>NW_027459077.1:0-305884 GCF_050624435.1 Tenrec ecaudatus | reverse complement strand
CGGCCATCCTAGTCATAGAAGCTAGGAAGCTTACACTGGGACAGGATATTGCTGTGGCAGGGGGACCTATGGTTGAACCACTCCTAACCAGTCCCCCGGACCGGTGGATCTCGAATGCCAGGACTATGCCACAAATCCCCAAGGTAGTGGCTGTGACCATGCCATCCCCAGTGTTACAGCCACAACCTACATACTCAGAAAATGATCTAAAGATAAGCCAAGAGCTGGCCTGCCAAAAAGACTGGGAGCATCCAGGGTGGCTGCTCCATCCTGATGGAAGAAGATTCATGCCAGAAGCTCTGGGAGAGATCTGATTCAAGGACTACATGAAGGTATGCATTTGGGATCCTCTCTAAACTGTCTCAGTTGCTTCTCAGGCACTTTTACATACCCAGGCTTGGACACTGGGTGGCAGATGTCACCCACCGTTGATTGCACTGTGCTCGGGTAAACAACCCCAAAAAGAAAAGGAGCAACCCCAACCACGAGCTCGAGGTAGTAGTCCTGGAGAATTCTGGGAGGTGGACTTTATGTATATCAAACTTAGAAAGTATGGCTACCGATATTTGCTGGTGTTCGTAGACACCTGTTCTGGATGGGTGGAAGCCTTCCCAACAAAGAAGGAAACTGCTGCCACTGTGTGTAAATTATTAGTAACTAAAATTGTCCCTAGATTTGGCCTTCCCACCACCTTGGGGTCCAACAATGGCCCAACATTTATTGCTCAAATTACTAAAGTCTTAGCAATGCTTCTAAATATTAACTGGAAGCTCTTCAGGGCAAGTAGAAAAAATAAACAGAACCCTAAAGGAATTGTTCGTTAAGTTGCATTTAGGACCTTGCGAGAACTGGGTTGATCCTTACTTTATCTTTTGCCCTACTTCAAGTCCGATGCACTCCCTATGTGAAAAGCATGACCCCATTTGAATTTATGTTTGGCAGCCCTTCCCCAAATCCTCCCAAGATTGAAGGAAGTAGAAATAATGGAAGTCACTAATCGTTCCCTCATCGAGTGCCTGCAGGCTGTGCAACAGGTGAGAGACAAATCATCTGCTCTGACACCTTCATTTTGGGCCTAACCAAGGGAAAGGGAACAGGCAGCCAACAACGTGCAACCAGGAAACTGGACATGGGTAAAGAAGCACCAACCTGACACCTTAGAACCTAGGTGGACTGGCCCATACCAAGTGATTCTTACAACACACCAACTGCTGTTAAAATAGTGGGGAGGGGGCCGTGGATTCATCAGTCATAAGTAAAAAAAAACAACAACAAAAAAAAACCCAACCCTGAGCATATCCTGAAAAGATGGACACCCAGAAAGACGGAAAATCCCTCAAAATTAAGGCTTTACAGAACTTAATTGTTTTTCTCCGAGTATTGCTGACAGCACCCACTGTTTCCCCCAAGCACAAACACATCTGTGGACTGCTATTCTAACCTCCAGCAGACTCAGGTTTACACAGGCACCTCACGGCCCCTCATGGGGCAGAGCCTACCTAGAAGCTGCTGGAGAGAAAGTCACTCAGTGGGCTCCGGGATCCTGCCTTGAGGATCATGTTCCCACTCAGAGAAGACAGTCCACACAGAAGACCACATGGCCAGCCCAAGATGAGACACGACGTCCCTCAAAGACCCATAGCCCTAGAAGGGACAACACTGGAGAGACAGTGCGGGAACGGATCCCGACACACCGAGGCATAGCACTAAGGGCGTGCAGCAGAAGAGCAAGGAAGTGGAGCAACAAGGTCCCCAGGGAATGCCAAAGGAGGACTTTGGGGGCAGGACTTGGTGCCCGCACAGACTGGACTGGAAAACACTGCTAAGGGCCAACAAACAGTCCGTGAACTAACTACAAGCTTTCCTTTCTTGAGGAGTTGTGTTTTCTTTGATGGTCATTGGATTTTGGCTGTTTTCTTTCTTTTGGTGCTTGCTTTCGCTCTGTCTTTTGTTTGTGCATGTTATTACCTCTACTGTATGTCTAAAAAGAGATGCTGGATGCACAATCTGCAGGAGAGAAAAAGGGGACCAACACTTCGCGGGAGGGCCACGGGAAAGAGGGAGTTGGGGGGAAAGGGAGTGATGTCAAGAAACCCAGAGACAAGGGAACAACAAGTGGATGCAAATCCGTGGTGAGGGCGATGTAGGAATCCTGGTAGGGCGTGATCAAGGGTGAAGGAACCAAGAGGATTTACTGAAACCCAAATGAAAACTGAGCATGGCAGTGGGCACAAGAGGGAAATGAAAGGGAATAGCAGAGCGACCTAGGAAGCACGGGCCAGTTATAGAGGTCTAAAGAAAGGCACGCACAGATGTAAATATATTTATCTGTGAGCATGGGGAAATACACCTATGTCCATATCTTTATAGGTGTCCTATTAAGGTAGCAGATGGCCTTAGGGCCTCCACTCAAGGACTCTCTCATTGCAAGAATACCTTGTTCTATTACATTGGCATTCTATGATGCTCACCTTCCCGACACGTTCCCTGAAGTCTAAGCGGTTGCATAAGCAAATGTGGTCAAGAAAGCTGATGGTACCCTGCTATCAAAAGATATGGCGTCTGAGGTCTTAAAGGCCTGAAGGGTAAGCAAGCGGCCATGTAGCTCAGAAACAACAGAGCCCACATGGAATAAGCATACCAGCCTGTGCGATCACGAGGTATCAAAGGGATCAGGCATCATCAGCACAAAAAAATCTCATTGCGAATGAGCAGGGAATGCTGGGTAGAGAGCCAAAGCCCATTTGCAGTACACTGGACATTCCCTTAAGTAAGGTCTTGGGGAAGAGACAAGCCTACACAGGGTACTAGACAGCAACGGTGAAACACAACTTTCCTCTAGCTCCTCAATGCTTCCTCTCCCCTCACTATCAAGATCCCAATTATAACTTTCAAATCTGACTAGACCAGAGAATGTACACTGGGACAGATAGGACCTAGAAACACAGGGAATTCAAGGTGGATGAGCCCTTTAGGACCAGTGTTATGAATGGGGATGCTGGGAGGGTGGAGGGAGGGTAGGCTGGCAGCAGGGAACCGATGACAAGGATCTACATAAAACCTCAAAAGAAAAGGGGGTGAAGGGGGACATCAGACAGTGCAAGATATGACAAAATAATAATTAGTAAATGATGAAGGATTTATGAGGAGGGGTAGTGAGAATGGGGGCGGGGGGAATGAGGAGCTGAGGCCAGGGGCTTGGGTGGAGAGAAGATATTTTGAGAATAATGAGGGCAATGAATGTACAAATGTGCCTTATATCAGTGATGTTTGCACGTATTGTGGTTATTGTTGTATGAGCCCCTATAAAAGGAGAGAAAAAAAGGACCCTGGCAGAGGGCTGATGCTAGGATGATCTCAGGCTGGATTAGACCAGCAAAAGCAGGTGCTGCAGTCGCCTCACCCTGTGTCTATTCCTATGTGAGGCATGAAGCTTAGGGTCCACAGCCCCGGCAGCTGGACAGTGAGAGAGGCGGGGCTCTGAGGTCATTCCACAGGGGGAATGGCCCTCCGGTTCCTGTAGGGCCCACCCTCCTGGGTAGTCCTGCTGTCTGGGGCACCTCTTTCACGGAGCCCACACCAGGGGAGCTCTTCAACTCATGGGGGATTAGCAGGAAGCCTCTGCTCATGCACACACACCACCACCTAGCTGGAGGACCTCGGTGAACAAAGCCTGAGGCAGACAACAAGCCCACTAACTGATCCTGTGAGAGATATAATCAGGATCCAGAAACCGGCAACTGGGAGCAAGGGGCAGCATACCTGGGTCCCAGCCCCTCCCACTGCCCTCTGCAAGGGGTGACATTCCAAAGCACAGTGTTTTCCAAAAGCACTGTCAGGACTTTGGAATGGGCAGCTCATTTGTGGACATGGATACTATGTGATCCAGACATACTACCTCCTCTGATCCTGTCAGCCGAGACTAAAAACCCTTCCAAGCAGAAAGCCATGCATCTGAACAGTATCCACCAGCCACTCACGTCCACTCCTGCTGCCTCCAAAGAGCTTTCCTGGGTTGGTCAGATCTCTCTGGGGACAGATATCCCTCGGGCCTTGGTTCTGCGTGAGAAAGAATTCACGCCAAAGCCTGGTTTGTGATCCAAGTGAGGTTTAGGAGAGTTAGGGAGGTGTGGTGGGCAACCCTGGTCGATCCTAGTGGCTGAATTGAATATACTTGGCCTAGGTGGGTCGATGCAGGTGCAGCGCCCACCCAGGTGGACCTGCCCTTCCTGGCCGGAAACCTGGACCTCTGAGCACGCACAGTGTGCCACTCCTTCCTGGGCCACTAACTGGGCCCTCTGAGCATGTGTAATGGACACCCCAGTCCCTATGCTAGCTACCTAACATTTCCACCCTGAAGAGATGTGGACCCAAATCTTTGGGGTACTGGGCGACGACATCTCTAGCTACTTCCTGCTGGCAAAGGGGCGAAGTGGGGCTTTGGGTCCACACCCTTCCTGCTCTGCTGGGAGGGGTTGTCCATTCAGCGCTAGGATGGATAAGGTTGAAGTGGTCCAGGAGATGGTGGTCCTGGAGCTGGCACACTTGGATTAGGGGCTTTGGTAACTTGAGAACTTCTGGAAAAAACAACAAACGCACAAAAGGGTGAACAGTTTAACTGAGACAAGGCTAGGATTGTGAGGTGGGAGTGCCCTTGAAAGTAGGTGAGTATCACAGGAAATAAGTAAAAATCTTAGGATTATCAGGCGTGTGTGTTTGTTCATTCTAAGTACCGGCACGGGGGTAAAAGCATTCACAATTTCCCCTAGGGGGGTCCAGGGTTTGGGCACTACTGGGTGCAGTGGGATCACCGCTTCACTTATGATCCTAAGGCATTGGCCCCTCTGATAAGAACCATCCTTCTTTTTCACCCTATAACGCCTCACTTTTAAATTTTTGGGCAAAAAAATTTCGTTTTGATTCATTACTTTCATAGTTATCAATATATATACATTTATATTCATTTCATTAAATGTTAGGGAAAGGTCATGCTCGGCGTTATAGGGTTAAATTGTAATATTGGGATGCTACAGGCGGATTCAACAGGGATCAAAAGTAGAGTAACTGCCTGTGTCATTTTTAATTTTCTCGGGTTCCATTTGAGTAAAAGGCTTGTAAGTTACCCTGGGACCAAATGCCCCTGGTGCCTCTACTAGGGGTAGAATGTTCAGGGAGGGTTCAGGGCTGGGACAATAGTGACCTGAAGTCCAGGATCCCTTAGGGCAGGGTTCCTCAAATTGTTTACACAGGGGGCCAGTTCATTGTCTCTCCGACCGTTGGAGGGCCAGACTATGGTTTTCAAAAAACCTATGGACAAATTCCTATGCACACTGCACGAGTCGGCTGCTAAGCAGGACAGGCAGTGGCAGCAAAAACACCCCGAGTGTAGGATAAATGGCATGGCGCCACATGTGCCCCATGGACCACAGTTTGAGGACGCCTGCCTTAGGGGTTCCTGGGTGCACTGGGGATGAAGGTCTCCTACTGCTCCTCGAGAGGAGAAATGCTCTAAGTCCTGGCATCTCCGCCCACTTTCCCGGCACTCTACCGAACTGTTCCCGGTGAATCACGGTTGGAAGGGAAAGCGTACCATTCTCTGCCCACCATTCTCCTTTCTCAAAACGATACTGTGGCCAAATAGAGTTGCAAAGTGAATCTATCAGCTTTTGTTTGCCCAGGGTCTCTGTATCAACTCTATCCCAATTGGACACGATTCATGCAAGGGGGCAATTCTTGAGCATCAAGCTGCTAAGTCCCATCTAGAAAGCACAAAACAAGGAGGCGATTGACAGCTTGCTGCCTCCAGGTCAATAACCCCCACTTTGAGAGCGCACCCCTGGGTTGCCCTGAATCTCATGCCTCAGCCCGAGGGAAGGGGTCAAGGACTAGTCGCCGAGGGCGACCTTTAGGTCCAACCATTTTTCTGGACAACAGGCTAGGAGGACCATTGCTTGGGATGGCTCCAAGGCCCTCCAAGACGCCTGCTGGCGGGGCTGATGCTCAAATCTCTGAAGGGAAGGGACACGTGGCAGCTCAGGGAACCTTAAGGGAAATTGGAATTTCTGGCTGGAACATCATGGCAGAGGAGCTGTGTATTAAGTAAGAGCTGTCCCCAAAAGTGCCTGAAGCAGCATCACTGAAAGCCTAAAGGTAACAGTGACTCCGCCTAGGCTTCCGAACGCCATTGGCCTAAGCCTGGGCCACGGAAAACCAGCCTGTAAGAAGGAACAAACCAAATCTGGAAGAACACTAGCCCTATAACGCCTCAAGTTTTAAATTTAGGAAAATTTTTTTTTTGGTTTCTATTCTTTACTTTCATAGTTATCAATATATATGGCATTCAAAATATATTTTAAAAGCATAAAATTTTCAGTGTTTTTGAAATGTGACCAAATTGTCACATCTATAATTTGGGTACCAGATACGTTTTCATTAAGAATTATGACAATTTTGTGCTTGGCGTTATAGGGCTAGAGCAGCTTGTTTGAAAAACCAGGAGAAAGGCAAAGGGAATGGAGGGGATAAGGGAAACTTTTGGCTCCCGGGACCAGGCAGGGCTAACTCCCAGGCCTCTTCACCCAGCTCCCTAGGCAGCGCCCTTCCACATGTTTGGACTGGTGGGTGCCATCTTGGCCATGGTCACAGACCCTGTTACCTCTCGGCTACAATGGCGACTGTGTAGGATCTCTGGGAAAAGCTGAAACAGCTTTGACAAGAGTGAAGCCATTTGGGGCTGACAGAAGCCACCATGAAAAGAAAATAAAGTAGCTAGGAAGTGTAAATGAACTAGCTGATATTGGGGAGGTAGGCTGTGCAGACGTCGCCCAAGGGAATGTCATGAAGGAAATGGGTGTTCAGAAGGCTTGCGAGAACGACCAGAGCAGTTTTGGTTCAACTAAGAATGGCTAACCCTAATACCCCGCTTCTCACTCGCCTAGTCCTGAGGAAGTATCCATGTACCTACTATACAAAACAGTGACATTGGAAAAATCAGTGCCTTGAAAAGCCCAGGAGAGGCAGACGAGCCACCACTAGAGGGAACGGGCCTAGTCCTCGCCTAGAAAAATCGAAGCTACAGACAATAATGCTCGAAGCTGAATAAAGGTGTCCAGGCTCTGTTTCACTTGACCCCAAAGAGCCCATGCTCACTCTCCATGTAGGGAGCCAGCCAGTAAATTTCTAGGTGGACAAAGGGGTCACCTTCTTGGTTTCAGAAAAGACTACAGGTGCCTTGTCAAAAGGAAAGGCTTTCATTACAGGGGCCCCAGGGCAGACCCAAGCACACCCATGGACAACGGCCAGAATAACAGATTTAGCACAAGAGACAGTTAGTTACACACACTCTCCTTCCTGGTAATGCCTCAATGCCCCTTTCCCCTAATTGATCGTGACTTATTATGAAAAATGGCAGCCATAATTACTTTCTCATCTGCTACAACCACCTTAACCCTTGAACTTGAAAAGCCAAAAGTTTTGCTCACCGCTCCAATGTCAGAGTGATATGTGTTTTATCAAGGAGCAGAAGAGACCTGCTCAAAGGAACTTCTTGATAAATCGCTAAAAGATATTCCTTTTGTTTGGGCAGAGAACAACCTGCCAGACCTTTCTGAACTTCAGGTGCCTGGGGTCGTACAACTTCTGAGCTCAGCTACACCGGTGTGTCAAGCTAACCCTACTCCCTGGATAGCAAAAGTGGGTATTTCTGTTCCCATTTGCAGACTAAAGAGGACAGGCATTTGGGTCCTCTGCAAGTCCACATGGAATGCTCCCCTGCTGCCCATGCAGAAGCCGGGAACTGAGGACTTCCAACCGGTGCAGGATCTCAGAGAGGCAAATGAGAGGATAGAAACGGGCCACCCCACGTGCCAAACCCCGAGACCCTCCTGAGTACTATCCCGTCAAACTGAATTTGTTATACTGTTTTGGACTTAAAGGATGCTTTGTTCTCCATACCCGTGTCCCCTGCACATCAACCCAGTGAAGACTTACAGGGACACAAGGAGGAACACCCCCAAACCACCTTGCTCCAGTGTGCAGATGACCTCCTCCTGGCCTCCGAAACCCTGGAGGAATGCCAACGGGCTACCAAGGACCTGATAATAGTCCTTGGCCCATTGGGGTACAGGGTATCTGCAAGAAAGGCTCAACTGTGTGTCCATAAAGCTGTATACCTAGGCTACCAACTGGAGGAGGGAAAACGGACCTTGTCCCCCAGCCGCACTGAGGCGATCCTCAAAATCCCAGTCCCTGAGACTAAGAGGCAGTTGCAAGAGTTTCTAGGAGCTGTGGGGTACTGTCCATTGTGGAATTTGGGATTTGCAAAAACAACGAAACCCCTATATGCAAGTACTGGGGAAAGGAAAAAGAACTTAAATGGACTGAAGTAGAACAACAAGCGTTTGAATCCTTTAAAAAGTCGCTCATATGGGCAACCTCTCTTGCCCTACTAGACAGAGTAAAGCCCTTCCAATTGTCTATGTGAGGCCAGAGGCACAGCAAAAGAAGTGCTAACTGAGAACTTGCGGCCATGGAAGAGACCTGTGGCCTATCTTTCAAAGAAACTGGACTCTGTAGCTGCAGGATGGCTGAGCTGCATGCGAGCTGAGGCTGCCACGGCCATCCTAGTCATAGAAGCTAGGAAGCTTACACTGGGACAGGATATTGCTGTGGCAGGGGGACCTATGGTTGAACCACTCCTAACCAGTCCCCCGGACCGGTGGATCTCGAATGCCAGGACTATGCCACAAATCCCCAAGGTAGTGGCTGTGACCATGCCATCCCCAGTGTTACAGCCACAACCTACATACTCAGAAAATGATCTAAAGATAAGCCAAGAGCTGGCCTGCCAAAAAGACTGGGAGCATCCAGGGTGGCTGCTCCATCCTGATGGAAGAAGATTCATGCCAGAAGCTCTGGGAGAGATCTGATTCAAGGACTACATGAAGGTATGCATTTGGGATCCTCTCTAAACTGTCTCAGTTGCTTCTCAGGCACTTTTACATACCCAGGCTTGGACACTGGGTGGCAGATGTCACCCACCGTTGATTGCACTGTGCTCGGGTAAACAACCCCAAAAAGAAAAGGAGCAACCCCAACCACGAGCTCGAGGTAGTAGTCCTGGAGAATTCTGGGAGGTGGACTTTATGTATATCAAACTTAGAAAGTATGGCTACCGATATTTGCTGGTGTTCGTAGACACCTGTTCTGGATGGGTGGAAGCCTTCCCAACAAAGAAGGAAACTGCTGCCACTGTGTGTAAATTATTAGTAACTAAAATTGTCCCTAGATTTGGCCTTCCCACCACCTTGGGGTCCAACAATGGCCCAACATTTATTGCTCAAATTACTAAAGTCTTAGCAATGCTTCTAAATATTAACTGGAAGCTCTTCAGGGCAAGTAGAAAAAATAAACAGAACCCTAAAGGAATTGTTCGTTAAGTTGCATTTAGGACCTTGCGAGAACTGGGTTGATCCTTACTTTATCTTTTGCCCTACTTCAAGTCCGATGCACTCCCTATGTGAAAAGCATGACCCCATTTGAATTTATGTTTGGCAGCCCTTCCCCAAATCCTCCCAAGATTGAAGGAAGTAGAAATAATGGAAGTCACTAATCGTTCCCTCATCGAGTGCCTGCAGGCTGTGCAACAGGTGAGAGACAAATCATCTGCTCTGACACCTTCATTTTGGGCCTAACCAAGGGAAAGGGAACAGGCAGCCAACAACGTGCAACCAGGAAACTGGACATGGGTAAAGAAGCACCAACCTGACACCTTAGAACCTAGGTGGACTGGCCCATACCAAGTGATTCTTACAACACACCAACTGCTGTTAAAATAGTGGGGAGGGGGCCGTGGATTCATCAGTCATAAGTAAAAAAAAACAACAACAAAAAAAAACCCAACCCTGAGCATATCCTGAAAAGATGGACACCCAGAAAGACGGAAAATCCCTCAAAATTAAGGCTTTACAGAACTTAATTGTTTTTCTCCGAGTATTGCTGACAGCACCCACTGTTTCCCCCAAGCACAAACACATCTGTGGACTGCTATTCTAACCTCCAGCAGACTCAGGTTTACACAGGCACCTCACGGCCCCTCATGGGGCAGAGCCTACCTAGAAGCTGCTGGAGAGAAAGTCACTCAGTGGGCTCCGGGATCCTGCCTTGAGGATCATGTTCCCACTCAGAGAAGACAGTCCACACAGAAGACCACATGGCCAGCCCAAGATGAGACACGACGTCCCTCAAAGACCCATAGCCCTAGAAGGGACAACACTGGAGAGACAGTGCGGGAACGGATCCCGACACACCGAGGCATAGCACTAAGGGCGTGCAGCAGAAGAGCAAGGAAGTGGAGCAACAAGGTCCCCAGGGAATGCCAAAGGAGGACTTTGGGGGCAGGACTTGGTGCCCGCACAGACTGGACTGGAAAACACTGCTAAGGGCCAACAAACAGTCCGTGAACTAACTACAAGCTTTCCTTTCTTGAGGAGTTGTGTTTTCTTTGATGGTCATTGGATTTTGGCTGTTTTCTTTCTTTTGGTGCTTGCTTTCGCTCTGTCTTTTGTTTGTGCATGTTATTACCTCTACTGTATGTCTAAAAAGAGATGCTGGATGCACAATCTGCAGGAGAGAAAAAGGGGACCAACACTTCGCGGGAGGGCCACGGGAAAGAGGGAGTTGGGGGGAAAGGGAGTGATGTCAAGAAACCCAGAGACAAGGGAACAACAAGTGGATGCAAATCCGTGGTGAGGGCGATGTAGGAATCCTGGTAGGGCGTGATCAAGGGTGAAGGAACCAAGAGGATTTACTGAAACCCAAATGAAAACTGAGCATGGCAGTGGGCACAAGAGGGAAATGAAAGGGAATAGCAGAGCGACCTAGGAAGCACGGGCCAGTTATAGAGGTCTAAAGAAAGGCACGCACAGATGTAAATATATTTATCTGTGAGCATGGGGAAATACACCTATGTCCATATCTTTATAGGTGTCCTATTAAGGTAGCAGATGGCCTTAGGGCCTCCACTCAAGGACTCTCTCATTGCAAGAATACCTTGTTCTATTACATTGGCATTCTATGATGCTCACCTTCCCGACACGTTCCCTGAAGTCTAAGCGGTTGCATAAGCAAATGTGGTCAAGAAAGCTGATGGTACCCTGCTATCAAAAGATATGGCGTCTGAGGTCTTAAAGGCCTGAAGGGTAAGCAAGCGGCCATGTAGCTCAGAAACAACAGAGCCCACATGGAATAAGCATACCAGCCTGTGCGATCACGAGGTATCAAAGGGATCAGGCATCATCAGCACAAAAAAATCTCATTGCGAATGAGCAGGGAATGCTGGGTAGAGAGCCAAAGCCCATTTGCAGTACACTGGACATTCCCTTAAGTAAGGTCTTGGGGAAGAGACAAGCCTACACAGGGTACTAGACAGCAACGGTGAAACACAACTTTCCTCTAGCTCCTCAATGCTTCCTCTCCCCTCACTATCAAGATCCCAATTATAACTTTCAAATCTGACTAGACCAGAGAATGTACACTGGGACAGATAGGACCTAGAAACACAGGGAATTCAAGGTGGATGAGCCCTTTAGGACCAGTGTTATGAATGGGGATGCTGGGAGGGTGGAGGGAGGGTAGGCTGGCAGCAGGGAACCGATGACAAGGATCTACATAAAACCTCAAAAGAAAAGGGGGTGAAGGGGGACATCAGACAGTGCAAGATATGACAAAATAATAATTAGTAAATGATGAAGGATTTATGAGGAGGGGTAGTGAGAATGGGGGCGGGGGGAATGAGGAGCTGAGGCCAGGGGCTTGGGTGGAGAGAAGATATTTTGAGAATAATGAGGGCAATGAATGTACAAATGTGCCTTATATCAGTGATGTTTGCACGTATTGTGGTTATTGTTGTATGAGCCCCTATAAAAGGAGAGAAAAAAAGGACCCTGGCAGAGGGCTGATGCTAGGATGATCTCAGGCTGGATTAGACCAGCAAAAGCAGGTGCTGCAGTCGCCTCACCCTGTGTCTATTCCTATGTGAGGCATGAAGCTTAGGGTCCACAGCCCCGGCAGCTGGACAGTGAGAGAGGCGGGGCTCTGAGGTCATTCCACAGGGGGAATGGCCCTCCGGTTCCTGTAGGGCCCACCCTCCTGGGTAGTCCTGCTGTCTGGGGCACCTCTTTCACGGAGCCCACACCAGGGGAGCTCTTCAACTCATGGGGGATTAGCAGGAAGCCTCTGCTCATGCACACACACCACCACCTAGCTGGAGGACCTCGGTGAACAAAGCCTGAGGCAGACAACAAGCCCACTAACTGATCCTGTGAGAGATATAATCAGGATCCAGAAACCGGCAACTGGGAGCAAGGGGCAGCATACCTGGGTCCCAGCCCCTCCCACTGCCCTCTGCAAGGGGTGACATTCCAAAGCACAGTGTTTTCCAAAAGCACTGTCAGGACTTTGGAATGGGCAGCTCATTTGTGGACATGGATACTATGTGATCCAGACATACTACCTCCTCTGATCCTGTCAGCCGAGACTAAAAACCCTTCCAAGCAGAAAGCCATGCATCTGAACAGTATCCACCAGCCACTCACGTCCACTCCTGCTGCCTCCAAAGAGCTTTCCTGGGTTGGTCAGATCTCTCTGGGGACAGATATCCCTCGGGCCTTGGTTCTGCGTGAGAAAGAATTCACGCCAAAGCCTGGTTTGTGATCCAAGTGAGGTTTAGGAGAGTTAGGGAGGTGTGGTGGGCAACCCTGGTCGATCCTAGTGGCTGAATTGAATATACTTGGCCTAGGTGGGTCGATGCAGGTGCAGCGCCCACCCAGGTGGACCTGCCCTTCCTGGCCGGAAACCTGGACCTCTGAGCACGCACAGTGTGCCACTCCTTCCTGGGCCACTAACTGGGCCCTCTGAGCATGTGTAATGGACACCCCAGTCCCTATGCTAGCTACCTAACATTTCCACCCTGAAGAGATGTGGACCCAAATCTTTGGGGTACTGGGCGACGACATCTCTAGCTACTTCCTGCTGGCAAAGGGGCGAAGTGGGGCTTTGGGTCCACACCCTTCCTGCTCTGCTGGGAGGGGTTGTCCATTCAGCGCTAGGATGGATAAGGTTGAAGTGGTCCAGGAGATGGTGGTCCTGGAGCTGGCACACTTGGATTAGGGGCTTTGGTAACTTGAGAACTTCTGGAAAAAACAACAAACGCACAAAAGGGTGAACAGTTTAACTGAGACAAGGCTAGGATTGTGAGGTGGGAGTGCCCTTGAAAGTAGGTGAGTATCACAGGAAATAAGTAAAAATCTTAGGATTATCAGGCGTGTGTGTTTGTTCATTCTAAGTACCGGCACGGGGGTAAAAGCATTCACAATTTCCCCTAGGGGGGTCCAGGGTTTGGGCACTACTGGGTGCAGTGGGATCACCGCTTCACTTATGATCCTAAGGCATTGGCCCCTCTGATAAGAACCATCCTTCTTTTTCACCCTATAACGCCTCACTTTTAAATTTTTGGGCAAAAAAATTTCGTTTTGATTCATTACTTTCATAGTTATCAATATATATACATTTATATTCATTTCATTAAATGTTAGGGAAAGGTCATGCTCGGCGTTATAGGGTTAAATTGTAATATTGGGATGCTACAGGCGGATTCAACAGGGATCAAAAGTAGAGTAACTGCCTGTGTCATTTTTAATTTTCTCGGGTTCCATTTGAGTAAAAGGCTTGTAAGTTACCCTGGGACCAAATGCCCCTGGTGCCTCTACTAGGGGTAGAATGTTCAGGGAGGGTTCAGGGCTGGGACAATAGTGACCTGAAGTCCAGGATCCCTTAGGGCAGGGTTCCTCAAATTGTTTACACAGGGGGCCAGTTCATTGTCTCTCCGACCGTTGGAGGGCCAGACTATGGTTTTCAAAAAACCTATGGACAAATTCCTATGCACACTGCACGAGTCGGCTGCTAAGCAGGACAGGCAGTGGCAGCAAAAACACCCCGAGTGTGGGATAAATGGCATGGCGCCACATGTGCCCCATGGACCACAGTTTGAGGACGCCTGCCTTAGGGGTTCCTGGGTGCACTGGGGATGAAGGTCTCCTACTGCTCCTCGAGAGGAGAAATGCTCTAAGTCCTGGCATCTCCGCCCACTTTCCCGGCACTCTACCGAACTGTTCCCGGTGAATCACGGTTGGAAGGGAAAGCGTACCATTCTCTGCCCACCATTCTCCTTTCTCAAAACGATACTGTGGCCAAATAGAGTTGCAAAGTGAATCTATCAGCTTTTGTTTGCCCAGGGTCTCTGTATCAACTCTATCCCAATTGGACACGATTCATGCAAGGGGGCAATTCTTGAGCATCAAGCTGCTAAGTCCCATCTAGAAAGCACAAAACAAGGAGGCGATTGACAGCTTGCTGCCTCCAGGTCAATAACCCCCACTTTGAGAGCGCACCCCTGGATTGCCCTGAATCTCATGCCTCAGCCCGAGGGAAGGGGTCAAGGACTAGTCGCCGAGGGCGACCTTTAGGTCCAACCATTTTTCTGGACAACAGGCTAGGAGGACCATTGCTTGGGATGGCTCCAAGGCCCTCCAAGACGCCTGCTGGCGGGGCTGATGCTCAAATCTCTGAAGGGAAGGGACACGTGGCAGCTCAGGGAACCTTAAGGGAAATTGGAATTTCTGGCTGGAACATCATGGCAGAGGAGCTGTGTATTAAGTAAGAGCTGTCCCCAAAAGTGCCTGAAGCAGCATCACTGAAAGCCTAAAGGTAACAGTGACTCCGCCTAGGCTTCCGAACGCCATTGGCCTA
Organism: Tenrec ecaudatus; assembly: GCF_050624435.1. Classification (NCBI taxonomy): domain Eukaryota; kingdom Metazoa; phylum Chordata; class Mammalia; order Afrosoricida; family Tenrecidae; genus Tenrec; species Tenrec ecaudatus. The sequence goes on along the minus strand of NW_027459077.1, from coordinate 291,079 downwards.
AGCCTGGGCCACGGAAAACCAGCCTGTAAGAAGGAACAAACCAAATCTGGAAGAACACTAGCCCTATAACGCCTCAAGTTTTAAATTTAGGAAAATTTTTTTTTTGGTTTCTATTCTTTACTTTCATAGTTATCAATATATATGGCATTCAAAATATATTTTAAAAGCATAAAATTTTCAGTGTTTTTGAAATGTGACCAAATTGTCACATCTATAATTTGGGTACCAGATACGTTTTCATTAAGAATTATGACAATTTTGTGCTTGGCGTTATAGGGCTAGAGCAGCTTGTTTGAAAAACCAGGAGAAAGGCAAAGGGAATGGAGGGGATAAGGGAAACTTTTGGCTCCCGGGACCAGGCAGGGCTAACTCCCAGGCCTCTTCACCCAGCTCCCTAGGCAGCGCCCTTCCACATGTTTGGACTGGTGGGTGCCATCTTGGCCATGGTCACAGACCCTGTTACCTCTCGGCTACAATGGCGACTGTGTAGGATCTCTGGGAAAAGCTGAAACAGCTTTGACAAGAGTGAAGCCATTTGGGGCTGACAGAAGCCACCATGAAAAGAAAATAAAGTAGCTAGGAAGTGTAAATGAACTAGCTGATATTGGGGAGGTAGGCTGTGCAGACGTCGCCCAAGGGAATGTCATGAAGGAAATGGGTGTTCAGAAGGCTTGCGAGAACGACCAGAGCAGTTTTGGTTCAACTAAGAATGGCTAACCCTAATACCCCGCTTCTCACTCGCCTAGTCCTGAGGAAGTATCCATGTACCTACTATACAAAACAGTGACATTGGAAAAATCAGTGCCTTGAAAAGCCCAGGAGAGGCAGACGAGCCACCACTAGAGGGAACGGGCCTAGTCCTCGCCTAGAAAAATCGAAGCTACAGACAATAATGCTCGAAGCTGAATAAAGGTGTCCAGGCTCTGTTTCACTTGACCCCAAAGAGCCCATGCTCACTCTCCATGTAGGGAGCCAGCCAGTAAATTTCTAGGTGGACAAAGGGGTCACCTTCTTGGTTTCAGAAAAGACTACAGGTGCCTTGTCAAAAGGAAAGGCTTTCATTACAGGGGCCCCAGGGCAGACCCAAGCACACCCATGGACAACGGCCAGAATAACAGATTTAGCACAAGAGACAGTTAGTTACACACACTCTCCTTCCTGGTAATGCCTCAATGCCCCTTTCCCCTAATTGATCGTGACTTATTATGAAAAATGGCAGCCATAATTACTTTCTCATCTGCTACAACCACCTTAACCCTTGAACTTGAAAAGCCAAAAGTTTTGCTCACCGCTCCAATGTCAGAGTGATATGTGTTTTATCAAGGAGCAGAAGAGACCTGCTCAAAGGAACTTCTTGATAAATCGCTAAAAGATATTCCTTTTGTTTGGGCAGAGAACAACCTGCCAGACCTTTCTGAACTTCAGGTGCCTGGGGTCGTACAACTTCTGAGCTCAGCTACACCGGTGTGTCAAGCTAACCCTACTCCCTGGATAGCAAAAGTGGGTATTTCTGTTCCCATTTGCAGACTAAAGAGGACAGGCATTTGGGTCCTCTGCAAGTCCACATGGAATGCTCCCCTGCTGCCCATGCAGAAGCCGGGAACTGAGGACTTCCAACCGGTGCAGGATCTCAGAGAGGCAAATGAGAGGATAGAAACGGGCCACCCCACGTGCCAAACCCCGAGACCCTCCTGAGTACTATCCCGTCAAACTGAATTTGTTATACTGTTTTGGACTTAAAGGATGCTTTGTTCTCCATACCCGTGTCCCCTGCACATCAACCCAGTGAAGACTTACAGGGACACAAGGAGGAACACCCCCAAACCACCTTGCTCCAGTGTGCAGATGACCTCCTCCTGGCCTCCGAAACCCTGGAGGAATGCCAACGGGCTACCAAGGACCTGATAATAGTCCTTGGCCCATTGGGGTACAGGGTATCTGCAAGAAAGGCTCAACTGTGTGTCCATAAAGCTGTATACCTAGGCTACCAACTGGAGGAGGGAAAACGGACCTTGTCCCCCAGCCGCACTGAGGCGATCCTCAAAATCCCAGTCCCTGAGACTAAGAGGCAGTTGCAAGAGTTTCTAGGAGCTGTGGGGTACTGTCCATTGTGGAATTTGGGATTTGCAAAAACAACGAAACCCCTATATGCAAGTACTGGGGAAAGGAAAAAGAACTTAAATGGACTGAAGTAGAACAACAAGCGTTTGAATCCTTTAAAAAGTCGCTCATATGGGCAACCTCTCTTGCCCTACTAGACAGAGTAAAGCCCTTCCAATTGTCTATGTGAGGCCAGAGGCACAGCAAAAGAAGTGCTAACTGAGAACTTGCGGCCATGGAAGAGACCTGTGGCCTATCTTTCAAAGAAACTGGACTCTGTAGCTGCAGGATGGCTGAGCTGCATGCGAGCTGAGGCTGCCACGGCCATCCTAGTCATAGAAGCTAGGAAGCATACACTGGGACAGGATATTGCTGTGGCAGGGGGACCTATGGTTGAACCACTCCTAACCAGTCCCCCGGACCGGTGGATCTCGAATGCCAGGACTATGCCACAAATCCCCAAGGTAGTGGCTGTGACCATGCCATCCCCAGTGTTACAGCCACAACCTACATACTCAGAAAATGATCTAAAGATAAGCCAAGAGCTGGCCTGCCAAAAAGACTGGGAGCATCCAGGGTGGCTGCTCCATCCTGATGGAAGAAGATTCATGCCAGAAGCTCTGGGAGAGATCTGATTCAAGGACTACATGAAGGTATGCATTTGGGATCCTCTCTAAACTGTCTCAGTTGCTTCTCAGGCACTTTTACATACCCAGGCTTGGACACTGGGTGGCAGATGTCACCCACCGTTGATTGCACTGTGCTCGGGTAAACAACCCCAAAAAGAAAAGGAGCAACCCCAACCACGAGCTCGAGGTAGTAGTCCTGGAGAATTCTGGGAGGTGGACTTTATGTATATCAAACTTAGAAAGTATGGCTACCGATATTTGCTGGTGTTCGTAGACACCTGTTCTGGATGGGTGGAAGCCTTCCCAACAAAGAAGGAAACTGCTGCCACTGTGTGTAAATTATTAGTAACTAAAATTGTCCCTAGATTTGGCCTTCCCACCACCTTGGGGTCCAACAATGGCCCAACATTTATTGCTCAAATTACTAAAGTCTTAGCAATGCTTCTAAATATTAACTGGAAGCTCTTCAGGGCAAGTAGAAAAAATAAACAGAACCCTAAAGGAATTGTTCGTTAAGTTGCATTTAGGACCTTGCGAGAACTGGGTTGATCCTTACTTTATCTTTTGCCCTACTTCAAGTCCGATGCACTCCCTATGTGAAAAGCATGACCCCATTTGAATTTATGTTTGGCAGCCCTTCCCCAAATCCTCCCAAGATTGAAGGAAGTAGAAATAATGGAAGTCACTAATCGTTCCCTCATCGAGTGCCTGCAGGCTGTGCAACAGGTGAGAGACAAATCATCTGCTCTGACACCTTCATTTTGGGCCTAACCAAGGGAAAGGGAACAGGCAGCCAACAACGTGCAACCAGGAAACTGGACATGGGTAAAGAAGCACCAACCTGACACCTTAGAACCTAGGTGGACTGGCCCATACCAAGTGATTCTTACAACACACCAACTGCTGTTAAAATAGTGGGGAGGGGGCCGTGGATTCATCAGTCATAAGTAAAAAAAAACAACAACAAAAAAAAACCCAACCCTGAGCATATCCTGAAAAGATGGACACCCAGAAAGACGGAAAATCCCTCAAAATTAAGGCTTTACAGAACTTAATTGTTTTTCTCCGAGTATTGCTGACAGCACCCACTGTTTCCCCCAAGCACAAACACATCTGTGGACTGCTATTCTAACCTCCAGCAGACTCAGGTTTACACAGGCACCTCACGGCCCCTCATGGGGCAGAGCCTACCTAGAAGCTGCTGGAGAGAAAGTCACTCAGTGGGCTCCGGGATCCTGCCTTGAGGATCATGTTCCCACTCAGAGAAGACAGTCCACACAGAAGACCACATGGCCAGCCCAAGATGAGACACGACGTCCCTCAAAGACCCATAGCCCTAGAAGGGACAACACTGGAGAGACAGTGCGGGAACGGATCCCGACACACCGAGGCATAGCACTAAGGGCGTGCAGCAGAAGAGCAAGGAAGTGGAGCAACAAGGTCCCCAGGGAATGCCAAAGGAGGACTTTGGGGGCAGGACTTGGTGCCCGCACAGACTGGACTGGAAAACACTGCTAAGGGCCAACAAACAGTCCGTGAACTAACTACAAGCTTTCCTTTCTTGAGGAGTTGTGTTTTCTTTGATGGTCATTGGATTTTGGCTGTTTTCTTTCTTTTGGTGCTTGCTTTCGCTCTGTCTTTTGTTTGTGCATGTTATTACCTCTACTGTATGTCTAAAAAGAGATGCTGGATGCACAATCTGCAGGAGAGAAAAAGGGGACCAACACTTCGCGGGAGGGCCACGGGAAAGAGGGAGTTGGGGGGAAAGGGAGTGATGTCAAGAAACCCAGAGACAAGGGAACAACAAGTGGATGCAAATCCGTGGTGAGGGCGATGTAGGAATCCTGGTAGGGCGTGATCAAGGGTGAAGGAACCAAGAGGATTTACTGAAACCCAAATGAAAACTGAGCATGGCAGTGGGCACAAGAGGGAAATGAAAGGGAATAGCAGAGCGACCTAGGAAGCACGGGCCAGTTATAGAGGTCTAAAGAAAGGCACGCACAGATGTAAATATATTTATCTGTGAGCATGGGGAAATACACCTATGTCCATATCTTTATAGGTGTCCTATTAAGGTAGCAGATGGCCTTAGGGCCTCCACTCAAGGACTCTCTCATTGCAAGAATACCTTGTTCTATTACATTGGCATTCTATGATGCTCACCTTCCCGACACGTTCCCTGAAGTCTAAGCGGTTGCATAAGCAAATGTGGTCAAGAAAGCTGATGGTACCCTGCTATCAAAAGATATGGCGTCTGAGGTCTTAAAGGCCTGAAGGGTAAGCAAGCGGCCATGTAGCTCAGAAACAACAGAGCCCACATGGAATAAGCATACCAGCCTGTGCGATCACGAGGTATCAAAGGGATCAGGCATCATCAGCACAAAAAAATCTCATTGCGAATGAGCAGGGAATGCTGGGTAGAGAGCCAAAGCCCATTTGCAGTACACTGGACATTCCCTTAAGTAAGGTCTTGGGGAAGAGACAAGCCTACACAGGGTACTAGACAGCAACGGTGAAACACAACTTTCCTCTAGCTCCTCAATGCTTCCTCTCCCCTCACTATCAAGATCCCAATTATAACTTTCAAATCTGACTAGACCAGAGAATGTACACTGGGACAGATAGGACCTAGAAACACAGGGAATTCAAGGTGGATGAGCCCTTTAGGACCAGTGTTATGAATGGGGATGCTGGGAGGGTGGAGGGAGGGTAGGCTGGCAGCAGGGAACCGATGACAAGGATCTACATAAAACCTCAAAAGAAAAGGGGGTGAAGGGGGACATCAGACAGTGCAAGATATGACAAAATAATAATTAGTAAATGATGAAGGATTTATGAGGAGGGGTAGTGAGAATGGGGGCGGGGGGAATGAGGAGCTGAGGCCAGGGGCTTGGGTGGAGAGAAGATATTTTGAGAATAATGAGGGCAATGAATGTACAAATGTGCCTTATATCAGTGATGTTTGCACGTATTGTGGTTATTGTTGTATGAGCCCCTATAAAAGGAGAGAAAAAAAGGACCCTGGCAGAGGGCTGATGCTAGGATGATCTCAGGCTGGATTAGACCAGCAAAAGCAGGTGCTGCAGTCGCCTCACCCTGTGTCTATTCCTATGTGAGGCATGAAGCTTAGGGTCCACAGCCCCGGCAGCTGGACAGTGAGAGAGGCGGGGCTCTGAGGTCATTCCACAGGGGGAATGGCCCTCCGGTTCCTGTAGGGCCCACCCTCCTGGGTAGTCCTGCTGTCTGGGGCACCTCTTTCACGGAGCCCACACCAGGGGAGCTCTTCAACTCATGGGGGATTAGCAGGAAGCCTCTGCTCATGCACACACACCACCACCTAGCTGGAGGACCTCGGTGAACAAAGCCTGAGGCAGACAACAAGCCCACTAACTGATCCTGTGAGAGATATAATCAGGATCCAGAAACCGGCAACTGGGAGCAAGGGGCAGCATACCTGGGTCCCAGCCCCTCCCACTGCCCTCTGCAAGGGGTGACATTCCAAAGCACAGTGTTTTCCAAAAGCACTGTCAGGACTTTGGAATGGGCAGCTCATTTGTGGACATGGATACTATGTGATCCAGACATACTACCTCCTCTGATCCTGTCAGCCGAGACTAAAAACCCTTCCAAGCAGAAAGCCATGCATCTGAACAGTATCCACCAGCCACTCACGTCCACTCCTGCTGCCTCCAAAGAGCTTTCCTGGGTTGGTCAGATCTCTCTGGGGACAGATATCCCTCGGGCCTTGGTTCTGCGTGAGAAAGAATTCACGCCAAAGCCTGGTTTGTGATCCAAGTGAGGTTTAGGAGAGTTAGGGAGGTGTGGTGGGCAACCCTGGTCGATCCTAGTGGCTGAATTGAATATACTTGGCCTAGGTGGGTCGATGCAGGTGCAGCGCCCACCCAGGTGGACCTGCCCTTCCTGGCCGGAAACCTGGACCTCTGAGCACGCACAGTGTGCCACTCCTTCCTGGGCCACTAACTGGGCCCTCTGAGCATGTGTAATGGACACCCCAGTCCCTATGCTAGCTACCTAACATTTCCACCCTGAAGAGATGTGGACCCAAATCTTTGGGGTACTGGGCGACGACATCTCTAGCTACTTCCTGCTGGCAAAGGGGCGAAGTGGGGCTTTGGGTCCACACCCTTCCTGCTCTGCTGGGAGGGGTTGTCCATTCAGCGCTAGGATGGATAAGGTTGAAGTGGTCCAGGAGATGGTGGTCCTGGAGCTGGCACACTTGGATTAGGGGCTTTGGTAACTTGAGAACTTCTGGAAAAAACAACAAACGCACAAAAGGGTGAACAGTTTAACTGAGACAAGGCTAGGATTGTGAGGTGGGAGTGCCCTTGAAAGTAGGTGAGTATCACAGGAAATAAGTAAAAATCTTAGGATTATCAGGCGTGTGTGTTTGTTCATTCTAAGTACCGGCACGGGGGTAAAAGCATTCACAATTTCCCCTAGGGGGGTCCAGGGTTTGGGCACTACTGGGTGCAGTGGGATCACCGCTTCACTTATGATCCTAAGGCATTGGCCCCTCTGATAAGAACCATCCTTCTTTTTCACCCTATAACGCCTCACTTTTAAATTTTTGGGCAAAAAAATTTCGTTTTGATTCATTACTTTCATAGTTATCAATATATATACATTTATATTCATTTCATTAAATGTTAGGGAAAGGTCATGCTCGGCGTTATAGGGTTAAATTGTAATATTGGGATGCTACAGGCGGATTCAACAGGGATCAAAAGTAGAGTAACTGCCTGTGTCATTTTTAATTTTCTCGGGTTCCATTTGAGTAAAAGGCTTGTAAGTTACCCTGGGACCAAATGCCCCTGGTGCCTCTACTAGGGGTAGAATGTTCAGGGAGGGTTCAGGGCTGGGACAATAGTGACCTGAAGTCCAGGATCCCTTAGGGCAGGGTTCCTCAAATTGTTTACACAGGGGGCCAGTTCATTGTCTCTCCGACCGTTGGAGGGCCAGACTATGGTTTTCAAAAAACCTATGGACAAATTCCTATGCACACTGCACGAGTCGGCTGCTAAGCAGGACAGGCAGTGGCAGCAAAAACACCCCGAGTGTGGGATAAATGGCATGGCGCCACATGTGCCCCATGGACCACAGTTTGAGGACGCCTGCCTTAGGGGTTCCTGGGTGCACTGGGGATGAAGGTCTCCTACTGCTCCTCGAGAGGAGAAATGCTCTAAGTCCTGGCATCTCCGCCCACTTTCCCGGCACTCTACCGAACTGTTCCCGGTGAATCACGGTTGGAAGGGAAAGCGTACCATTCTCTGCCCACCATTCTCCTTTCTCAAAACGATACTGTGGCCAAATAGAGTTGCAAAGTGAATCTATCAGCTTTTGTTTGCCCAGGGTCTCTGTATCAACTCTATCCCAATTGGACACGATTCATGCAAGGGGGCAATTCTTGAGCATCAAGCTGCTAAGTCCCATCTAGAAAGCACAAAACAAGGAGGCGATTGACAGCTTGCTGCCTCCAGGTCAATAACCCCCACTTTGAGAGCGCACCCCTGGATTGCCCTGAATCTCATGCCTCAGCCCGAGGGAAGGGGTCAAGGACTAGTCGCCGAGGGCGACCTTTAGGTCCAACCATTTTTCTGGACAACAGGCTAGGAGGACCATTGCTTGGGATGGCTCCAAGGCCCTCCAAGACGCCTGCTGGCGGGGCTGATGCTCAAATCTCTGAAGGGAAGGGACACGTGGCAGCTCAGGGAACCTTAAGGGAAATTGGAATTTCTGGCTGGAACATCATGGCAGAGGAGCTGTGTATTAAGTAAGAGCTGTCCCCAAAAGTGCCTGAAGCAGCATCACTGAAAGCCTAAAGGTAACAGTGACTCCGCCTAGGCTTCCGAACGCCATTGGCCTAAGCCTGGGCCACGGAAAACCAGCCTGTAAGAAGGAACAAACCAAATCTGGAAGAACACTAGCCCTATAACGCCTCAAGTTTTAAATTTAGGAAAATTTTTTTTTTGGTTTCTATTCTTTACTTTCATAGTTATCAATATATATGGCATTCAAAATATATTTTAAAAGCATAAAATTTTCAGTGTTTTTGAAATGTGACCAAATTGTCACATCTATAATTTGGGTACCAGATACGTTTTCATTAAGAATTATGACAATTTTGTGCTTGGCGTTATAGGGCTAGAGCAGCTTGTTTGAAAAACCAGGAGAAAGGCAAAGGGAATGGAGGGGATAAGGGAAACTTTTGGCTCCCGGGACCAGGCAGGGCTAACTCCCAGGCCTCTTCACCCAGCTCCCTAGGCAGCGCCCTTCCACATGTTTGGACTGGTGGGTGCCATCTTGGCCATGGTCACAGACCCTGTTACCTCTCGGCTACAATGGCGACTGTGTAGGATCTCTGGGAAAAGCTGAAACAGCTTTGACAAGAGTGAAGCCATTTGGGGCTGACAGAAGCCACCATGAAAAGAAAATAAAGTAGCTAGGAAGTGTAAATGAACTAGCTGATATTGGGGAGGTAGGCTGTGCAGACGTCGCCCAAGGGAATGTCATGAAGGAAATGGGTGTTCAGAAGGCTTGCGAGAACGACCAGAGCAGTTTTGGTTCAACTAAGAATGGCTAACCCTAATACCCCGCTTCTCACTCGCCTAGTCCTGAGGAAGTATCCATGTACCTACTATACAAAACAGTGACATTGGAAAAATCAGTGCCTTGAAAAGCCCAGGAGAGGCAGACGAGCCACCACTAGAGGGAACGGGCCTAGTCCTCGCCTAGAAAAATCGAAGCTACAGACAATAATGCTCGAAGCTGAATAAAGGTGTCCAGGCTCTGTTTCACTTGACCCCAAAGAGCCCATGCTCACTCTCCATGTAGGGAGCCAGCCAGTAAATTTCTAGGTGGACAAAGGGGTCACCTTCTTGGTTTCAGAAAAGACTACAGGTGCCTTGTCAAAAGGAAAGGCTTTCATTACAGGGGCCCCAGGGCAGACCCAAGCACACCCATGGACAACGGCCAGAATAACAGATTTAGCACAAGAGACAGTTAGTTACACACACTCTCCTTCCTGGTAATGCCTCAATGCCCCTTTCCCCTAATTGATCGTGACTTATTATGAAAAATGGCAGCCATAATTACTTTCTCATCTGCTACAACCACCTTAACCCTTGAACTTGAAAAGCCAAAAGTTTTGCTCACCGCTCCAATGTCAGAGTGATATGTGTTTTATCAAGGAGCAGAAGAGACCTGCTCAAAGGAACTTCTTGATAAATCGCTAAAAGATATTCCTTTTGTTTGGGCAGAGAACAACCTGCCAGACCTTTCTGAACTTCAGGTGCCTGGGGTCGTACAACTTCTGAGCTCAGCTACACCGGTGTGTCAAGCTAACCCTACTCCCTGGATAGCAAAAGTGGGTATTTCTGTTCCCATTTGCAGACTAAAGAGGACAGGCATTTGGGTCCTCTGCAAGTCCACATGGAATGCTCCCCTGCTGCCCATGCAGAAGCCGGGAACTGAGGACTTCCAACCGGTGCAGGATCTCAGAGAGGCAAATGAGAGGATAGAAACGGGCCACCCCACGTGCCAAACCCCGAGACCCTCCTGAGTACTATCCCGTCAAACTGAATTTGTTATACTGTTTTGGACTTAAAGGATGCTTTGTTCTCCATACCCGTGTCCCCTGCACATCAACCCAGTGAAGACTTACAGGGACACAAGGAGGAACACCCCCAAACCACCTTGCTCCAGTGTGCAGATGACCTCCTCCTGGCCTCCGAAACCCTGGAGGAATGCCAACGGGCTACCAAGGACCTGATAATAGTCCTTGGCCCATTGGGGTACAGGGTATCTGCAAGAAAGGCTCAACTGTGTGTCCATAAAGCTGTATACCTAGGCTACCAACTGGAGGAGGGAAAACGGACCTTGTCCCCCAGCCGCACTGAGGCGATCCTCAAAATCCCAGTCCCTGAGACTAAGAGGCAGTTGCAAGAGTTTCTAGGAGCTGTGGGGTACTGTCCATTGTGGAATTTGGGATTTGCAAAAACAACGAAACCCCTATATGCAAGTACTGGGGAAAGGAAAAAGAACTTAAATGGACTGAAGTAGAACAACAAGCGTTTGAATCCTTTAAAAAGTCGCTCATATGGGCAACCTCTCTTGCCCTACTAGACAGAGTAAAGCCCTTCCAATTGTCTATGTGAGGCCAGAGGCACAGCAAAAGAAGTGCTAACTGAGAACTTGCGGCCATGGAAGAGACCTGTGGCCTATCTTTCAAAGAAACTGGACTCTGTAGCTGCAGGATGGCTGAGCTGCATGCGAGCTGAGGCTGCCACGGCCATCCTAGTCATAGAAGCTAGGAAGCTTACACTGGGACAGGATATTGCTGTGGCAGGGGGACCTATGGTTGAACCACTCCTAACCAGTCCCCCGGACCGGTGGATCTCGAATGCCAGGACTATGCCACAAATCCCCAAGGTAGTGGCTGTGACCATGCCATCCCCAGTGTTACAGCCACAACCTACATACTCAGAAAATGATCTAAAGATAAGCCAAGAGCTGGCCTGCCAAAAAGACTGGGAGCATCCAGGGTGGCTGCTCCATCCTGATGGAAGAAGATTCATGCCAGAAGCTCTGGGAGAGATCTGATTCAAGGACTACATGAAGGTATGCATTTGGGATCCTCTCTAAACTGTCTCAGTTGCTTCTCAGGCACTTTTACATACCCAGGCTTGGACACTGGGTGGCAGATGTCACCCACCGTTGATTGCACTGTGCTCGGGTAAACAACCCCAAAAAGAAAAGGAGCAACCCCAACCACGAGCTCGAGGTAGTAGTCCTGGAGAATTCTGGGAGGTGGACTTTATGTATATCAAACTTAGAAAGTATGGCTACCGATATTTGCTGGTGTTCGTAGACACCTGTTCTGGATGGGTGGAAGCCTTCCCAACAAAGAAGGAAACTGCTGCCACTGTGTGTAAATTATTAGTAACTAAAATTGTCCCTAGATTTGGCCTTCCCACCACCTTGGGGTCCAACAATGGCCCAACATTTATTGCTCAAATTACTAAAGTCTTAGCAATGCTTCTAAATATTAACTGGAAGCTCTTCAGGGCAAGTAGAAAAAATAAACAGAACCCTAAAGGAATTGTTCGTTAAGTTGCATTTAGGACCTTGCGAGAACTGGGTTGATCCTTACTTTATCTTTTGCCCTACTTCAAGTCCGATGCACTCCCTATGTGAAAAGCATGACCCCATTTGAATTTATGTTTGGCAGCCCTTCCCCAAATCCTCCCAAGATTGAAGGAAGTAGAAATAATGGAAGTCACTAATCGTTCCCTCATCGAGTGCCTGCAGGCTGTGCAACAGGTGAGAGACAAATCATCTGCTCTGACACCTTCATTTTGGGCCTAACCAAGGGAAAGGGAACAGGCAGCCAACAACGTGCAACCAGGAAACTGGACATGGGTAAAGAAGCACCAACCTGACACCTTAGAACCTAGGTGGACTGGCCCATACCAAGTGATTCTTACAACACACCAACTGCTGTTAAAATAGTGGGGAGGGGGCCGTGGATTCATCAGTCATAAGTAAAAAAAAACAACAACAAAAAAAAACCCAACCCTGAGCATATCCTGAAAAGATGGACACCCAGAAAGACGGAAAATCCCTCAAAATTAAGGCTTTACAGAACTTAATTGTTTTTCTCCGAGTATTGCTGACAGCACCCACTGTTTCCCCCAAGCACAAACACATCTGTGGACTGCTATTCTAACCTCCAGCAGACTCAGGTTTACACAGGCACCTCACGGCCCCTCATGGGGCAGAGCCTACCTAGAAGCTGCTGGAGAGAAAGTCACTCAGTGGGCTCCGGGATCCTGCCTTGAGGATCATGTTCCCACTCAGAGAAGACAGTCCACACAGAAGACCACATGGCCAGCCCAAGATGAGACACGACGTCCCTCAAAGACCCATAGCCCTAGAAGGGACAACACTGGAGAGACAGTGCGGGAACGGATCCCGACACACCGAGGCATAGCACTAAGGGCGTGCAGCAGAAGAGCAAGGAAGTGGAGCAACAAGGTCCCCAGGGAATGCCAAAGGAGGACTTTGGGGGCAGGACTTGGTGCCCGCACAGACTGGACTGGAAAACACTGCTAAGGGCCAACAAACAGTCCGTGAACTAACTACAAGCTTTCCTTTCTTGAGGAGTTGTGTTTTCTTTGATGGTCATTGGATTTTGGCTGTTTTCTTTCTTTTGGTGCTTGCTTTCGCTCTGTCTTTTGTTTGTGCATGTTATTACCTCTACTGTATGTCTAAAAAGAGATGCTGGATGCACAATCTGCAGGAGAGAAAAAGGGGACCAACACTTCGCGGGAGGGCCACGGGAAAGAGGGAGTTGGGGGGAAAGGGAGTGATGTCAAGAAACCCAGAGACAAGGGAACAACAAGTGGATGCAAATCCGTGGTGAGGGCGATGTAGGAATCCTGGTAGGGCGTGATCAAGGGTGAAGGAACCAAGAGGATTTACTGAAACCCAAATGAAAACTGAGCATGGCAGTGGGCACAAGAGGGAAATGAAAGGGAATAGCAGAGCGACCTAGGAAGCACGGGCCAGTTATAGAGGTCTAAAGAAAGGCACGCACAGATGTAAATATATTTATCTGTGAGCATGGGGAAATACACCTATGTCCATATCTTTATAGGTGTCCTATTAAGGTAGCAGATGGCCTTAGGGCCTCCACTCAAGGACTCTCTCATTGCAAGAATACCTTGTTCTATTACATTGGCATTCTATGATGCTCACCTTCCCGACACGTTCCCTGAAGTCTAAGCGGTTGCATAAGCAAATGTGGTCAAGAAAGCTGATGGTACCCTGCTATCAAAAGATATGGCGTCTGAGGTCTTAAAGGCCTGAAGGGTAAGCAAGCGGCCATGTAGCTCAGAAACAACAGAGCCCACATGGAATAAGCATACCAGCCTGTGCGATCACGAGGTATCAAAGGGATCAGGCATCATCAGCACAAAAAAATCTCATTGCGAATGAGCAGGGAATGCTGGGTAGAGAGCCAAAGCCCATTTGCAGTACACTGGACATTCCCTTAAGTAAGGTCTTGGGGAAGAGACAAGCCTACACAGGGTACTAGACAGCAACGGTGAAACACAACTTTCCTCTAGCTCCTCAATGCTTCCTCTCCCCTCACTATCAAGATCCCAATTATAACTTTCAAATCTGACTAGACCAGAGAATGTACACTGGGACAGATAGGACCTAGAAACACAGGGAATTCAAGGTGGATGAGCCCTTTAGGACCAGTGTTATGAATGGGGATGCTGGGAGGGTGGAGGGAGGGTAGGCTGGCAGCAGGGAACCGATGACAAGGATCTACATAAAACCTCAAAAGAAAAGGGGGTGAAGGGGGACATCAGACAGTGCAAGATATGACAAAATAATAATTAGTAAATGATGAAGGATTTATGAGGAGGGGTAGTGAGAATGGGGGCGGGGGGAATGAGGAGCTGAGGCCAGGGGCTTGGGTGGAGAGAAGATATTTTGAGAATAATGAGGGCAATGAATGTACAAATGTGCCTTATATCAGTGATGTTTGCACGTATTGTGGTTATTGTTGTATGAGCCCCTATAAAAGGAGAGAAAAAAAGGACCCTGGCAGAGGGCTGATGCTAGGATGATCTCAGGCTGGATTAGACCAGCAAAAGCAGGTGCTGCAGTCGCCTCACCCTGTGTCTATTCCTATGTGAGGCATGAAGCTTAGGGTCCACAGCCCCGGCAGCTGGACAGTGAGAGAGGCGGGGCTCTGAGGTCATTCCACAGGGGGAATGGCCCTCCGGTTCCTGTAGGGCCCACCCTCCTGGGTAGTCCTGCTGTCTGGGGCACCTCTTTCACGGAGCCCACACCAGGGGAGCTCTTCAACTCATGGGGGATTAGCAGGAAGCCTCTGCTCATGCACACACACCACCACCTAGCTGGAGGACCTCGGTGAACAAAGCCTGAGGCAGACAACAAGCCCACTAACTGATCCTGTGAGAGATATAATCAGGATCCAGAAACCGGCAACTGGGAGCAAGGGGCAGCATACCTGGGTCCCAGCCCCTCCCACTGCCCTCTGCAAGGGGTGACATTCCAAAGCACAGTGTTTTCCAAAAGCACTGTCAGGACTTTGGAATGGGCAGCTCATTTGTGGACATGGATACTATGTGATCCAGACATACTACCTCCTCTGATCCTGTCAGCCGAGACTAAAAACCCTTCCAAGCAGAAAGCCATGCATCTGAACAGTATCCACCAGCCACTCACGTCCACTCCTGCTGCCTCCAAAGAGCTTTCCTGGGTTGGTCAGATCTCTCTGGGGACAGATATCCCTCGGGCCTTGGTTCTGCGTGAGAAAGAATTCACGCCAAAGCCTGGTTTGTGATCCAAGTGAGGTTTAGGAGAGTTAGGGAGGTGTGGTGGGCAACCCTGGTCGATCCTAGTGGCTGAATTGAATATACTTGGCCTAGGTGGGTCGATGCAGGTGCAGCGCCCACCCAGGTGGACCTGCCCTTCCTGGCCGGAAACCTGGACCTCTGAGCACGCACAGTGTGCCACTCCTTCCTGGGCCACTAACTGGGCCCTCTGAGCATGTGTAATGGACACCCCAGTCCCTATGCTAGCTACCTAACATTTCCACCCTGAAGAGATGTGGACCCAAATCTTTGGGGTACTGGGCGACGACATCTCTAGCTACTTCCTGCTGGCAAAGGGGCGAAGTGGGGCTTTGGGTCCACACCCTTCCTGCTCTGCTGGGAGGGGTTGTCCATTCAGCGCTAGGATGGATAAGGTTGAAGTGGTCCAGGAGATGGTGGTCCTGGAGCTGGCACACTTGGATTAGGGGCTTTGGTAACTTGAGAACTTCTGGAAAAAACAACAAACGCACAAAAGGGTGAACAGTTTAACTGAGACAAGGCTAGGATTGTGAGGTGGGAGTGCCCTTGAAAGTAGGTGAGTATCACAGGAAATAAGTAAAAATCTTAGGATTATCAGGCGTGTGTGTTTGTTCATTCTAAGTACCGGCACGGGGGTAAAAGCATTCACAATTTCCCCTAGGGGGGTCCAGGGTTTGGGCACTACTGGGTGCAGTGGGATCACCGCTTCACTTATGATCCTAAGGCATTGGCCCCTCTGATAAGAACCATCCTTCTTTTTCACCCTATAACGCCTCACTTTTAAATTTTTGGGCAAAAAAATTTCGTTTTGATTCATTACTTTCATAGTTATCAATATATATACATTTATATTCATTTCATTAAATGTTAGGGAAAGGTCATGCTCGGCGTTATAGGGTTAAATTGTAATATTGGGATGCTACAGGCGGATTCAACAGGGATCAAAAGTAGAGTAACTGCCTGTGTCATTTTTAATTTTCTCGGGTTCCATTTGAGTAAAAGGCTTGTAAGTTACCCTGGGACCAAATGCCCCTGGTGCCTCTACTAGGGGTAGAATGTTCAGGGAGGGTTCAGGGCTGGGACAATAGTGACCTGAAGTCCAGGATCCCTTAGGGCAGGGGTCCTCAAATTGTTTACACAGGGGGCCAGTTCATTGTCTCTCCGACCGTTGGAGGGCCAGACTATGGATTTCAAAAAACCTATGGACAAATTCCTATGCACACTGCACGAGTCGGCTGCTAAGCAGGACAGGCAGTGGCAGCAAAAACACCCCGAGTGTAGGATAAATGGCATGGCGCCACATGTGCCCCATGGACCACAGTTTGAGGACGCCTGCCTTAGGGGTTCCTGGGTGCACTGGGGATGAAGGTCTCCTACTGCTCCTCGAGAGGAGAAATGCTCTAAGTCCTGGCATCTCCGCCCACTTTCCCGGCACTCTACCGAACTGTTCCCGGTGAATCACGGTTGGAAGGGAAAGCGTACCATTCTCTGCCCACCATTCTCCTTTCTCAAAACGATACTGTGGCCAAATAGAGTTGCAAAGTGAATCTATCAGCTTTTGTTTGCCCAGGGTCTCTGTATCAACTCTATCCCAATTGGACACGATTCATGCAAGGGGGCAATTCTTGAGCATCAAGCTGCTAAGTCCCATCTAGAAAGCACAAAACAAGGAGGCGATTGACAGCTTGCTGCCTCCAGGTCAATAACCCCCACTTTGAGAGCGCACCCCTGGGTTGCCCTGAATCTCATGCCTCAGCCCGAGGGAAGGGGTCAAGGACTAGTCGCCGAGGGCGACCTTTAGGTCCAACCATTTTTCTGGACAACAGGCTAGGAGGACCATTGCTTGGGATGGCTCCAAGGCCCTCCAAGACGCCTGCTGGCGGGGCTGATGCTCAAATCTCTGAAGGGAAGGGACACGTGGCAGCTCAGGGAACCTTAAGGGAAATTGGAATTTCTGGCTGGAACATCATGGCAGAGGAGCTGTGTATTAAGTAAGAGCTGTCCCCAAAAGTGCCTGAAGCAGCATCACTGAAAGCCTAAAGGTAACAGTGACTCCGCCTAGGCTTCCGAACGCCATTGGCCTAAGCCTGGGCCACGGAAAACCAGCCTGTAAGAAGGAACAAACCAAATCTGGAAGAACACTAGCCCTATAACGCCTCAAGTTTTAAATTTAGGAAAATTTTTTTTTTGGTTTCTATTCTTTACTTTCATAGTTATCAATATATATGGCATTCAAAATATATTTTAAAAGCATAAAATTTTCAGTGTTTTTGAAATGTGACCAAATTGTCACATCTATAATTTGGGTACCAGATACGTTTTCATTAAGAATTATGACAATTTTGTGCTTGGCGTTATAGGGCTAGAGCAGCTTGTTTGAAAAACCAGGAGAAAGGCAAAGGGAATGGAGGGGATAAGGGAAACTTTTGGCTCCCGGGACCAGGCAGGGCTAACTCCCAGGCCTCTTCACCCAGCTCCCTAGGCAGCGCCCTTCCACATGTTTGGACTGGTGGGTGCCATCTTGGCCATGGTCACAGACCCTGTTACCTCTCGGCTACAATGGCGACTGTGTAGGATCTCTGGGAAAAGCTGAAACAGCTTTGACAAGAGTGAAGCCATTTGGGGCTGACAGAAGCCACCATGAAAAGAAAATAAAGTAGCTAGGAAGTGTAAATGAACTAGCTGATATTGGGGAGGTAGGCTGTGCAGACGTCGCCCAAGGGAATGTCATGAAGGAAATGGGTGTTCAGAAGGCTTGCGAGAACGACCAGAGCAGTTTTGGTTCAACTAAGAATGGCTAACCCTAATACCCCGCTTCTCACTCGCCTAGTCCTGAGGAAGTATCCATGTACCTACTATACAAAACAGTGACATTGGAAAAATCAGTGCCTTGAAAAGCCCAGGAGAGGCAGACGAGCCACCACTAGAGGGAACGGGCCTAGTCCTCGCCTAGAAAAATCGAAGCTACAGACAATAATGCTCGAAGCTGAATAAAGGTGTCCAGGCTCTGTTTCACTTGACCCCAAAGAGCCCATGCTCACTCTCCATGTAGGGAGCCAGCCAGTAAATTTCTAGGTGGACAAAGGGGTCACCTTCTTGGTTTCAGAAAAGACTACAGGTGCCTTGTCAAAAGGAAAGGCTTTCATTACAGGGGCCCCAGGGCAGACCCAAGCACACCCATGGACAACGGCCAGAATAACAGATTTAGCACAAGAGACAGTTAGTTACACACACTCTCCTTCCTGGTAATGCCTCAATGCCCCTTTCCCCTAATTGATCGTGACTTATTATGAAAAATGGCAGCCATAATTACTTTCTCATCTGCTACAACCACCTTAACCCTTGAACTTGAAAAGCCAAAAGTTTTGCTCACCGCTCCAATGTCAGAGTGATATGTGTTTTATCAAGGAGCAGAAGAGACCTGCTCAAAGGAACTTCTTGATAAATCGCTAAAAGATATTCCTTTTGTTTGGGCAGAGAACAACCTGCCAGACCTTTCTGAACTTCAGGTGCCTGGGGTCGTACAACTTCTGAGCTCAGCTACACCGGTGTGTCAAGCTAACCCTACTCCCTGGATAGCAAAAGTGGGTATTTCTGTTCCCATTTGCAGACTAAAGAGGACAGGCATTTGGGTCCTCTGCAAGTCCACATGGAATGCTCCCCTGCTGCCCATGCAGAAGCCGGGAACTGAGGACTTCCAACCGGTGCAGGATCTCAGAGAGGCAAATGAGAGGATAGAAACGGGCCACCCCACGTGCCAAACCCCGAGACCCTCCTGAGTACTATCCCGTCAAACTGAATTTGTTATACTGTTTTGGACTTAAAGGATGCTTTGTTCTCCATACCCGTGTCCCCTGCACATCAACCCAGTGAAGACTTACAGGGACACAAGGAGGAACACCCCCAAACCACCTTGCTCCAGTGTGCAGATGACCTCCTCCTGGCCTCCGAAACCCTGGAGGAATGCCAACGGGCTACCAAGGACCTGATAATAGTCCTTGGCCCATTGGGGTACAGGGTATCTGCAAGAAAGGCTCAACTGTGTGTCCATAAAGCTGTATACCTAGGCTACCAACTGGAGGAGGGAAAACGGACCTTGTCCCCCAGCCGCACTGAGGCGATCCTCAAAATCCCAGTCCCTGAGACTAAGAGGCAGTTGCAAGAGTTTCTAGGAGCTGTGGGGTACTGTCCATTGTGGAATTTGGGATTTGCAAAAACAACGAAACCCCTATATGCAAGTACTGGGGAAAGGAAAAAGAACTTAAATGGACTGAAGTAGAACAACAAGCGTTTGAATCCTTTAAAAAGTCGCTCATATGGGCAACCTCTCTTGCCCTACTAGACAGAGTAAAGCCCTTCCAATTGTCTATGTGAGGCCAGAGGCACAGCAAAAGAAGTGCTAACTGAGAACTTGCGGCCATGGAAGAGACCTGTGGCCTATCTTTCAAAGAAACTGGACTCTGTAGCTGCAGGATGGCTGAGCTGCATGCGAGCTGAGGCTGCCACGGCCATCCTAGTCATAGAAGCTAGGAAGCTTACACTGGGACAGGATATTGCTGTGGCAGGGGGACCTATGGTTGAACCACTCCTAACCAGTCCCCCGGACCGGTGGATCTCGAATGCCAGGACTATGCCACAAATCCCCAAGGTAGTGGCTGTGACCATGCCATCCCCAGTGTTACAGCCACAACCTACATACTCAGAAAATGATCTAAAGATAAGCCAAGAGCTGGCCTGCCAAAAAGACTGGGAGCATCCAGGGTGGCTGCTCCATCCTGATGGAAGAAGATTCATGCCAGAAGCTCTGGGAGAGATCTGATTCAAGGACTACATGAAGGTATGCATTTGGGATCCTCTCTAAACTGTCTCAGTTGCTTCTCAGGCACTTTTACATACCCAGGCTTGGACACTGGGTGGCAGATGTCACCCACCGTTGATTGCACTGTGCTCGGGTAAACAACCCCAAAAAGAAAAGGAGCAACCCCAACCACGAGCTCGAGGTAGTAGTCCTGGAGAATTCTGGGAGGTGGACTTTATGTATATCAAACTTAGAAAGTATGGCTACCGATATTTGCTGGTGTTCGTAGACACCTGTTCTGGATGGGTGGAAGCCTTCCCAACAAAGAAGGAAACTGCTGCCACTGTGTGTAAATTATTAGTAACTAAAATTGTCCCTAGATTTGGCCTTCCCACCACCTTGGGGTCCAACAATGGCCCAACATTTATTGCTCAAATTACTAAAGTCTTAGCAATGCTTCTAAATATTAACTGGAAGCTCTTCAGGGCAAGTAGAAAAAATAAACAGAACCCTAAAGGAATTGTTCGTTAAGTTGCATTTAGGACCTTGTGAGAACTGGGTTAATCCTTACTTTATCTTTTGCCCTACTTCAAGTCCGATGCACTCCCTATGTGAAAAGCATGACCCCATTTGAATTTATGTTTGGCAGCCCTTCCCCAAATCCTCCCAAGATTGAAGGAAGTAGAAATAATGGAAGTCACTAATCGTTCCCTCATCGAGTGCCTGCAGGCTGTGCAACAGGTGAGAGACAAATCATCTGCTCTGACACCTTCATTTTGGGCCTAACCAAGGGAAAGGGAACAGGCAGCCAACAACGTGCAACCAGGAAACTGGACATGGGTAAAGAAGCACCAACCTGACACCTTAGAACCTAGGTGGACTGGCCCATACCAAGTGATTCTTACAACACACCAACTGCTGTTAAAATAGTGGGGAGGGGGCCGTGGATTCATCAGTCATAAGTAAAAAAAAACAAAAAAAAAAACCAACCCTGAGCATATCCTGAAAAGATGGACACCCAGAAAGACGGAAAATCCCTCAAAATTAAGGCTTTACAGAACTTAATTGTTTTTCTCCGAGTATTGCTGACAGCACCCAGTGTTTCCCCCAAGCAGAAACACATCTGTGGACTGCTATTCTAACCTCCAGCAGTGAATATGTAACCTCTTATACTGGGTATGACCCCCTGTTTTCATTTTGATTTGTTTGATTTGCTAGGAAAGAATTGGCATTCTGGATCCTTTAAAGGTAAAGGGCACAATGGGACCTATACTGGAATCCCGTCCTATGGGTGCCGAATACCCTCTATAGAAAGAAGGCTCCAAACAAACCATGTCTATATATGCCCGGCTCATGGACTCCCTAACTGCCAAGGGGAGGGACATTATCATTGTGCAGCTTGGGGTTGTGAAACTATCATTTTCAGGGTGGAAACTTGTTAAAGATGACCCTATTATTTTTACAAGAATGAGACTCACGTTGGAAGGGTTTGATCCCACTACGTGTATGGTTTCCAAATGTAACCCAATAAGAATTGGATTCAAGCGTTATTGGGTTCCCTGGGAAAACATGGGGAATTCAACATTATGTAAATGATAGAGATCCCGGGAAAACCTTTTCTATCCAGCAAAGTAAAATATGGCAACCTGCCATCCGTACAAAGGCCCAAACCTCGGGATAAATCCTGAAGAGCCACAGCTGGTGTCATTAAGATTCCTTTGCCGCACCCTCCAGACTCTCCAGTAACTTTCCCGTTCACTGCCAGCCCAACTCACAGGGCCCTTCTCATTCAGGAGCCACCTCAAGGTTCTGTGTTTGATTCTCGGGATGCTCTATTCCAATTTATGAACTCAGATCCTCACCTCACAGCTGATTGTTGGCTTTGTCTGAACCCTGCTTCCCCTTACTATGTAGGCACAGGTACAAATAGCACTATTGGTACAGAGTGTAATCCAATTAGAAATGTTAGTAAAAAGGATTACACAAAGCGGCAGTCTATAGGTGATGTTAGTATGGACTCAAGTCTAAGCTCACTTTAAAAGATTTGCAAGGGCAAGGACTGTGTTTTTATTCATCTAAGTATCCCTTTAATATATCAAGATATCGAGATTTTTGCCTTCAAGCTGTTCCCATTGAACCAAATGTTGATCCTAATTTGTTATCTGCTCCAATGAGTACTTGCTTTACTTGTTCCACAGGACGAACACCCTGTCTCTTTTCCCCAGTATTAGTAGCAGACCCGGGTATTTGTGTACTAGTGCATGTTAGTCCTCAAGGGTACCTGTGTTCTGGTGAAGGAGGTGTAGGGATAACTTTGGAATTTCCGGATGAGTTCAAAGAGCCCCAGTATTGGTCCCACTGGTAACAGGGCTTGGGATTATGGGATTAGCTGCAGTCGGGTCAGTTGCTTTAATACAAGGAAACTTAAACTATCAGATTCTTAGTCAGCAAATTGCTTTAGATCTACAGGGATTAAAAAAAAAACCTGTCTCCCATTTAGAAAGATCCCTAGACTCCCTTGTGGCAGTTGTGTTGCAAACCCGCCGAGGGCTTGACTTGCTCTTTTGGAAACAAGGAATGCTGTGCACAGCATTGGGAGAAACTAATTCTATGCAAAGCATTCGGGAATCAATAAAGATAGATGAGCCCTGGTTAGGAAAGGATTAGAACAAAGAGTCAAGAAAAGAAATGGAGGAACCAATTGGTTTGAAAAGCTACTTAATTGGTCAGCCTGGCTAACTACCCTATGAACGGCCCTAGCCGGCCCCTAATCCTCCTCCTGCTAAGCCTCACATTTGGCCCAGTAATAACCAATAAGCTAGTGGCATTCCTTACACAGAAAGTACAAGCCACAAAACTCTTAGTGCTGAGCCCACCATACACTGGGCTGGCTACCGAAGATTCAATGATTTGAACTTGGCTAAGAACAGGAGAGAATATAGCAGCTCTGGGCAAAGCTTAAATAGCCTTGACAAGAGAAGTCATTTTGAGCTTTCAGAAGCCATTATGAATGGTAAATAAACTAGCTATGAACTGCCAATGAACTAGCTGATACTGGGGAGTTAGGCTGTGCAGACGTAGCCCAAGGGAACGTACAGAAGGAAATGGATGTTCAGAAGGCTTGCGAGAAGGACCAGAGCAGTTTTGGTTCAACTAAGAATGGCTAACCACAATACCCCGCTCCTGAGCTCTGCCTGCTTGCACACCTGCACATTGCAAAAGTATAAAAACCTTTGGAAAATTAGACTGGGGGGCCGCTCAGTCTCCCCTCAAGAGAGCTGATGGTCTGGTCCCTGCGCAGGAAATGAAACTTGTTCTGCTGAACTTTCCGGCAGTCTGGGCGGTTTGCTGTCTGGGAATGGAGTGTAGCTACAACAGACACAGGTGGTGCCATTCTGCCTGAGAGTGGAGTCACGTGGCTGGGAAAATGGAGGCCGCAGGTTGCGGCCTAGCCGAAAGCCAGCCTGGAGCCGGCCACCCAGCCAGAGTCCTGCCCAAACCAACAGGGGTGGACGCAGGCGCCCCCAGGCCTGCTGCTTGCCGGAGCCGCGGCACAACACTGTGTCCCAGTCTTGGCACAACAGACTCCATTTTGAGTCCTGCACCTCCATCTTAGCTCTCAAGGCTGAACCCTAACCGACCTCCCCTCCCCTGCTCAACCCCAAATTCCTGGAACCAGCTCGTCCCAAAGCCAGAATGTTTTCTGAAGATAATGGTCACTCCATCCTTCCTTGACATATAGATAAGATTAACGACCTTCTCCCTTCTGAAGCACCTGTGTGTGCAGAACCTCACCAGCTATGATCCTCCCCAGCTGTGCCTGCCAACAGTGGGCATAAAAACGCCGCCAGGATTCTTTCCCCCGGCGCAGCTTCAATAGCTCAATATCCTGAGTTGCTGAACCCGCCCGCAAACTTCTCAATAAAGCCTGCTTCTAAAACTTCGTTAATTGGGTCTTTCATTCTGTTTTCACATCCAAATAGACCTTGTGTTTTGGTGCCAAAAACCCGGGATAGGTGTGCGGCTCCCCACTTCTTTTGGGGTCCCCTAAGAGCCACCCAAATCTCCAGGACCTTTAGGCACGGCGCTTGCCTACGTTCAAAATCAGTCTATGGCTGCCCTGATGAGTCTCTCCCTCTCACTCAGACCTTGTGAAAGAAAATACTTGTTTTTCTCTCCCAAGTTGCCTGGCCCCAGTCCCAGCTTAACAACCATGCACATTGGCTTCCAACGGGCATTTTTGATTTCAACGTTCTACAGGACCTGGACAATTTCTGCAGGAGGACTGGTAAGGATTCTGAAGTCCCCTATGTGCAGGCTTTTTGGGACTTGCGTTCCCGCCCTGACCTCTGTAGCCATTGTTCCGCCCGCCAAATACGGTTAGCTCTATCTCCTCAGCAGAAAGAACCTGCCATTCAAACCCCAGAAGATCCAGCCAAGCTCCTCAGTGCGCCTCTTCCGCTGCTCTATCAGTCTACCCCGCCCGCTGCGCCATCCCATCGCTCTCTCCTGTCCTCACCGCTTGCCTTTCATACCCGCTTCCACAATCCTCCAGCTGCCCTTTGTCCATTAAGAGAGGTTGCAGGTGTATAGGGACTCATTCAAGTCCACGTCCCTTTTTCCTTAAAGGACCTGTCGCAGATAGAGACCCGCCTGGGCTCTTTCTCAGCAGAGCCCTCTAAGTTTATTAAAGAATTTACCTACATTTCCCAAACGTATGATTTAACCTGGCATGGCATCCAAATGATCCTTGCTTCTACCCTTACTGCCGAGGAACGTACACAGAAAAAAAACCACGCTATCGACCCTAATGTCCCCTTGGGGGCGCATGCCATCCCAATAGAGGACCCCAGTTGGAGTTACCAGCCCGGCCGGGCGTCTGATCTTCCTTATAGAAACCTCATGCTCAGGTACCTCATTAGAGGTCTGGAAACAGTCTCCAACAAGGTTGTCAACTATGAAAAACTGAGAGAAGTTACTGCTCTTTTTCTTAACCGCCTCCAGGAGGCACTCACAAAGTACACTCGTTTAGACCCAGGGTCTAAAAAGTGGGGCCTCTATTTTGGCCTCTCACTTCACCTTCCAGTCAGCCCCTGACATCAGAAAGAAAAGCTAAAGAAGGCTGAGGAGGGCCCTGAAACCCCTATGCAGGATCTGGTAAAAATGGCATTTAAAGTTTTCAACGCTTGGGAGGAGCCAGCTGAGGCCACTTGCCAGGTGAGGGTCCAACAGATGGTTAGCCTCCATTCCCAAGCCCTGGTAGCAGCCCTAAGGCCGGCAGGCAATCCCATCCATCGCCACGCTCCCCAGGGGAGCCGGCACCTACCGCCAGGAGCCTGCTTCAAATGTGGCCGGGTCGGCCACTGGGCAAAAGTTTGCCCCAATCCCAAGCCTCCTACCAAGCCTTGCCCGCAGTGCAAACAGCCAGGCCACTGGAAGTCGAACTGCCCGACCCTGGCTCTGCCACCGGCTCTGCAAAGCCGAGGTGCCGAGATCCTGGAAACTCCAGACACATAGCTGCAAGGTATGGAGCTGCTGGGGTTCATGGACTGAAGAGGCCCTGGCTCCTCGACTCCGGTAACCCTCGCCGAGCCCAGGGTTGTGCTCCAGGTAGCGGACTACCTTCTCCATTTCGCCCTCTCACTCAGGCCCTACTTCCCCTTCCCTCCCACTCTGCAGATCCTGTTACTGACTTAGCCCAACAACTTTCCCGCTCCTAGCTCAGTATGCTTTTTACCTCCCACTTACACTCCAACTTACACTGAACAGGAAAACACCCAGTATTGCTCTCTTCCTCAACAAAAATGGTGGGTACACAAATAGAACTTACTCATTCTCCCAAAGTTACAACAGGAAACAATCATCACCAATATTCACAATTCTCCACACATCGGGCCAAAAGCTCTCTACACGTTTCTAACCCCATATTTCACCCCACTGGACTATGGAGTACTATCAACACAGTACATGCAAAATGCAACATCGGTGCCCTCTCCAATAGCCAGAAAGCTCAACACCCTCATAAACAGCTCCACCAGATGTAAGGGCACCTACTGGGACAGGACTGGCAGATAAACGTTACCCACATGCCAAAGCATAAGCGGTTTAAGTATCTCCTCACTATGGTGAACACATTTTCAGGATGGATCAAAGTCTTTCCCACCTCCTCTGAGAGTGCAAGCATAGTCGCCACTCACCTTCTTCAAGACTTCATTACTCGTTTTGGCCAGCCTGCTTCAATTCAGTCGGACAATGGTCCAGACTTCATATCTATGGTGCAGCAGGCAGTTTGCGCCTCACTGGGCATCTGCTGGAAACTCCACGCAGCCTACACCCCCAGTCTTCTGGTAAGGTTGAACGAGCTAACAGTCTCATAAAACAACAGCTCACCAAACTCTCCCTAGAACTGCAACTTTCTTGGCCTCAACTATTACCCTTTGCTCTTATACTCGCCTTGGCGCAGCCCCTCAGGAGCCGTCCGGCCTCAGTCCTTTCAAAATACTCTACAGACAACCTTTCCTTTTCTCGCCTCTTCCTGCAACCGATTGTCCTCTGCTAGCTTTTTACCTTCCATACTTGTGCTTGCTCCACAACCTTCTTAGACAACACGCCAACTCTGCCATCCCTGAACCCTCTCTGACCTCTGCTGATCACCAAAAACCAGTGCATCCTGGAGATGCTGTGTTAATTAAATCCCTTGCACCCAAACCCTTAGCACCCCGGTGGAAAGGCCCTTACACTGTCCCTTACCACTCCCTCAGCAATCAAGGTTCTTAGACTAGATTCCTGGGTACATTTGTCCCGAGTCCAGATGGCAGTAAACTCTGACCATGGCTCCCAGTGGTCTGCTCAGTCTACTGGTCCTATGTCTCTCTGCCTCACTCACCTCACCAAGCCAGCCAGCTAAACGTAGTATAATTTCCCCTTTTGCCTGGCGATTTTACTTGACTGAAAACTATACCAATTACGCCTGCACTAAGTGTTATGATTATTTGCTGGCCACCGCTAACTGCCCACCCACAGGGGGCAGAGCACCCATATACTTAAATTTCACTGATTTTAAAACGCTTCCTGTATGACCAGAAGGCAACTACCCAATGTGCAAAAAAGTGAATGCAGAAAAATGTAGGGTGTCCTTGGTCTTCCTGCCAGATACATTACCTTTCCCTTCGTCCCCAGGGATGATTCTACTACCATCAATCTAAATACACTCTCACAATCCCAGACCCCTGGGATAGCCGGTGGACGTCTCCGGTTCCAGGAGCCTAGTGCACCACTCGCCAAGAGAAATTTCTGGACGCCAAACTGTATGTATGGAGGTCGCTACTCCAGGTCCAATCCACCATCCACCGTAATATTCAGATCCAAGACCTTCAACTCACTAACTAAATTTCTAAACCTTCTGAGTCTCCCTTCTCCTGGCTCACCCTGCTACAGCAGGGACTGGCCATCGCCACTTTGCTGGACTAGGCAACCTCTCCACCTGCTTCATGTGTGCGGCCCTAGAACGCCCTCCTCTGGTAGCAGTACCAGGTCCTGCCCTGTCATTTTCATCCAACGTAAAGACCACAAAAGCCATAACCATCCCCAACGTCACTCTGTACATCCAACCGGAAAACACTCAAGTGCCCTTTTGCTACTCCAATCCATCGACACAGACATGTAATGTCACTCAAATCCCCTCCAAACCACTTACAGGGCCAGAAAAAATTTTCTTTTGGTGCAACCATACACTCACTATGCATATAAACATCAATTCTACCTCTACCCATCACTCTGGTTCCGCAGCTCCCTATATACACTCCGGCTGAGTTCCAGGACAAATACATCCAAGTATACAGTCGTCAAACTAAAAGAGCAGTTTTTCTCCCGATAGCAGTGAGAATCTCCTTCGCCTCAGCAGCAATTGCAGTAGGACTCAGCGGCGGAGCCCTTGGACACTATCATCACAGCAGACAAGTTTACCGCATGCTTCCAGCTGGCAGTCGATGCCTCTGCCAAGTCTCTAGCCTCCCTGCAAAGACAAATAACCTCTGTTGCCCAAGTTGCCTTGCAGAACCACCGCGCTTTACCTGCCTCTTCCTCCAGGAGGAAGGCTGTTATTATATCAATAAACTGGGGATTGTGGAAACTAGAGTCCAGATCCTCAACAAGCTAAACCGAGAGCTGCAAAACAACAGATTCAGAACAGATGGATCTTCCTCCTGGTGGAACTCTTCTCTGTACTCCTTCCTAGCCCCCATACTAGGACCCATAATTTTAGTTATAATTTTGCTCTTAATTGCTCCTTGTCTCATCCAGCTCCGGCAAAGTCGACTCCGCGAAATTACCCGTATAGCAGTTCACCAGCAATACCAACCTCTCCACCCTGTGCTAGGCCGCAACTGTCAGTACTCTGCCTGAAAAGCCCCTCCCCTTGCTTTTTACCCACTACCCACAGGAAGCAGTTACAGAAATGGTTACATCCCTTTTCCCTATAGGGCACAGTCTAAAATGTCCGGTCTTGGCACAACAGACTCCATTTTGAGTCCTGCACCTCCATCTTAGCTCTCAAGGCTGACCCCTAACCGACCTCCCCTCCCCTGCTCAACCCCAAATTCCTGGAACCAGCTCGTCCCAAAGCCAGAATGTTTTCTGAAGATATGGTCACTCCACGCGTCCCTGACATATAGGTAAGATTAACAACCTTCTCCCTTCTGAAGCACCTGTGTGCGCAGATCCTCGCCAGCTTTGATCCTCCCCAGCTGTGCCTGCCAGCAGTGGGCATAAAAACGCTGCCAGGATTTTTTCCCCCTGCGCGGCTTCAATAGCTCAATACCCTGAGTTGCTGAACCCGCCCGCAAGCTTCTCAATAAGGCCTGCTTCTAAAACTTCGTTAATTGCATCTTTGATTCCGTTTTCACGTCCAAATAAACCTTATACACTGAGCCTCAAGAAGGCTTTGGGAGTCAAAATCCTCCCAGCCTCCAGGCAGCAGCCTCCCAGCCCCCTCACAAATGCAGCCCGGGAAGGCAGGCGAGTTCCCGGGAAAGCAGGCACGTCAAGTCCCGCACACCAGCAAGAAACGGCACAAAGACGGACACCAGCAAGAAACGGCGCAAAGACGGACACCAGCAAGAAACGGCGCAAAGACGGACACCAGCAAGAAACGGCGCAAAGACGGACACCGTGAATTCAACCCAACAAATCTCCCGAGGGTGGTGAGGTAAAAGGAGCCCAGAGGGGCCCCCAATCCGTGAGACCAACATGGGAGAGCCCACTCCTGGGGCCGGCTTACCTCATAGCTCCGAATCACACAGCTCCACTTCTTTTCGACCTCTCCGGGGACAGGTGTGCCTCGGTCCTTAGCTCCACGCGAAAAACAGCTCACGCCGAGGCCTGGTTTGGGATCCCCGTGAGTTTTATGAGCGGTTAGGGAGGCGTGGTCGATGACGTGGGTCGACCCCATTGGCTGAATTGTTGAATTGAATTCACCTGGCCTAGGTGAGCCAATGCAGGTACAGCGCCCACCCAGGCATAGCTCCCCCTCCTGGCTGGAAACCTGAACTTCTGAGCATGCAGTGAGCCACTGCTTCATGAGCCGGTAGCTTGGACCTCTGAGCATGTGTAATAGGCCTGCCAGTCCCTATGCTAGCTCCCTAACAGGTTTTCCAGCCAAAGGTCTGCCTTCTGGAGCTGTTCTACAGAAAGCACTTAGTTCCTGACCCCTACGCATTCGGGGTAATGGATGCCCTCGCTTCCGTGCTTGCTTCTATGTCATTCTGGAATGGTCCTTGTTTCACAGGTCGGCGAGGTCAGGAATTCTGGGCTGGTTGGCTACCAAGCACAAAATAAATAGCCAACAGATTGAAATCTCAACCCCTATATTGGTTTATTATCGACCACACAAACTTGTCTTCTGGAACTTCCCTCCTAAATTTCTGAACCCTTGAACTCCTTGACACATGTACTTGGAAAGCAAGGATTCCAAACTCTGATCACCATATCTGACTGCTCCCCCAGTCCCTCTGCACTGTCAACCAGCAAAGTCGGGCCTCTCCATTTCTCAGAAGCTGCAGATTGTTACGTGACATCACCCTGTGTTTAAATGTTAGTGATTATGCCGTTTAAAAAACAAATGTGTGAGCCAACTGGGGGCAAACAAGACTCGTTTGAAACACCAGCTCTGTCTCCTCTAAGGGCCCGTGTACAACTGCGACAACACAACAGTGGGTCCTGCTGGGTCTCCATTAGCATCAGGGAGGAAGGTTATTTATTACAGGGAATCCTACCTTTGTCCCTTGGTGTTAATTGCAGACTCACTGGGTGACGGATTCACTTTGTCAAACTCCGTTTGGTATTGCTCCATCCCTCCATTATTCTCCCTAATGACAAAAATAATTAACACATTCATATAAAAGCACAGGATGAGGATAGCTTTAATTTATGCATCTAGTTCAGGGTCATCCCTCTTATCAATATGTGACAATCTAATGAGGCTTAATTAAAAAGTAGCAGTGAAGCAATTTAGGAAACTGAGGGATTGTCACGAGTCCTGGTTGTGACAGCATGTTTTGTGCACCATGGAAGATAACAGATTTGTCTTCTGTGGTATCTCATATCCATCATCCCCAAACTACCTGCTCTTAGGGGTAGAGAGAGCGAGCTTGTCTTTGAAAAAAGTGCCTGGGTTTGGTAGCTGCTCACAGGATGGCAGGTGTAATGTATTATGAGAACTTAACAAGGCTCTGAGAAGATGGCTATTGGAAGGTCTGGCTGGAGGGCAAGGTCATGGCCCTGAAGGATTCAGGATCCAGAAGTCAAGTCAGAACTGGATGCCAGAGACTTTCTCAATCCAGCCCTCTTTGCCCCTCCCCTAAGGCCAATACATTTCTAAGGGTTATGGATTCTACTTCAGAATCTTTCTCAAACCCAGGGCCCTCTTCACCATTATTGTCTAGACCTGGTCACCTCTTGCCTTATAAATAAAAATATGGGTTTATTGTAAGTCTGGGTCTGTTAGGTTTCTCGGGTGGGAAATGTCTCGGTCCTTGGCTACACACTGGAAAGAAATTCACACCAAAGCCTGGTTGGTAATCCGAGTGGGTTTATATACATGAGAGAAGAAGGTTCCGGCGTTACACTAAACTGAACACGGGCACCCTTATGACACTGCACACTCAGCCCTGCTGAGTGGAAGGCAGAGAAGCAGCTGAAGGGAAGGGGCGGCGGTCTCCAGATTCCAGCCTTTTAAGGGTTTTCAGCTGGGAGGCGTCAATTAAGCTCTCCTGGCTTGGGCTTAGCCCGCATTGGCTTCCAACCTCCTGTAGGGGGCCCCCTAAGCATGGAGAGGAACAACCCCTTGTCTTGCTACCTAACCGGTCTACATTCCTGCATGGCTACTTTGAGATGGAACTAGCCTGAGGGGTTCACCAGGAGACACGGGCCCCAGTGTTCCCTGTGACCACCTTAAACCTTAAACTACTGTTGGAGTTTATATTACCTGTGTGGGTCTGTGGGCATGGGACGTTTCCATGCCAGAGACCTGAAATTACACAAATAGGCATCCAGAACAGAACTCATACAGGCTCTAATAAGATGCTCGGATGCTTCTCGCTAGGATGAGAATTTAACGAAGTGTGTGAGCAGTTCAGATCTTGTAAGGGAGAACAGGTCAGTAGGGTATCCAGAGAAGAGAGCAAAGGTCAGGGGAAAGGGAGGGGGCCCACAGACATCTGTGCTCTGTGTTTGGCCACAAGACAAGAAACCGGGTCTCCTTGCAAAAGAAAGCAGAACAGCAAGTCCCTCAGAACTACGACATATTTAAACATGACCTATACAACACTCGGCTCTAGGAGGCGCCTTGGAAAACCATAAAAGCCCTAAAAGAGGGGCAAGGAGGAAGCCCAAGTCTTTGATTTTCCCTGCTGTGCTTTCAGTGTTGAAATGTCTGTGCACGGAGCCTTTGAAATTTCAGAATCAGAGAGTGGATTCACAAGCCAAGCTCCTGCTTTATTCTTCAATGCATTTGGGCCCAGCTTCTCCTTGGTGAGACATGTAACAGAAATTCTGGACTTAGGAGCCACTTGGTCCTTGGACACTAGGAGATTTCAGTGGAATCTGAAACAGGGCTCTAACCACCAGCTGGACCGGCCTAGGAAGCCCAAGTATTCATTCTCCCAAACACCAACCTCCCGTTGCTCTTCATCTGCCTGCACCTTGTTCAGCTTTAGTTGTCCGTGGAAGCGTTTGGCACCCATCTGATGCTTCGGAACCCAGAAAGGAGGAAAGGTAAAACTGGGATTCAAATGAAACAGACTTAAGCAGGACCATAGCCAAGATGTGCCCAGGGCTCCTCGCAGCATTTGTCACCTTCATTTCCCTCTTCGGACTCAGACGTGGCAAGGTTCAGAAACAAGCTTTACCAGAAAGAACAGCTGTGAACCCAGCCTGCTTCCAAGTGAGAAAAAGCCCTTTACACATGAGTTCCTGAGGTCAGCCCAGCCCTGTGCGTCCCCACCCCTCCCAGAGTCCCTGGCTCTCTGGCGAAGCATTAAAGCAAGTGGAAGCAGAGATTTGCTCAGAATAAAAAAATCGTTTTTCACAATAGCACGGCACGTTCTGGATGGCAATCACGGCTGCACAAACCATATCCGTCCTCCAGCCATAATGTTGGCGCCTCAGTGACCATGCACATACATTGTGTGGCGAGACTCAGAGCCTATTCCATTTGTGGTCAATTGTTTCCTCCCTCTCCATACTTTGCACTTAGGAGACATGCTCTCTGGAGGTGGTTGAGGCTTGTCTTGTCACCAATAATCATCTCCTACACCTTCCTTTACAGTCACTAATTTGATGTGCTCACTCAAAGAAATGCCAATAATATGAGGTTTCAGAGGAGAGCTCCTAGAGCTCCCCCAGACAACAAGGAGGCCGAGTGTCACCGTCATTATCCTGAGCTGGGAGGGGGCACTAGTGTTCTGGAAGCTGGGGATCCGTCACTGCCTGCCCGCCGCACAGACAGAGCAGGTGCTGGTTATAATTGCTTCTAGACGTCCTGCCATGCTGAGTTGAAAGTCAAACCCGTAAACGCTGCCCGACTACAATAACACTGGAGTACACAGACATTTCTGCATCATTGCTGGGTGAAAATATACTGAGTGGAGTTGGATGAGATGGCAGCAAGTGCCTAAGGAGGGGATGCTGTGGGAATACCAACAAGAGACTGTCAGTCGCCGTTTCCTCCTCTCTTCTGCTTTTTCCCCCCTTTCTTTCAGGCCCAAAGGACATGACAAATATGTAAGGAAACAAATTTGTTCATTTTTAGAGGAGTCTCCCACCCCACCCCACCCCACCCCACCCCACCCCCATCCAACTCTGGCCTCCTTTGAGCAAGCCAGTAGAACTTTTTTTTTTTTTTAACCTGGCTTCTACTATGGCAATTTCCGGAGTTGCTATGTGGCTGTGTTTAAAAGTCGCCTTTGGGATCCAGAGCACAATCCTTGTCACAAAGGCATTCTCCCAGTCCCAAATAGCAATGCGACCTCCTTTCAGAAGGTTGTTCTTGTTTCTGTAGACCCAGAAAGGAGTTCAAGCTGTTGATCTTGACCGTGGTTGTCAAGTCAGCCTCTCATGGGCACCTCATGGGAAGCGGAGCAAACTATGCCAGTCTGTGCTATCACCAGGGCTGGGAAGGGAAGCCAACCGTGGAGGGCCATAGGTCGATGTGTGGATGGAGATAATCAGGTCTTTCGTCCTTATTCTATTTCAGTCTGGAAACATCACTGAAGCCTGCTCAGTGTCATAGCAACACACAAACTTTCACTGACAGTCTGGGGCACATTGGCTGCAAATCGAACCCGGGTCTTCCCGGTGAAAGACGATGAGAGATCTACCACTGAAGCACCGTGACCCTCACCTCAAACCAGGGCAGTCATTTCCCACAGATCTACCAGAGTTCAAACCAGACCACAATGCGTGATGACTGAGATTGCCACCAGAATCTGATACTGATGCAGAAAAAAACCTAACTACCATTTTATTGACTCCCACTCATACCGGCCCAATAGGACAAAGAACTGCCCCTTTGGGGTTTTGAGACTTTAAATCCTTACAGTAGCGGTTCTCAACCTGTGGGTCGCGACCCCTCTGGGGATCAAATAACCCTTTCACAGGGGTCAACCAATTCATAACAATAGCAAAATTACAGTTATGAAGTAGCAATGAAAATAATTTTATGGTTGCAGGTGACCACAACATGAACTGTATTAAAGGGTGGTGGGGGCATTATGAAGGTTGAGAACCACTGCCTTACAGAAATAGACAATCTCATATTTCTCCCACGGACGGGCTAGTCAGTTCAAACCCCCGACCTTGCGATTAGCAGCTTAATGCACAGTCCACTACACCACCTGGGCTCCTAATGCTATAATAAGAGATACTATTGTTAGATCTCTCCTGGGAGAGATATACCTCAGGCCTTGGCTTCGCGCGAGAAAGAATTCAATTCGAAGCCTGGATTGTGATCCAAGTGGGTTTTTTGAGAGAAGAAGTTTCAGGTTTACACAGGCACCTCGGGGCCCCTCACGGGGCACAGCCTACCTAGAAGCTGCTAGAGAGAAAGTCACTCAGTGGGCTCCGGGATCCTGCCTTTTTTTCTTTTTAAAAAAATCGTTTTATTAGGGGCTCATACAACTCTTATCACAATCCATATATACATCAATTGTGTAAAGCACATTTGTACATTCATTGCCCTCATTATTCTCAAAACATTTGGTCTCCACTTAAGCCCCTGGCATCAAGTCCTCATTTTTCCCCTCCCTCCCCGCTCCCCCATCCCTCAAGAAACCTTGATAATTTGTGAGTGGTGATACTGAGAGGGTTGTGGGAGGGTGGATTGGAAAGAGGGAACTGATTACAAGTATCTACATGTGACCTCCTCTCTGGGGGACAGACAACAGAAAAGTGGGTGAAGGGAGACATCGGAGCGGTCAAGATCCTGCCTTTTCAATTCCTCCATAGGGAGGCATGGTTGACGGTCATGGTCAACCCCAATGGCTGGATTGAATTCACCTTGCCCAGATGGGCCAATCCAGGTGTAATGCCCACCTAGGTGTACCACCCCTTCCTGGCCGGAAGTTTGAACCTGAGCATATGTAATGGATGACCCAGTCCCTATGCTAAACCACCTAATAGTATTTGCAAGATGCCAAGCACCGTTCTAAGCTTTTTGTGTATAATAATTCAATTATTCCACTTAACAAGCCTATGTGTGGACTCTATTTGGCCTCCTTTTACAGATGAAAAATCAGTGGCACAGGATGATAAAGTCATGAGCCTAGGACCACACAGTGAGGAAGTGGGAAGGAGAGATTTGGACCCAGGCTGCAGAGCCCATGCCTTGGGTGCCTACAGCTGCCATGTAGGACACAGAAAAGCATGGAGCAGACTCGGCGTAAGACATTAGGGAGTTGGGAGGACTGTAGCATGGATGTATGTGCTATGACTTCATGAGAGTAGCTGCTACTCAGATCCAGAAGAGAATACAAGCCTTTTGCAAAAATTATTTTTGCCAAGAGAGGGTGGAAAACTGCATCTTGTGCGAAATCCCCCCAACCTGCACATGTGCATAGCTATTTCAGAAGGTTCCAAACAATGTGTGCTGTGCGGCAAACCAAACTGAGCTCAGGGGGAGCTGGTCTGTGGGTTATGTTAGCCAGAAAGTGAGCAGTTTGAACTCACCAGCCACCACTCCAAGGGAGAAAGAGGAGGCTTTCTGCTCCCATGGACTTACAGCCTTCGAAGAGGCAGGGAGCATTTCCATGCGTCCTATGATTAGGATCTCAGAGGGTGAGGGTGGAGTTGGTTGAGACCTGTCTTCAGGGCATTTCCCAGAAGGGCTTCCTGCAGTGGCTCTGCCTTCAGGAATGTCTGATGACCTTGAGGGCAGCAAAGTCCTAAACACACTCGGGCAGTGGTTCTCAACCTTCCTAATACAGGTCCTCTTGTTGTGGTGATGCCCCCCTCCCCCAACCATTAAATGATTTTCTTGCTACTTCATCACTGTAATTTTGCTACAGTTATGAATTGGGTGAGCCCTGTGAAAGGGTCATATGACTCCCAAAGGTGTCGCAACCCACAGGTTGAAAACCACTGCACTAAGTGTTCCCCTCCCAGACAGCCCTACCAGTGTCTGGTGTGCATAGTTCTGTGAGGTGAGAGAAATGGACTTAGTGTCTGCTTCTGGTGACAGTTGATGTGGGTGGGCTTTCTCCCTATGTCAAATCCCTCTCAAGCCATTTGTCACCACAACAGAGGGAGCCATGCACAAAAAAGCAAGAAGAGGATGCAGCACAGCAAAACAGCAAGCAGAACAAAGATTGAATAAGCACAATTCACTTCAATCATGAATCGGGTGCCCTTGAGATGTGAGGAAGACCCCAGTCTAGTGACATTAGATCAGGTTTAGGGATTGAGTGAAGCGACCCCTCTTGGCTCCCCTCAGCCCCTATTTTGCTTTCCCACTGACCCTGACCCTTGCATCGTGATTGGTCCTTATTCCAGCATGATGGTTGGTTTCATAACCACGGCATATGGGAATGTGTTAGTCGATAGGTTATACAGGCACAGCCTCTGGAATGGGTAAGTGAGGAGGCGATTTGGGCTCGCTCATGCAGACCTCTAGTTGTCCTTGACATGCCTGGTAGAATGGATCATGTGAAGTGATTTGAGATCGGCGTTGAGATCTGATAGGTCATGCAGACTTCTAGCTGTTCCTGGCAGTACCCTATTTTAAGGAAACAGAATGTTTGACGTTTAAGTCGTATTTGAGCTTAAATTTTGAGCAATAGGCTGTGGCTCACAGTGAGAGTCTATGTGGAGACCCTACATCCATTTTGAGGGGCCACAGATTCAGCCACCATTGAGTTCTTTCTTACTGCTGACTGGCAGTGGAAAGCTTGTCCCTCAGGCAGTGTGCTTGCATCCACTCCCCGGGCCACACTCAACGATATACGGTAGTGTGCACATCCCAATGAAGGTCCCGCTCATGCTCTCACAGGCCCTCCTGAAACTCCATGAATTGATCTGTCTTCAGTCACAATTTTGTGACAAAGTTGTTTGTTTTCTATGTCTTATTTAAGTTTTCAGGAGCCCAGGTGGTAATGCTGGATAGTGTTGGACTATTAAGAGCAAGGTTGCTGGTTCAAAGCCACTAGTCATTCCACAGGAGAAAGATGAGGTTATTGCTTCCTGTAAAGGTAGCAACTTCAGGATCCCTACACAGAGTCACTATGAGTCAGAGTCAGCAGGACAGAATGGGTGTCATTTTATTTAAGTCACTGTGGCTGTGGGTCCTTCCGACACCATTGTGGCCTCATGCGGATGCTCTCCTTCATCCAGAACAGCAGTTTGTGCCTTTTTCTTGTGTAAAACTTAGCAAAGGAGTTCATAATAAAATATAGTTGGATTGGGAGTCTTTTCCCCCTCAAAACAAAGTAAATACAAAAATAGAAACGAGACTATGGTGCTAATAACCAGTTGGAGAGTTGAGAGAGCTGAACTCTCAATCCTGATAGAAACCCATTGTGACTGAGCACCTGCTCAAGGTCATCCACAGCCTATGAGGTTGAGCCTATGTGTTGGGGAGTAATTGTGTACATAAAGTTAACCATTTCTCTTTCTAAAGATTCTGTCTAAAGCTTACTTTAAATAATAAGTTTTCCCCTGGGCTAGGTAAAGTTCAGGGAGTTTAACCCCCTAGTATCCACCCCCTCTCAGCATTCATCATGTTAGGCCAGAGGAGGCAAATCACACCCACTACCCAGGGAGCACTGCTTCCAAAAGCACATTGCCTGTGCCGGGGCAGAGGGGAGGTACCCGGACCAGAAATGCTGACAGAGTGGAACCAGAGAGCTCAGCCCCCAGCTTCCCGAGGGAGCAGCTGTGATGGTTCACTTCTGGATGAATATGTTTAAGCAAAGGCCAAGGGCATGACTTGGGCAGCACGAAAAGCAGATGTGCAGAGGTTGTTCACTGCATTCCAGAAGTTCACACACTCTCCGGAGGCTCCTTGGCTCAATGGCAGGAAGTCATTGGTGGCTTCCACCTTCAATCCCAAAAGGTCACTGCCGTCCAGTGGATTCCAACCACAGTGACCCTGTATGGAGTTTTCAAGACTGTAAATGTTCATGGGAGCCAGCAGTCTCATTGTCCCCCTTGGGACAGGGAGCTAACAGCCCGTTTTGCCACCAGGGCTCCTTCCTCTCTAATTCTGGATCCAGTCCCTCTGAATATCCTGCCCTGCCCTTGTCTAGGCTTCTAAAATGCGTTCCACGCTGCTTATGTTAGTCTGGGTGCATTCGAGAAACAAATCCACAGAAACACGTATGTATAAGAGAGTTGTATGTAAAGGGTGAGTGCACATCAAGAAAACATGCTCACATGTGCTTATGCACCCGCTTTGTCTTCAGCGATCATGTTGGTGTAGGCTGGTGTGCTTTTTCCATGTGGACTTTGTTGTTTCTTATCTACATGGCCCCCTGTTTATCTTCCAGCCTTTAAGACCCCAGATGCTTAGGCTTAGCGAGCTCCAGGCCTGGGGAGCCCCAGCCTTTATGCTTAGGAAGTCCCAGGCCCGGGGAGCCCCAGCCCTTAGGCTTAGGCAGCCCCCGGCCTGGAGCACCCCAGCCCTTAGGCTTAGGGAGCCCCAAGCCGGGGAAACCCCAGCCCTTAGTCTTAGGCAGGCCCAGGCCTGGGTTGCCCCTTCCCTTAGGGTTTGGGAACTTAGGCCTGGGGTGCCCCAGCCCTTAGGCTTAGGGCGTCCCAGGCCCGTGGCGCCCCAGCCCTTAGGCTTTGGTAGCTCCAGGCCTGGGGCGACCCAGCCCTTAGGCTTTGGGAGCCCCAGGCCTGGGGCGCCCCATCCCTTAGGCTTAGCGAGCCCCAGGTCTTAGGCTTTGGGAACCCTAGGCCTGTGGCGCCCCAGGCCTTAGCTTTTTAAGCCCCAGGCCTGGGGCGCCCCAGCCCTTAGTCTTAGGGGGCCCCAGGCCTGTGGCGCCCCAGCCTTTAGGCTTTGAGAGCGCCAGGCCTGGGGCGCCCCAGCCCTTAGGATTTGGGACCCTAGTCCTGGGGCGCCACAGCCCTTAGCCTTAGGGAGCACCTGGCCCGGGGCACCCAGCACTTAGGCTTAGGGAGCCCCAGGCCTGGGGCGCCCCAGCCCTTAGGCTTAGGGACTACCAGGCCTGGGGTGCCCAAGCCCTTAGGCTTTGGGAATCCCAGGCCTGGGTTGCCCCAGACCTTAGGCTTTGGGAATTCCAAGCATGGGGTGCCCCAGCCATTTGGTCTTGGGAGCCCCAGGCCTGGGGCGTCCCAGCCTTTAGGCTAAGGAGCCCCTGACTGGGGCGTTCCAGCCCTTAGGATTTGGGAGCCCCAGGATTGGGACTCCCCAACCCTTATGTTTAGAAGCCCTAGGCTTGGGGCGCCCCAGCCCTTAGGCTTAGGAAGCCCCAAGCCCGGGACGCCCCAGCCATTAGGCGAAGGGAGCCCCTGGACCGGGGCTCCCCAGCCCTTAGGATTTGGAGCCCCAGGCCAGGGCTGCCCCAGCCCTTAGGCTTAGGGAGCCCCAAGCTCGGGTATCCCCAGCCCTTAGGCTTTGGGAGCCCCACGCCTGGGGCGCCACAGCCCTTAGGCTTAGGGAGCCCCTGGCCCAGGGCGCCCCATCCCTTAGGCTTTAGGAGCCCAAGGCCTGGGGCGCCCCATCCCTTAGGCTTAGGGTGCCCAAGGCTTGGGGCGCCCCTCCCCTTAGGCTTAGGTAGCCCCAGGCCTGGGACACACCAGCCCTTAGGCTTTGGCAGCCCCAGGCCTGGAGCACCCCAGCCTTAGTCTTTGGGAGTCCCAGGCCTGGAGCGCCCAAGCACTTAGGCTTTGGGAGCCCCATACCTTGGGTGCCCCAGCTCTTAGGCTAAGGGTGCCCCAGGCATGGGGCACCCCAGCCCTTAGGCCTTGGGAGCCCCAGGCCTGGGGCGACCTAGTCCTCAGGATTTGGGAGCCTCATGCCTGGGGCGCCCGAGCCCTTAGGCTTTGGGAGCCGCAGGTCTGGGGGCCCCTTTCCCTTAGGTTTTGGGAGCCCCATTCCTGGGGCGCCCCAGCACTTAGGCTTTGGAACACCAGGCTTGGGGCGCCCCAGCCCTTAGGATTTGGGAGCCGAAGGCATGGGGAGCGCCAGCCCTTAGGCTTAGGGAGCCCTAGGCCTGGGGTGCCCCAGCCCTTAGGCTTTGGAACCCCAGGCCTGGGGCACCTGAGCCCTTAGGCTTAGGGAGCCCAAGGCCTGGGGCACCCCAGCCCTTAGGCTAAGGGAGCCACAGGCCTGGTGTGCCCCAGCCCTTAGGCTTAGGGAGGCCCAGGCCTGGGATGCCCCAGCCCTTAGGCTTTGGAAGCCCCAGGACTGGGGCGCCCCAACCCTTAGGCTTAGGGTGCCCCAGGCCTGGGGTGCCCCAGCCATTAGGCTTGGGAACCCTAGGCCTGGGGCGACCCAGCCCTTAGGCTTAGTGAGCTCCAGGCCTGCGGCGACCCAGCCCTTAGGCTTAGTGAGCTCCAGGCCTTGGGAGCCCCAGCCATTAGGCTTAGGAAGCCCCAGGTCCGGGGAGCCCCAGCCCTTGGGCTTAGGGAGCCCCAGGCTTGGGGAACCCCAGCGCTTAGGCATTGGGAGCCCTAGGCCTGGGGCGCTCAGGCCCTTAGGATTTGGGAGCCCCAGGCCTCGGGCGCCCGAGCCCTTAGGGTTTTTGAGCCCCAGGTCTGGGGCGCCCCTTTCCCTTCGGTTTTGGGTGCCCCAATCCTGGGGCGCCACAGCCCTTAGTCTTAGGGAGGCCCAGGCCTGGGTCGCCCCAGCCCTTGGGCTTTGGGACCTAAGGCCTGGGGTGCCCCAGCCGTTAGACTTTGGAAACCCCGTCCTGGGGCGCCCCAGCCCGTAGCCTTTGGTAGCCCCAAGCTGGGGCGCCCCAGCCCTTAGGCTTAGGGAGTCCCAGGCTCAGGATGCCCCGGCCCTTAGGTAAGGGAGCCCCAAGCTCGTGGCACCCCAGCCCTTAGGCTTTGGGAGCCCCAGGCCCGGGGTGACCCAGCCCTTAGGCTTAGGGAGCCCCAGGCCCAGGGCGCCCCAGACCTTAGGATTTGGGAGCCTCAGGCCTGGGGCGCCCCAGCCCTTAGGATTTAGGAGCCGCAGGTCTGGGGGCCTCTTTCCCTTAGGTTTTGGGAGCCCCAGGCCTGGGGCGCCCCAATCCTTAGGATAAGGGAGGACCTGGCCTGTGTCGCCCCAGCCGTTTGGATTTGGGAGCCCCAGGCCCGGGGCGCCCCATCCCTTAGGCTTTAGGAGACCAAGGCCTGGGGCGCCCCATCCCTTAGGCGTAGGGAGCCCAGGCCTGGGACACCCCAGCCGTTAGGCATTGGCAGCCCCAGGCCTGGAGCGCCCCAGCCCTTAGTCTTTGGGATTCCAGCCCTGAAGCGCCCCAGCACTTAGGCTTTGGGAGCCCCATACCTGGGGTGCCCCAGCCCTTAGGCTTAGGGTGCCCCAGGCATGGGGTGCCCCAGCCCTTAGGCCTTGGGAGCCCCAGGCCTGGGGCGCCCCTGCCCTTAGGCTTAGGGAGCCTAAGGCTTGGGGCGACCTAGTCGTTAGGATTTGGGAGCCTCAGGCCTGGGGTGCCCCAGCCCTTAGGCTTTGGGAGCCGTAGGCATGGGGAGACCCAGCCCTTAGGCTTAGGGAGCCCTAGGCCTGGGTTGCCCCATCCCTTAGGCTTTGGAACCCCAGGTCTGGGGCGCCTCAGCCCTTAGGCTTAGGGAGCTCAAGGCCTAGGGCGCCCCAGTCCTTAGTCTTAGGGAGCCCCAGGCCTGTGGCGCCCCTGCCCATAGGCTAGGGAGCCCCAGGCCTGGGGCGCCCCAGCCCTTAGCCTTAAGGAGCCCCCGGCCTGGGAAGCCCCAGCCCTTAGGCTTAGGGAGCCCCCGGACTGGAGCACCCCAGCCCTTAGGCTTAGGGAGCCCCAAGCCGGGGGCGCCCCAGCCCTTAGGCTAAGGGAGCCCCAGGCCTGGGGTGACCCAGCCCTTAGGCTTAGGGAGGCCCAGGCCTGGGACGCCCCAGCCCTTAGGCTTAGGGAGCCCCAAGCCGGGGGCGCCCCAGCCCTTAGGCTAAGGGAGCCCCAGGCCTGGGGTGCCCCAGCCCTTAGGCTTAGGGAGGCCCAGGCCTGGGATGCCCCAGCCCTTAGGCTTTGGGAGCCCCAGGCCTGGGGCGCCCCAGCCCTTAGGCATTGGGAGCCCTAGTCCTGGGGCGCTCAGGCACATAGGATTTGGGAGCCCCAGGCCTCGGGCGCCCGAGCCCTTAGGCATTTTGAGCCCCAGGTCTGGGGCGCCCCTTTCCCTTCGGTTTCGGGAGGCCCCATCCTGGGGCGCCACAGCCCTTAGTCTTAGGTTGGCCCAGGCCTGTGTCGTCCCAGCCCTTGGGCTTTGGGACCTAAGGTCTGGGGTGCCCCAGCCCTTAGGCTTTGGAACCCCAGTCCTGGTGCGCCCCAGCACTTAGGCTTTGGGAGCCCCAGGCCTGGGCCCCCCCAGCCCTTAGGCTTAGCGAGCGCCAGGCCTTAGGCTTTGGGAACCCTAGGCCTGGGGCGCCCCAGCCTTTAGGCTTTGGGAGCCCCAGGTCTGGGGCAACCCAGCCCTTAGGCTTAGGGAGCCCCAGGCCTGTGGCGCCCCAGCCTTTAGGCTTTGAGAGCGCCAGGCCTGGCGCGCCCCAGCCGTTAGACTTTAGGAGCCCCAGGCCTGGAGTTCCCCAGGCCTTAGGATTTGGGACCCCAGTCCTGGGGCGCCCCAGCACTTAGGCTTAGGGAGCCCCAGGACTGGGGAGCCCCACCCCTTAGGCTTAGGGAGCCCCAGGCCTGGGACGCCCGAGGCCTTAGGCTTTGGGAGTCCCAGGCCTTGGACGCCCCAGCACTTAGGCTTAGGGAGCCCCAGGCCTGGGCGCCCCAGCACTTAGGATAAGGGAGCCCCAGGTGGGCGCCCCAGACTTTAGGCTTAGGGAGCCCTAGGCCTTGGACTCCCCATCCCTTAGGATTAGGTAGCCCCAGGCCTGGGGAGCCCCAGCACTTAGGCTTTGGGAGTCCCAGGGTAGGGCGCCCCAGCCCTTAGGCTTTGGGAACCCAGGCCTCGGGGGGACCAGCCCTTAGGCTTTGGGAGTCCCAGGTCTGGGGCGCCCCAGCCTTTAGGCTTTGGGAGCCCCAGGTCTGGGGCAACCCAGCCCTTAGGCTTAGGGAGCCCCAGTCCTGTGGCGCCCCAGCCTTTAGGCTTTGAGAGCGCCAGGCCTGGCGCGCCCCAGCCGTTAGGCTTTAGGAGCCCCAGGCCTGGAGTGCCCCAGGCCTTAGGATTTGGGACCCCAGTCCTGGGGCGCCCCAGCCCTTAGGCTTAGGGACTCCCAGGCCTGTGTTGCCCCAGACCTTAATCTTTGGGAGCCCCAGGCCTCGGGCGCCCCAGCCAT
Organism: Tenrec ecaudatus; assembly: GCF_050624435.1. Lineage (NCBI taxonomy): Eukaryota > Metazoa > Chordata > Mammalia > Afrosoricida > Tenrecidae > Tenrec > Tenrec ecaudatus. Next base: position 247,654 of record NW_027459077.1, on the reverse strand, counting down.
TAGGTCTTGGGAGCCCCAGGCATGTGGCGCCCCAGCCGTTAGGCTAAGGAGCCCCAGGAATGGAGCGCCCCAGCACTTAGAATTTGGCAGCCCCAGGCCTGGGACTCCCCAGGCCTTAACTTTGGAAGCCCCAGGCCTGGGGCGCCCCAGCCCTTAGGCTTCGGGAGCCCCAGGCCTGGGGCGCCCCAGCCCTTAGGCTTAGGGACTCCCAGGCCTGGTGGGCCCCAGCCCTTAGGCTTAGGGAGCCCCAGGCCTGGGTTGCCCCAGAACTTAGGCTTTGGGAGCCCCAGGCCCTGGGCGCCCCAGCCATTAGGTCTTGGGAGCCCCAGGCCTGGGGCATCCCAGCCGATAGGCTAAGGAGCCCCAGGATTGGGGCGCCCATCCCTTAGGAATTGGGAGCCCCAGGCCTGGGACTCCCCAACCCTTAGGTTTGGAAGCCCCAGGCTTCGGGCGCCCCAGCCCTTAGGCTTAGGAAGCCCCAGGTCCGGGTGCCCCAGCCCTTAGGCTTAGGGAGCCCCAGGTCCGGGGATCCTCAGCCCTTAGGCTTTGGGAGCCCCAGGCCTGGGGCGCCCCAGCCCTTAGGCTTTGGGAAATAAGGCATGGGGTGCCCCAGCCCTTAGGTTTTGGAACCCCTCTGTTGGGGCGCCCCAGCCCTTAGTCTTAGGGAGTCCCAGACCCGGGGGGCCCCAGCCCTTAGGATTTGGGAGCCTCAGGCCTGGGGCGCCCGAGCCCTTAGGCTTTGGGAGCCGCAGGTCTGGGGGCCCATTTCCCTTAGGTTTTGGGAGCCCCAGGCCTGGGGCGCCCCAACCCTTAGGATAAGGGAGCACCTGGCCTGTGTCGCCCCAGCCCTTTGCATTTGGGAACCCCAGGTCTGGGCGCCCCAGCCCTTAGGCTTTGGGAGCCCCAGGCCTGGGGTGCCCCAGCCCTTAGGCTTTGGGAGCCCCAGGCCTGGGGCACCCCAGCCCTTAGGCTTGGGAACCCTAGGCCTGGGGCGACCCAGCCCTTAGGCTTAGCGAGCTCCAGGCCTGGGGAGCCCCATCCTTTAGGCTTAGGAGGCCCCAAGCCCGGGGAACCCAGCCCTTAGGCTTAGGGAGCCCAGGCCTCGGGAACCCCAGCCCTTAGGCTTTGGGAGACCCAGGCCTGGGGCGGCCCAGCCCTTAGGCTTATGGAGCCCTAGGCCAGTGGCTCCCCAGCCCATAGGCATTGGGAGCCCTAGGCCTGGGGCGCTCAGGCCCTTAGGATTTGGGAGCCCCAGGCCTCGGGCGCCCGAGCCCTTAGGCTTTTTGAGCCTCAGGTGGGGCGCCCTTTTCCCTTCGATTTTGGGAGCCCCAATCCTGGGGCGCCACAGCCCTTAGGCTTAGGGAGGCCCAGGCCTGGGTCGCCCCAGCCCTTGGGCTTAGGGACCTAAGGCCTGGGGTGCCCCAGCCCTTAGGCTTTGGAATCCCAGTCCTGGGGCGCCGCAGCACGTAGGCTTTGGTAGCCACAGGCTGGGGCGCCCCAGCCCTTAGGCTTAGGGAGTCCCAGCCCGGGGCGCCCCGGCCCTTAGTTTAAGGGAGCCCCAAGCCCGTGGTACCCCAGCCCTTAGGCTTTGGGAGCCCCAGGCCTGGGGTGCCCCAGCACTTAGGTTTAGGGAGCCCCAGGCCCGGGGCGCCCCAGCCCTTAGGATTTGGGAGCCTCAGGCCTGGGGCGCCCGAACCCTTAGGCTTTGGAGCCGCAGGTCTGGAGGCCGCTTTCCCTTAGGTTTTGGGAGCCCCAGGCCTGGGGCGCCCCAACCCTTAGGCTTTGGAACCCCTGTCCTGGAGCTCCCCAGCCCGTAGGCTTTGGTAGCCCCAGGCTGGGGCGCCCCAGCCCTTAGGCTTAGGGGGTCCCAGACCCGGGGCGTCCCAGTCCTTAGGATTTGGGAGCCTCAGGTTGGGGCGCCCGAGCCCTTAGGCTTAGGGAGTCTCAGGCCTGGGGCGCCCCAGCCCTTAGGCTTAGGGAGCCCCAGGCCTGAGGCGGCCCAGCACTTAGGCTTATGGAGCCAAGGCCTGGTGCGCCCCAGCCCTTAGGCTTAGGGAGCCCAAGGCCTGGGACGCCCCAGTCCTTAGGCTTTGGGAGTCTCAGGCCTGGGGCACCCCAGCCCTTAGGCTTAGGGAGCCCCAGGCCTGGGCGCCCCAGCACTTAGGATAAGGGAGCCCCACGTGGGTGCCCCAGACTTTAGGCTTAGGGAGCCCTAGGCCTTGGATTCCCCAGCCCTTAGGATTAGGGAGCCCCTGGCCTGGGGTGCCCCAGCCCTTAGGCTTTGGGAGTCCCAGGTCTGGGGCGCCCCAGCCCTTAGGCTTTGGGAGCCCCATGTCTGGGGCAACCCAGCCCTTAGGCTTAGGGAGCCCCAGGCCTGTGGCGCCCCAGCCTTTAGGCTTTGAGAGCGCCAGGCTTGGCGCGCCGTAGCCGTTAGGCTTTGGGAGCCCCAGGCCTGGAGTGCCCCAGCCTTTAGGATTTGGGACCCCAGTCCTGGGGCGCCACAGCCCTTAGGCTTAGGGAGCACCTGGCCAGGGGCGCCCCAGCACTTAGGCTTAGGGAGCCCCAGTCCTTGGGCGCCCCACCCCTTAGGCTTAGGGAGCCTCAGGCCTGGGTTGCCCCAGACCTTAGGCTTTTGGAACCCCAGGCCTGGGGCGCCCCAGCCCTTTGGCTTTGGGACTCAAAGCCTGGGGCGCGCCAGCCCAGGTTTAGGGAGCCCCAGACCTGGGGCGCCCAAGCCCATAGACTTTGGGAGCCCCAGGCCTGGGGCGCCCCAGCCCTTAGGCTTAGAGAGCCCCATGCCTGGGGAGCCATAGCCCTTAGGCTCAGGGAGCCCCAGGCCTGGGGCGCCTCAGCCCTTAGGCTTTGGGAGCCCCAGCCTAGGGAGCCCCAACCCTTAGGCTTAGGGAGCCCCAGACCTGGGGCACCCCAGCCCTTAGGCTTAGGGAGACCAAGGCCTGGGGCGCCCTAGCACTTAGGCTTAGGGAGCCCCAGGTGGGGCGCCAAAGCATTTAGCCTTAGGGAGCCCCAGGCCTTGGGCGCCTCAGCCCTTAGGCTTTGGGATCCCCAGGCCTGGGGTACCCCAGCCTTTAGGCTTTGGGAGCCCCAGGCCTGGGGCGCCCCAGTCCTTAGGCTTTCGGAGCCCGAGGCCTGGGGTGCCCCAGCCCTTTGGCTTAGGGGGCCCTAGGCCTGTGGCGCCCCAGCTTTAGGCTTTGAAAGCGCCAGGCTTGTGGCTCGGATGCCCTTAGGCTTTGGGAACCCCAGGCCTGGGGCTCCCCAGCCCTTAAGCTTTGGGAGCTCCAGGCCTGAGGCGCCCCAGCCCTTAGGCTTATGGAGCCAAGGCCTGGGGCGCCCCAGCCCTTAGGCTTAGGGAGCCCAAGGCCTGGGACTCCCCAGGCCTTAGGCTTTGGGAGTCTCAGGCCTGTGGCGCCCCAGCCCTTAGGCTTAGGGAGCCCCAGGCCTGGGCGCCCCAGCACTTAGGATAAGGGAGCCCCAGGTGGGCGCCCCAGACTTTAGGCTTAGGGAGCCCTAGGCCTTGGATTCTCCAGCCCTTAGGATTAGGGAGCCCCTGGCCTGGGGTGCCCCAGCACTTAGGCTTTGGGAGCCCCAGGGTAGGGCGCCCCAGCCCTTAGGCTTTGGGAACCCAGGCCTCGGGCGGCCCAGCCCTTAGGCTTTGGGAGTCCCAGGTCTGGGGCGCCCCAGCCCTTAGGCTTTGGCAGCCCCATGTCTGGGGCAACCCAGCCCTTAGGCTTAGGGAGCCCCAGGCCTGTGGCGCCCCAGCCTTTAGGCTTTGAGAGCGCCAGGCTTGGCGCGCCCCAGCCGTTAGGCTTTGGTAGCCCCAGGCCTGGAGTGCCCCAGCCTTTAGGATTTGGGACCCCAGTCCTGGGGCGCCACAGCCCTTAGGCTTAGGGAGCACCTGGCCAGGGGCGCCCCAGCACTTAGGCTTAGGTAGCCCCAGGCCTGGGGCGCCCCAGCCCTTAGTCTTAGGAAGCCCCAGGACTGGGGCGACCCAACCCTTAGGCTTAGGGACTCCCAGGCCTGGGTTGCCCCAGACCTTAGGCTTTTGGAACCCCAGGCCTGGGGTGCCCCAGCCCTTAGGATATGGGACCCCAGTCCTGGGGCGCCCCAGCACTTAGGCTTAGGAAGCCCCAGGCCCGGGTGCCCCAGCCCTTAGGCTTAGGGAGCCCCAGGCCCGGGTATCCCCAGCCCTTAGGCTTTGGGAGCCCCACGCCTGGGGCGCCACAGCCCTTACGCTTAGGGAGGCCCAGGCCCGGGGTGCCCCATCCCTTAGGCTTTAGGAGCCCAAGGCCTGGGGCGCCCCATCCCTTAGGCTTAGGGAGCCCCAGCCTAGGAATCCCCAACCCTTAGGCTTAGGGAGCCCCAGGCCTGGGGCACCCCAGCCCTTAGGTTTAGGGAGCCCCAGACCTGTGGCTCCCCAGCTTTAGGCTTTGAAAGCGCCAGGCTTGTGGCTCGGATGCCCTTAGGCTTTGGAAGCCAAAGCCTGGGGCGCGCCAGCCCTTAGGCTTTGGTATCCCCAGGCCTGGTGCGCCAGAGCGTAGGTTTAGGGAGCCCCATACCTGGGGCGCCCAAGCCCTTAGATTTTGGGAGCCCCAGGCCTGGGGCGCCCCAGCCCTTAGGCTTAGAGAGCCCCATGCCTGGGGAGCCCCAGCCCTTAGGCTCAGGGAACCTCAGGCCTGGGGCGCCTCAGCCCTTAGGCTTTGGGAGCCCCAGCCTAGGGAGCCCCAGCCCTTAGGCTTAGGGAGCCCCAGGCCTGGGGCACCCCAGCCCTTAGGTTTAGGGAGCCCCAGGACTGGAGCGCCCCAGCCCTTAGGCTTTGGGAGCCCCAGGCCTGGGGCGCCCCAGCCCTTTGGCTTTGGGAGCCCCAGACCTGTGGCGCCCCAGCTTTAGGCTTTGAAAGCGCCAGGCTTGTGGCTCGGATGCCCTTAGGCTTTGGGAGCCCCAGGCCTGGGGCTCCCCAGCCCTTAGGCTTTGGGAGCTCCTGGCCTGGGCGCCACAATCCTTAGGCTTAGGGAAGCTCTGGTTGGGTTGCCCCAGATCTTAGGCTTTGGGAACCCCAGGCCTCGGGCGCCCCAGCCAGTAGGTCTTGGAGCCCCAGGCTTGGGGCGCCCCAGCCGTTAGGCTATGGAGCCCCAGGATTGGGGCGCCCCAGCCCTTAGAATTTGGGAGCCCCAGGCCTGGGACTCCACAGCCCTTCGCTTTGGAAGCCCCAGGCCTGGGGCGCCCCAGCCCTTAGGCTTAGGGAGCCCCAGGCCTGGGGAATCCCAACCCTTAATTTAGGGACTCCCAGGCCGGGGGGCCCCAGCCCTTAGGCTTAGGTAATCCCAGGCCTGGGTTACCCAGCCCTTATGCTTAGGGAGCCCCAGGCCTGTGGCGTCCCAGCTTTAGGCTTTAAAAGCGCCAGGCCTATGGCTCCCGAGCCCTTAGGCTTTGGGAGCCCCAGGCCTGGGGCGCCCCAGCCCTTAGGCTTAGGGACTCCCAGGCCCGGGGTGCCCCGGCCCTTAGGTTAAGGGAGCCCCAAGCCCGTAGCACCCCAGCCCTTAGGCTTTGGGAGCCCCAGGCCCGGGGTGCCCCAGCCCTTAGGTTTAGGGTGCCCCAGGTCCGGGGCGCCCCAGCTCTTAGGATTTGCGAGCCTAAGGCCTGCGGCACCCCAACCCTTGGGATAAGGGAGGACCTGGCCCGTGTCGCCACAGCCCTTTGGATTTGGGAGCCCAAGGCCTGGGGCACCCCGGCCCTTAGGCTTAGGGAGCCCCAGGCCTGGGGCGCCCCAGCACTTAGGCTTTGGGAGACCCAGGCTTTGGGTGCCCCAACCCTTAAGCTTAGGGAGCCCCAGGGCAGGGGCGCCCCAGCCCTTAGGGTTTGGGTGCCCCAGGCCTGGGGTGCCCAAGTCCTTAGGAAAAGGGAGCCACAGGCCTGGGGCGCCCCAGCCCTTAGGCTTGTGGAGCACGTGGCCTGGGGAGCCCCAGAACTTAGGCTTAGGGAGTCCCAGTCCTGGGGCGCCCCATCCCTTAGGCTTTGGGAGCCCGAGGCCTGGGGCGCCCCAGCCCTTAGGCTTTGGGAGCCTCAGGCCTGTGGCTCCCCATCCCGTAGTCTTTGGGAACCACAGGCCTCGGGCACCCCAGCCCTTAGGTTTAGGGAGCCCCAGGCATGGTGCGCCCCAGCACTTAGGCTTAGGGAGCCCCAGCCTTCGGCGCCCCAGCCCTTAGAGTAGGGAGCCCCAAGCCTAGGGCGCCCCAGCCCTTAGGCTTAGGGAGCCTCATGCCTAGGGATGCCCAGCCCTTAGGCTTAAGGAGCCCCAGGCCTGGGACGCCCCAGCCCTTAGGCTTTGGGAGCCCCAGGCCTGGAGGGCCCCAGCCCTTAGGCTTAGGGATCACCTGGCCAGGCGTGCCCAAGCACTTAGGCTTAGGGAGCCCCAGGCCTGGGTCGCCCCTGCCCTTAGGCTTAGGGAGCCCCAGGCCAGGGGCGCCCCAGCACTTAGGATTTGGGAGCCCCGGGCCTTGGGCGCCCCAGCCCTTAAGCTTAAGGAGCCCCAGGGTAGGGGCACCCCAGCCCTTGGGCTTGGGAGCCCCAGGCCTGGGGTGCCCCAGCCCTTTGGCTTTGGGACCCAAAGCCTGGGGCACCACAGCCCAGGTTTAGGGAGCCCCAGACCTGGGGCGCCCAAGCCCATAGACTTTGGGAGCCCCAGGCCTGGGGCGCCCCAGCCCTTAGGCTTAGAGAGCCCCATGCCTGGGGAGCCATAGCCCTTACGCTCAGGGAGCCCCAGACCTGGGGCGCCTCAGCCCTTAGGCTTTGGGAGCCCCAGCCTAGGGAGCCCCAACCCTTAGGCTTAGGGAGCCCCAGGCCTGGGGCACCCCAGCCCTTAGGTTTAGGGAGCACAAGGACTGGAGCGTCCCAGCCCTTAGGCTTAGGGAGACCAAGGCCTGGGGCGCCCTAGCACTTAGGTTTAGGGAGCCCCAGGTGGGGAGCCAAAGCATTTAGCCTTAGGGAGCCCAAGGCCTTGGGCGCCTCAGCCCTTAGGCTTTGGGATCCCCAGGCCTGGGGCACCCCAGCCTTTAGGCTTTGGGAGCCCCAGGCCTGGGGCGCCCCACTCCTTAGGCTTTCGGAGCCTGAGGCCTGGGGTGCCCCAGCCCTTTGGCTTAGGTGGCCCCAGGCCTGTGGCGCCCCAGCTTTAGGCTTTGAAAGCGCCAGGCTTGTGGCTCGGATGCCCTTAGGCTTTGGGAACCCCAGGCCTGGGGCTCCCCAGCCCTTAAGCTTTGGGAGCTCCAGGCCTGAGGCGCCCCAGCCCTTAGACTTATGGAGCCAAGGCCTGGGGCGCCCCAGCCCTTAGGCTTAGGGAGCCCAAGGCCTGGGACTCCCCAGGCCTTAGGCTTTGGGAGTCTCAGGCCTGGGGCGCCCCAGCCCTTAGGCTTAGGGAGCCCCAGGCCTGGGCGCCCCAGCACTTAGGATAAGGGAGCCCCAGGTGGGCGCCCCAGACTTTAGGCTTAGGGAGCCTTAGGCCTTGGATTCCCCAGCCCTTAGGATTAGGGAGCCCCTGGCCTGGGGTGCCCCAGCACTTAGGCTTTGGGAGCCCCAGTGTAGGGCGCCCCAGCCCTTAGGCTTTGGGAACCCAGGCCTCAGGCGGCCCAGCCCTTAGGCTTTGGGAGTCCCAGGTCTGGGGCGCCCCAGCCCTTAGGCTTTGGCAGCCCCATGTCTGGGGCAACCCAGCCCTTAGGCTTAGGGAGCCCCAGGCCTGTGGCGCCCCAGCCTTTAGGCTTTGAGAGCGCCAGGCTTGGCGCGCCCCAGCCGTTAGGCTTTGGTAGCCCCAGGCCTGGAGTGCCCCAGCCTTTAGGATTTGGGACCCCAGTCCTGGGGCGCCACAGCCCTTAGGCTTAGGGAGCACCTGGCCAGGGGCGCCCCAGCACTTAGGCTTAGGTAGCCCCAGGCCTTTGGCGCCCCACCCCTTAGGCTTAGGGAGCCCCAGGCCTGGGGCGTCCCAGCCCTTAGGCTTAGGGACTCCCAGGCCTGGGTTGCCCCAGACCTTAGGCTTTTGGAACCCCAGGCCTGGGGCGCCCCAGCCCTTAGGATATGGGACCCCAGTCCTGGGGCGCCACAGCCCTTAGGCTTAGGGAGCCCCAGGCTTGGGGCGCCCCAGCCCTTAGGCTTAGGGACTCCCAGGCCTGGTGGGCCCCAGCCCTTAGGCTTACGGAGCCCCAGGCCTGGGTTGCCCCAGAGCTTAGGCTTTGGGAGCCCCAGGCCTGGGGCGCCCCAGCCATTAGGTCTTGGGAGCCCCAGGCCCGGGGCGTCCCAGCCGATAGGCTAAGGAGCCCCAGGATTGGGGCACCCCATCCCTTAGGACTTGGGAGCCCCAGGCCTGGGACTCCCCAACCCTTATGTTTGGAAGCCCCAGGCCTGGGGCGCCCCAGCCCTTAGGCTTAGGAAGCCCCAGGCCCGGGTGCCCCAGCCCTTAGGCTTAGGGACTCCCAGGCCTTGTGGGCCCCAGCCCTTAGGCTTAGGGAGCCCCAGGCCTGGGTTGCCCCAGAGCTTAGGCTTTGGGAGCCCCAGGCCTGGGGCGCCCCAGCCATTAGGTCTTGGGAGCCCCAGGCCTGGGGCGTCCCAGCCGATAGGCTAAGGAGCCCCAGGATTGGGGCACCCCATCCCTTAAGACTTGGGAGCCCCAGGCCTGGGACTCCTCAACCCTTATGTTTGGAAGCCCCAGGCCTGGGGCGCCCCATCCCTTAGGCTTAGGGAGCCCCAGCCTAGGAATCCCCAACCCTTAGGCTTAGGGAGCCCCAGGCCTGGGGCACCCCAGCCCTTAGGTTTAGGGAGCCCCAGACCTGTGGCTCCCCAGCTTTAGGCTTTGAAAGCGCCCGGCTTGTGGCTCGGATGCCCTTAGGCTTTGGGAGCCAAAGCCTGGGGCGCCCCAGCCCTTAGCTTTGGTAGCCCCAGGCCTGGTGCGCCAGAGCGTAGGTTTAGGGAGCCCCAGAACTGGGGCGCCCAAGCCCTTAGATTTTGGGAGCCCCAGGCCTGGGGCGCCCCAGCCCTTAGGCTTAGAGAGCCCCATGCCTGGGGAGCCCCAGCCCTTAGGCTCAGGGAACCTCAGGCCTGGGGCGCCTCAGCCCTTAGGCTTTGGGAGCCCCAGCCTAGGGAGCCCCAACCCTTAGGCTTAGGGAGCCCCAGGCCTGGGGCACCCCAGCCCTTAGGTTTAGGGAGCCCCAGGACTGGAGCGCCCCAGCCCTTAGGCTTTGGGAGCCCCAGGCCTGGGGCGCCCCAGCCCTTTGGCTTTGGGAGCTCCAGACCTGTGGCGCCCCAGCTTTAGGCTTTGAAAGCGCCAGGCTTGTGGCTCGGATGCCCTTAGGCTTTGGGAGCCCAAGTCCTGGGGCTCCCCAGCCCTTAGGCTTTGGGAGCTCCAGGCCTGGGCGCCCCAATCCTTAGGCTTAGGGAAGCCCTGGTCGGGTTGCCTCAGATCTTAGGCTTTGGGAGCCCCAGGCCTCGGGCGCCCCAGCCATTAGGTCTTGGAGCCCCAGGCCTGGGGCGCCCCAGCCGTTAGGCTATGGAGCCCCAGGATTGGGGCGCCCCAGCCCTTAGAATTTGGGAGCCCCAGGCCTGGGACTCCACAGCCCTTCGCTTTGGAAGCCCCAGGCCTGGGGCGCCCCAGCCCTTAGGCTTAGGGAGCCCCAGGCCTGGGGCATCCCAGCCCTTAATTTAGGGACTCCCAGGCCGGGGGGCCCCAGCCCTTAGGCTTAGGGAATCCCAGGACTGGGTTACCCAGCCCTTATGCTTAGGGAGCCCCAGCCCTGTGGCGTCCCAGCTTTAGGCTTTAAAAGCGCCAGGCCTATGGCTCCTGAGCCCTTAGGCTTTGGGAGCCCCAGGCCCGGGGTGCCCCAGCCCTTAGGTTTAGGGACTCCCAGGCCCGGGGTGCCCCAGCCCTTAGGTTAAGGGAGCCCCAAGCCCGTAGCACCCCAGCCCATAGGCTTTGGGAGCCCCAGGCCCGGGGTGCCCCAGCCTTTAGGTTTAGGGTGCCCCAGGCCCGGGGCGCCCCAGCCCTTAGGATTTGGGAGCCTAAGGCCTGGGGCACCCCAACCCTTGCGATAAGGGAGGACCTGGCCTGTGTCGCCACAGCCCTTTGGATTTGGGAGCCCAAGGCCTGGGGCACCCCGGCCCTTAGGCTTAGGGAGCCCCAGGCCTGGGGCGCCCCAGCACTTAGGCTTTGGGAGACCCAGGCGTTGGGTGCCCCAACCCTTAAGCTTAGGGAGCCCCAGGGCAGGGGAGCCCCAGCCCTTAGGGTTTGGGTGCCCCAGGCCTGGGGTGCCCAAGTCCTTAGGAAAAGGGAGCCACAGGCCTGGGGCGCCCCAGCCCTTAGGCTTGTGGAGCACGTGGCCTGGGGAGCCCCAGAACTTAAGCTTAGGGAGTCCCAGTCCTGGGGCGCCCCATCCCTTAGGCTTTGGGAGCCCGAGGCCTGGGGCGCCCCAGCCCTTAGGCTTTGGGAGCCTCAGGCCTGTGGCTCCCCATCCCGTAGTCTTTGGGAACCACAGGCCTCGGGCACCCCAGCCCTTAGGTTTAGGGAGCCCCAGGCATGGTGCGCCCCAGCACTTAGGCTTAGGGAGCCCCAGCCTTCGGCGCCCCAGCCCTTAGAGTAGGGAGCCCCAAGCCTAGGGCGCCCCAGCCCTTAGGCTTAGGGAGCCTCATGCCTAGGGATGCCCAGCCCTTAGGCTTAAGGAGCCCCAGGCCTGGGACGCCCCAGCCCTTAGGCTTTGGGAGCCCCAGGCCTGGAGGGCCCCAGCCCTTAGGCTTAGGGATCACCTGGCCAGGCGTGCCCAAGCACTTAGGCTTAGGGAGCCCCAGGCCTGGGTCGCCCCTGCCCTTAGGCTTAGGGAGCCCCAGGCCAGGGGCGCCCCAGCACTTAGGCTTTGGGAGCTCCGGGCCTTGGGCGCCCCAGCCCTTAAGCTTAGGGAGCCCCAGGGTAGGGGCACCCCAGCTGTTGGGCTTGGGAGCCCCAGGCCTTTGGCGCCCCACCCCTTAGGCTTAGGGAGCCCCAGGCCTGGGGCGTCCCAGCCGATAGGCTAAGGAGCCCCAGGATTGGGGCACCCCATCCCTTAGGACTTGGGAGCCCCAGGCCTGGGACTCCCCAACCCTTATGTTTGGAAGCCCCAGGCCTGGGGCGCCCCAGCCCTTAGGCTTAGGAAGCCCCAGGCCCGGGTGCCCCAGCCCTTAGGCTTAGGGACTCCCAGGCCTTGTGGGCCCCAGCCCTTAGGCTTAGGGAGCCCCAGGCCTGGGTTGCCCCAGAGCTTAGGCTTTGGGAGCCCCAGGCCTGGGGCGCCCCAGCCATTAGGTCTTGGGAGCCCCAGGCCTGGGGCGTCCCAGCCGATCGGCTAAGGAGCCCCAGGATTGGGGCACCCCATCCCTTAAGACTTGGGAGCCCCAGGCCTGGGACTCCTCAACCCTTATGTTTGGAAGCCCCAGGCCTGGGGCGCCCCATCCCTTAGGCTTAGGGAGCCCCAGCCTAGGAATCCCCAACCCTTAGGCTTAGGGAGCCCCAGGCCTGGGGCACCCCAGCCCTTAGGTTTAGGGAGCCCCAGACCTGTGGCTCCCCAGCTTTAGGCTTTGAAAGCGCCCGGCTTGTGGCTCGGATGCCCTTAGGCTTTGGGAGCCAAAGCCTGGGGCGCCCCAGCCCTTAGGCTTTGGTAGCCCCAGGCCTGGTGCGCCAGAGCGTAGGTTTAGGGAGCCCCAGAACTGGGGCGCCCAAGCCCTTAGATTTTGGGAGCCCCAGGCCTGGGGCGCCCCAGCCCTTAGGCTTAGAGAGCCCCATGCCTGGGGAGCCCCAGCCCTTAGGCTCAGGGAACCTCAGGCCTGGGGCGCCTCAGCCCTTAGGCTTTGGGAGCCCCAGCCTAGGGAGCCCCAACCCTTAGGCTTAGGGAGCCCCAGGCCTGGGGCACCCCAGCCCTTAGGTTTAGGGAGCCCCAGGACTGGAGCGCCCCAGCCCTTAGGCTTTGGGAGCCCCAGGCCTGGGGCGCCCCAGCCCTTTGGCTTTGGGAGCTCCAGACCTGTGGCGCCCCAGCTTTAGGCTTTGAAAGCGCCAGGCTTGTGGCTCGGATGCCCTTAGGCTTTGGGAGCCCAAGTCCTGGGGCTCCCCAGCCCTTAGGCTTTGGGAGCTCCAGGCCTGGGCGCCCCAATCCTTAGGCTTAGGGAAGCCCTGGTCGGGTTGCCTCAGATCTTAGGCTTTGGGAGCCCCAGGCCTCGGGCGCCCCAGCCATTAGGTCTTGGAGCCCCAGCCGTTAGGCTATGGAGCCCCAGGATTGGGGCGCCCCAGCCCTTAGAATTTGGGAGCTTCAGGCCTGGGACTCCACAGCCCTTCGCTTTGGAAGCCCCAGGCCTGGGGCGCCCCAGCCCTTAGGCTTAGGGAGCCCCAGGCCTGGGGCATCCCAGCCCTTAATTTAGGGACTCCCAGGCCGGGGGGCCCCAGCCCTTAGGCTTAGGGAATCCCAGGACTGGGTTACCCAGCCCTTATGCTTAGGGAGCCCCAGCCCTGTGGCGTCCCAGCTTTAGGCTTTAAAAGCGCCAGGCCTATGGCTCCTGAGCCCTTAGGCTTTGGGAGCCCCAGGCCCGGGGTGCCCCAGCCCTTAGGTTTAGGGACTCCCAGGCCCGGGGTGCCCCAGCCCTTAGGTTAAGGGAGCCCCAAGCCCGTAGCACCCCAGCCCATAGGCTTTGGGAGCCCCAGGCCCGGGGTGCCCCAGCCTTTAGGTTTAGGGTGCCCCAGGCCCGGGGCGCCCCAGCCCTTAGGATTTGGGAGCCTAAGGCCTGGGGCACCCCAACCCTTGCGATAAGGGAGGACCTGGCCTGTGTCGCCACAGCCCTTTGGATTTGGGAGCCCAAGGCCTGGGGCACCCCGGCCCTTAGGCTTAGGGAGCCCCAGGCCTGGGGCGCCCCAGCACTTAGGCTTTGGGAGACCCAGGCGTTGGGTGCCCCAACCCTTAAGCTTAGGGAGCCCCAGGGCAGGGGAGCCCCAGCCCTTAGGGTTTGGGTGCCCCAGGCCTGGGGTGCCCAAGTCCTTAGGAAAAGGGAGCCACAGGCCTGGGGCGCCCCAGCCCTTAGGCTTGTGGAGCACGTGGCCTGGGGAGCCCCAGAACTTAAGCTTAGGGAGTCCCAGTCCTGGGGCGCCCCATCCCTTAGGCTTTGGGAGCCCGAGGCCTGGGGCGCCCCAGCCCTTAGGCTTTGGGAGCCTCAGGCCTGTGGCTCCCCATCCCGTAGTCTTTGGGAACCACAGGCCTCGGGCACCCCAGCCCTTAGGTTTAGGGAGCCCCAGGCATGGTGCGCCCCAGCACTTAGGCTTAGGGAGCCCCAGCCTTCGGCGCCCCAGCCCTTAGAGTAGGGAGCCCCAAGCCTAGGGCGCCCCAGCCCTTAGGCTTAGGGAGCCTCATGCCTAGGGATGCCCAGCCCTTAGGCTTAAGGAGCCCCAGGCCTGGGACGCCCCAGCCCTTAGGCTTTGGGAGCCCCAGGCCTGGAGGGCCCCAGCCCTTAGGCTTAGGGATCACCTGGCCAGGCGTGCCCAAGCACTTAGGCTTAGGGAGCCCCAGGCCTGGGTCGCCCCTGCCCTTAGGCTTAGGGAGCCCCAGGCCAGGGGCGCCCCAGCACTTAGGCTTTGGGAGCTCCGGGCCTTGGGCGCCCCAGCCCTTAAGCTTAGGGAGCCCCAGGGTAGGGGCACCCCAGCTGTTGGGCTTGGGAGCCCCAGGCCTGGGGTGCCCCAGCCCTTTGGCTTTGGGACCCAAAGCCTGGGGCGCCCCAGCCCAGGTTTAGGGAGCCCCAGACCTGGGGCGCCCAAGCCCATAGACTTTGGGAGCCCCAGGCCTGGGGGGCCCCAGCCCTTAGGCTTAGAGAGCCCCATGCCTGGGGAGCCATAGCCCTTAGGCTCAGGGAGCCCCAGGCCTGGGGCGCCTCAGCCCTTAGGCTTTGGGAGCCCCAGCCTAGGGAGCCCCAACCCTTAGGCTTAGGGAGCCCCAGGCCTGGGGCACCCCAGCCCTTAGGTTTAGGGAGCACAAGGACTGGAGCGTCCCAGCCCTTAGGCTTAGGGAGACCAAGGCCTGGGGCGCCCTAGCACTTAGGCTTAGGGAGCCCCAGGTGGGGCGCCAAAGCATTTAGGCTTAGGGAGCCCCAGGCCTTGGGCGCCTCAGCCCTTAGGCTTTGGGATTCCCAGGCCTGGGGCACCCCAGCCTTTAGGCTTTGGGAGCCCCAGGCCTGGGGCGCCCCAGTCCTTAGACTTTCGGAGCCCGAGGCCTGGGGCGCCCCAGCCCTTTGGCTTAGGGGGCCCCAGGCCTGTGGCTCTCCAGCTTTAGGCTTTGAAAGCGCCAGGCTTGTGGCTCGGATGCCCTTAGGCTTTGGGAACCCCAGGCCTGGGGCTCCCCAGCCCTTAAGCTTTGGGAGCTCCAGGCCTGAGGCGCCCCAGCCCTTAGGCTTATGGAGCCAAGGCCTGGGGCGCCCCAGCCCTTATGCTTAGGGAGCCCAAGGCCTGGGACACCCCAGGCCTTAGGCTATAGGAGTCTCAGGCCTGGGGCGCCCCAGCCCTTAGGCTTAGGGAGCCCCAGGCCTGGCCGCCCCAGCACTTAGGATAAGGGAGCCCCAGGTGGGCGCCCCAGACTTTAGGTTTAGGGACCCCTAGGCCTTGGATTCCCCAGCCCTTAGGATTAGGGAGCCCCTGGCCTGGGGTGCCCCAGCACTTAGGCTTTGGGAGCCCCAGTGTAGGGCGCCCCAGCCCTTAGGCTTTGGGAACCCAGGCCTCGGGCGGCCCAGCCCTTAGGCTTTGGGAGTCCCAGGTCTTGGGCGCCCCAGCCCTTAGGCTTTGGCAGCCCCATGTCTGGGGCAACCCAGCCCTTAGGCTTAGGGAGCCCCAGGCCTGTGGCGCCCCAGCCTTTAGGCTTTGAGAGCGCCAGGCTTGGCGCGCCCCAGCCGTTAGGCTTTGGGAGCCCCAGGCCTGGAGTGCCCCAGCCTTTAAGATTTGGGACCCCAGTCCTGGGGCGCCACAGCCCTTAGGCTTAGGCAGCACCTGGCCAGGGGCGCCCCAGCACTTAGGCTTAGGTAGCCCCAGGCCTGGGGCGCCCCAGCCCTTAGTCTTAGGGAGCCCCAGGACTGGGGCGACCCAACCCTTAGGCTTAGGGACTCCCAGGCCTGGGTTGCCCCAGACCTTAGGCTTTTGGATCCCCAGGCCTGGGGCGCCCCAGCCCTTAGGATATGGGACCCCAGTCCTGGGGCGCCACAGCCCTTAGGCTTAGGGAACACCTGGCCAGGGGCGCCCCAGCACTTAGGCTTAGGGAACCCCAGGCCTGGGGCGCCCCACCCCTTAGGCTTAGGGAGCCCCAGGCCTGGGGCGTCCCAGCACTTAGGCTTAGGGACTCCCAGGCCTGGGTTGCCCCAGACCTTAGGCTTTGGGAGCCCCAGGCCTCGGGCGCCCCAGCCATTAGGTCTTGGGAGCCCCAGGCCTGTGGTGCCCCAGCCGTTAGGCTAAGGAGCCCCAGGACTGGGGCGCCCCAGCGCTTGGAATTTGGAAGCCCCAGGCCTGGGGTGCCCCAGCCCTTAGGCTTCGGAGCCCCAGGCCTGGGCCGCTCCAGCCCGTAGTCTTAGGGAGCCCCAGGCCTGTGGCGCCCCAGCCTTTAGGCTTTGAGATCGCCAGGCCTGGGGCGCCCCAGCCCTTAGGATATGGGACCCCAGTCCTGGGGCCCCACAGCCCTTAGGCTTAGGGAGCACCTGGCTAGGGGCGCCCCAGCACTTAGGCTTAGGGAGCCCCTGGCCTGGGGCGCCCCAGCCCTTAGGCTTAGGGACTCCCAGGCCTGGTGGGCCCCAGCCCTTAGGCTTAGGGAGCCCCAGGCCTGGGTTGTCCCAGAGCTTAGGCTTTGGGAGCCCCAGGCCTGGGGCGCCCCAGCCATTAGGTCTTGGGAGCCCCAGGCATGGGGCGTTCAAGCCGATAGGCTAACGAGCCCCAGGATTGGGGCGCCCCATCCCTTAGGATTTGGGAGCCCCAGGCCTGAGACTCCCCAACCCTTAGGTTTGGAAGCCCCAGGCTTGGGGCGCTTCAGCCCTTAGGCTTAGGACGCCCCAGGCCCGGGACGCCCCAGCCCTTAGGCGAAGGGAGCCTCAGGACCGGGGCTCCCCAGCCCTTAGGCTTTGGGGGCCCCAGGCCAGGGCCGCCCAAGCCCTTAGGCTTAGGGTGCCCCAGGCCCGGGGAACCCCAGCCATTCGGCTTCGGGAGCCTCAGGCCTGGGGTGCCCCAGCCCTTAGGCTTAGGGAGGCCCAGGCCCGGGGCGCCCCATTCCTTATGCTTTAGGAGCCCAAGGCATGGGGCGCCCCATCCCTTAGGCTTATAGAGTCCAAGGCTTGGGGCGCACCAGCCCTTAGACTTAGGGAGCCCCAACTCTGGCGCGCCCCAGCCCTTAAGCTTTTTAAGCCTCAGGCCTGGGGCGCCCCCACCTTTAGGGTTAGTGAGCCCCAGGACTGGGTGCCCCAGCCCTTATTCTTAGGGAGCCCCAGGCCGGGGGCGCCCCAGCTCTTAGGCGTTGGGAGCCCCAGACCTGGGGTGCCCAAGTCCTTAGGAAAAGGGAGCCCCAGGCCTGGGGCGCCCCAGCCCTTAGGCTTAGGGATCCCTAGGCCTGGCGTGCCCCAGCCCTTATGCTTAGGTGTCACGCGCGACCCTCCCACGGCGGAAGATAAGAGGATGAACGCAACACACGACGAGACAAATTGACCAGGATCCTTCTGATAGCGTGATAAGCGGAGTTTATTGAGAGCTGCCTCTAGATCCGAGGTCAGCTATGGAAGACCCCGGGCAGGCTAAAAACCCTGGCTTATATATGCTTCGGGGTGACGGGGCTCTCTCAGATAGGCGCAAAGCTCTCCTGCGTCAAAGTCCAGACTGAGCGCATGCGTGGCATAAGTTGTTATCACTAACCCTGAAGATAAGGGCGCGGTCCAGCGCCATCTTGTAATGGCATCCACATCTCCTCCCTTTTTATATAATAAGATTTTGGAATCCCGCCTGTCTTAGGTGACCTAGCATGCCACATGGTCCTTACCCGTCATCGGAACTCCTGCCCTCTAGCGGCAGGCTCCTGTCTTAGGTTGGTACCATGTCCCACTGGTCTTTCCCGTCTTTGGCTGCGGACTCAACTTGCGCATGGTCTAGCGCTTGAGGAGGGGAAGCCAAATCTCTGGCTGCTCGCCCTTTTCAAGAGCCATGAGGGCTTGTAATATCACACGCTTTTCGCTAGCCTGATTGCGCTTGAGCTTGCAAATCATCCAGAGAAGAATTATGCCACCGAAGCAGATTAAGCCCCAAAATAAAAATGTTCCCACCCACTCCTTGAAATAGGAAAAAGCAGAGGACAACCAAGAGGTGTAATCTCCAAGCGTGATAGGCTTAGTACGTGTGCCATTCAATTTCAAAATCTTCAACAACATCTGGTCCTGTATCGCTTCCAGCTCTTCACTCCATTGGCCTGTCAAAAAATCTGAAATGTTTTTAATAATGCTGCTTGATTCATTATATACAATAGGGGTGACACAAACCGCAGGTGTTGATAATACACAGCTCAGTTGTACCAAGCTGGTAAGTTGCTCAATTTCTTGTTGCAATAAATCCGTTTTTTGATTCAACAGAATTATTCCCGCCGCTGAATGAGCTTGGGCATTGCGGGCTTCCATTAGTGCATCCGTGGTTTTTTCCACAACTTCATTTATAACTTTAGCTGTCTGCACTTGATTGGCCATAGCGATACCCGCAGTTACGGCCGCTGTTGCTGATATCGCTATTGCTGTAACAATTGCAGCTGTTATGCCAAAAATCTCTTTTATGTCTCAATAGAGTAGTAATGGGGAATTGATTCGGATCCGCTTCCACAGGTATAGGAACTAAGGTGGGAATGCGAATGACCATAGCATTATGCGTTCGGTTTCCAGACCAACACTCTCTAATTTTACATCTACATTTACTACTATTGCAACTAACAACATCATTTATAATACATGTATCATTAAAAACTAAAAATAAAAAAGGACTTTTTACGCAAACTGGATTATAATCATAAATATAATTATGGCTATAACTCAAGCCTTCACTAACGTTTGCCATATTTTCCACAATAACTACATTAGCTCTTTTGAGACGTATGACGCTTCCCAACAAGCCAGCAAAAGGGGACATAATAGTGGCAGCATTCAATCTGTTATTTAGAATCCACTGATGCCACGGCCATGTATTCTTTCTCACATTCTGGGTGCTGTTATATAATTTTGGGGAAAAATTGAGGTTTAGTTTAGATAAATACAATTTATCCTGTACCCCTGGGTCACAGTTTTCAAACTCTGGTGGAAATCTTTCTCTAGGACGACAGGGAGGGAATACCCTCACTCTTTCCAGAGTACCATTGCATCGAGTTCTTTCCTCATGTTCTTCGCCCGTCTCTACTGGTGCTAGCAATTCTTCTTGCCAGACATATGTCTCGACACGCGTCACCGGCAGAGTTGCTGGTGTCGACCATTCGCCTAGTTGCGGGGCTGGGGGCGAGCCACTAAAAATCATCTCACCTTCTTGATCAACCTCTACCTTGACAGTCGACCCTGGGGTAACTTCAGGATCAAGCCATGTTGTAACATTTATCTTTCTCAAATTTATGCACTGATTACTGGAAGAATTTTTTACGATATGGAAACATAAGCTATTAACTAAAGTAAAATTTGTGACATTATAAAATTTTGATACTTTACTCACAGGAGGACTACAAGGGACTCCCAATCTATCACATTTTTGAGCAAAAAATACTCGGAGAACTGGGGCTTGTCTATTTACTGGATGGGGTATAGGCCAGGTTCTCACCACTCCCCACAATTTTTCTGCCCGGGTTGCTTCTACTATAATAATCAAACTAAATATGACCTGTATCATGATCATAGTAATTTTCTATCTTCAAATGTTAAAAGCACTGTGTTCCTGCAAAAACAAGAACCCAAAAACAATAAAAAAGTCCTAGCCAAATCCTGTCCTGCCAAGACCAATCGTTTGGCGCGGAGGCAACAAGGGCAATTGCAAAAAATAAAGCAATGGGGATAATGCTCAAAAAATTGAGGCCAAAACAATGGCTATGGGGCCACATCAGGCTTTTCAACAATCTCTGTTTGTTTCTCTTCTTTTCTTATCTCCTCCTTTGTCTCTGACGTCCTCGTCACTTCTCTGGTCAATCGCGATGGCACCCACACAGGCTGTCTTTCATTCTGCGGAAAAACACAAAGACTTCCTCTGGATCTGATCAACACCGGATCCGGACCATACCATTTATTATCTAGCACGTTTTTCCATTTAACCATTTCCTTGGTTGGTGTTGGCCATTGTCCATGGCGCTCAGCAGCCGACTGATTATTGATATCCAATTTTAAAAAATTTATAGTAAATAAGGCTAATGCCAGTTTTTGTCGAGGGGTTACTAAACAGATGACTGAAGACTGACCATCTCCCCCTTTTTGTTTTTGTAAATAATGTTTAAGCGTTTGATTGGCACGTTCTACAATACCTTGTCCTTGGGGATTGTAAGGTAGACCAGTAATATGTTTAACTTGCATACGTTCACAAAACTGTTGAAAGGACCGAGCTGTGTAGGCTGGGCCATTGTCTGTTTTTATGCATTGGGGTTTTCCCCACGCACTCCAAGCTTCTAAACAGTGCTGGATCACATGTTGCACCTTTTCTCCCGTCAACGGGGTGGCTACCAGGATGCCAGAGCAGGTGTCAACGGACACGTGAATATATTTCATTTTTCCAAACGAATTTTCATGTGTGACATCCATTTGCCACACGTCTAAAGGACGTAGTCCTCTAGGGTTGACTCCCGTATGTGGTTCATGAATAAATGGGATACAACTAGGACAGGCTCGGACAATTTTTTGAGCCTCTTCTCGGGATATATTAAATTTATGACTCAAAGTTCGGGAAGGGACATGAAAAAGTTTGTGAAAATCCACGGCCTGTTGGACAGGCATTAGTATCACAAGGGCTAATGTTCTTGTGACCTTATCAGCTAGGTCATTGCCCTGACTCATGGGTCCCGGGAGGCCCGAGTGAGCACGGATATGCCCTATGTAAAAAGGGTTGGTTCTATTAAGAATACACTCCTGAATGCAACTCAAAATTCTAGAAACGTTACTCTTGGCGCTTATTTTTCCAGCGACTTCTAATTGCTGCACTGCATTAACTACATATTGAGAATCGGAAATTAAATTAAAGGGTTCTTTTATTGCTTTAAAAACTTCTAAAACTACTTGACATTCTACTTTTTGAGGTACTCCTTTCTCAAAGTGAAAGGTCTGAACTTTTGTGTCAATGTCCATGCTTCCGATCCCAGATTTAGATCCATCAGTATATATAGTTTTCGCACCAAGAATGGGTTTAACTCTAGTAAGTTTGGGAAAAATAACAGGATGCTGTTGGATAAAACTTAACACAGGGTGTTTGGGGTAGTGGTTATCTATCATACCAGTAAAGGAGCATACTAATATAGCCCAATCATCTAACAAGGCACTTAACGTATCTACTTGGTCTTTGGTGTATGGTACAACTAGCTTTTTAGGCTGTGTTCCAAAATGCTTTATACAGGTAATAATGGTGTTTAAAGCTATGGTAGCTACCAGGTTAGGATAATAGCTAATTGTTCTCCCTGTGTGAGAGGGCATGTGAACCCATAACAAAGGACCCTCTTGCCATAAAGCGGCTGTGGGGCTATGTGGGGTCTGGATTACACAGACCTGTAATTCCTTTTTAGGATCAAACCTAAGGACCTGAGCCTTGCTAAGGGCCTCTTCAACTTTCATTAAACTTTTCCTAGCTTCTTCTGATAATTCTCTAGGAGAGTTTAAGTCAGAATCTCCTTCTAAGATTTTGAAAAGGGGTTCTAAAACAACAGTAGGCAATTTTAAATAAGGTCGAATCCAATTAATATCTCCTAATAGTTTTTGAAAATCATTCAAAGTAGTCAATTGGTCACACCTAATTGATATCTTTTGTGGGCTAACAACTGTATGCTCTATTCTTGCGCCTAAAAATTTTCCTACAGACTGTTTTTGAATCTTTTCGGGGGCAATCTCTAGCCCCCTTTTTTGAAGAAGTCGAGTTATTTCCAAAAACAATTGTTCCACCATAAGTTCTGTCGGGGCTGCTAAAAGAATGTCATCCATATAATGTACAATTTTTGCCTATGGAAACTTTTCTCGGGCAGGCTGGATGGCGGTACTAACATAAAGTTGACACATAGTTGGAGAATTTTGCATTCCTTGAGGGAGGTTTAACCACTGATATCTTTCATCTGGCTTTTCTTGATTAATGGAAGGTAGGGTGAATGCGAATCGTGGCACATCAAGCGGATGTAATGGAATAGAGAAAAAACAGTCCTTGATGTCCAGGATAATGACTCTCCAGTCTTTAGGTAAGGCATACCTCTTTGTATAATCCCCATGGGCTGCATTTTGTCTTGCTTGGGTCATGCTGTTTTCCATCCACATAGACTTCCACTCTAGGTACTGTCCTGTGGTTAGGACCGCCTTGGTGACTGAACACCAGTCAGTAGGAGTCATACAATGCGCACAGACACGATCTATTAAAGATTGTGTGTAATTAGCATTGACTCCGTAAGATCTTACTGCCTCGGCCAATTCCTTGACAATTTTATAATCTAAAGGTTCATGATATCGCTGTTGGTTGGCATTTTCAAAAACCGGGAACATCTGACTAAGCATCCGTTGGCTCTTCAGCGTCAAAAGAGAATAATTTTGTCCCCCTAAGCTATAGGGGGGAGGTATCTGAGGTGCCGGAGGTATAGACTTAATAGCAGCAAACTCATCGCACCTCCCTCTGTCATATGCAGCCGCCGCCTCCTCCAATTCCTCCTCATCACTTTCGGTAAGGCCTAAAGCCCCTAATTCCTTCCAGGGATAAATACTTCCTGGCACTTTGGATTTGTCTTTAAGCTGAATCTCAGTAGGGGCTTCCTGCCGTGCCCGCGCGGCAGCCCCCCTCTCTCTTGTGGTCCCTCCTGTTTTTGGCTGTTTTGTCTCCGTTTCCTCTCCGGTCTCTGATTCCGAGCCGGTCACGGAGGTTTCCTCTGACTCCGTATTTGTCTCCAATTTTGAGCTCCTGTGTTTTTTCCTTTTAGATCGATCTATTCCCGGATCGTCCTTTTCGGATGTCCCGTTTCCTAGGGTGTGTTCCTGTCCTGCTTCTGACATGCTGTCTTGAAAGTCAATCCACTCACGTTGCCCCTGACGTATCACTTCTGCACAAGCTTCGTCCACTAAGCAACTTCTAACTAGTTTCCAGACCGGTCTCGTGCCCGGTCTTATCTGTCCCTCTTCTTTTGCTCGATCAATGTCTCTTCCCAACTTGTCCCAACATGGGACAGTCAGAGAGCCCGTTGTTAGAAACCATGGTGCAATCTGGTCTATTTCCCTCACAAATTTGCTAAGCGTGCCTTCTGATATCTTCAGTTTACGAGCTAGCAAGATTTGCTGCAAAGTTTTAACCATCTGTTTTATTGGAACATTTCCCATGTCGCCTGTTTATCTACATGGGACTTAAGCACAGGATTTTCTTCTCAGTCTAAACCGAAAGCGGAAGCAGCACTCTCTCTCACACTCAGCCAAGGCCGCCGCAGCCGTAACGGATAAACATTCACACAGCAGTGGCCTTGCAGAACTCACCCTCTCCGCAGCGCTGATCAGTTCTGAATCCTGCCTTTCGGGGGTCTCCACTCAACCGTCTCGTCGCCTTGTTAAGGACTCGAAATCCCGGGTTTTCGGCACCAGCTGTCACGCGCGACCCTCCCACGGCGGAAGATAAGAGGATGAACGCAACACACGACAAGACAAATTGACCAGGATCCTTCTGATAGCGTGATAAGCGGAGTTTATTGAGAGCTGCCTCTAGATACGAGGTCAGCTATGGAAGACCCCGGGCAGGCTAAAAACCCTGGCTTATATATGCTTCGGGGTGACGGGGCTCTCTCAGATAGGCGCAAAGCTCTCCTGCGTCAAAGTCCAGACTGAGCGCATGCGTGGCATAACTTGTTATCACTAACCCTGAAGATAAGGGCGCGGTCCAGCGCCATCTTGTAATGGCGTCCACACTTAGGAAGCACCTGGCCTGGGGCGCCCCAGAACTTAGGCTTAGGGAGTCCCAGTCCTGGGGCGCCCCATACCTTAGGCTTTGGGAGCCCCAGTCTGGGGCACCCCAGCCCTTAGGCTTTGTGAGCCCCAGGCCTGTGGCTCCCCATCCCTTAGTCTTTGGGAACCACAGGCCTCGGGCGCCCCAGCCCTTAGGTTTAGGGAGCCCCAGGCATGGGGCGCCCCAGCACTTAGGCTTAGGGAGCCCCAGGCCTTCGGCGCCCTAGCCCTTAGAGTAGGGAGCCCCAGGCCTACGGCGCCCTAGCCCTTAGTTTTAGGGAGCCTCATGCCTAGGGTTCCCAGCCCTTAGGCTTAAGGAGCCCCAGGCCTGGGACGCCCCAGCCCTTAGGATTTGGGAGACCCAGCCTGGAGGGCCCCAGCCCTTAGGCTTAGGGATCACCTGGCCAGGGGCGCCAAAGCACTTAGGCTTAGGGAGCCCCAGGCCAGGGGCGCCCCATCCCTTAGGATTAGGGACCCCCAGGCCTCGTCGCCCCTGCCCTTAGGCTTAGGGAGCCCCAGGCCTGGGGCGCCCCAGCCCTTAGGCTTAGGGAACCCAAGGCATGGGGCACCCCGGCCCTTAGGCTTAGGGAGCCCCAGGCCTGGGGCGCCCCAGCACTTAGGCTTTGGGAGCCCCAGGCCTTGGGACCCCAGCCCTTAAGCTTAGGGACCCCCAGGGTAGGGGCGCCCCAGCCCTTGGGCTTGGGAACCCCAGGCCTGGGGTGCCCCAGCCCTTTGGCTTTGGGACCCCAAGCCTGGGGCGCCCCAGCCCGTAGGCTTTGGTAGCCCCAGGCCTGGTGCGCCCAAGCCTAGGTTTAGGGAGCCCCAGACCTGTGGCGCCCAAGCCCTTAGACTTTGGGAGCCCCAGGCCTGGGGCGCCCCAGACCTTAGGCTTTGGAGCCCCATCCTAGGGAACCCCAACCCTTATGCTTAGGGAGCCCCAGGCCTGGGGCGCCCCCGGCCCTTAGGCTTAGGGCTACAAAGGCCTGGGGCGCCCTAGCACTTAGGCTTAGGGAGCTTCATGCCTAGGGTTCCCCAGTCCTTAGGCTTAAGGATCCCCAGGCCTGGGACGCCCCAGCCCTTAGAGTAGGGAGCCCCAGGCCTAGGGCGCCCCAGCCCTTAGGCTTAGGGATCACCTGGCCAGGGGCGCCCAAGCACTTAGGCTTAGGGAGCCCCAGGCCTGGGGCGCCCCTGCCCTTACGCTTTGGGAGCCCCAGGCCTGGTGTGCCCCAGCCCTTAGTCTTAGGGAGCCCCAGGCCTGGAGGGCCCCAACCCTTAGGCTTAGGGATTACCTGGCCAGGGGCGCCCAAGCACTTAGGCTTAGGGAGCACCAGGCCTGGGGCGCCCCTGCCCTTACGCTTTGGGAGCCCCAGGCCTGGGGCGCCCCAGCCCTTAGGCATAGGGAGCCCAAGGCTTGGGGCACCCCGGCCCTTAGGCTTAGGGAACCCCAGGCCTGGGGGGCCCCAGCACATAGGCTTTGGGAGCCCCAGCCTAGGGAGCCCCAACCCTTAGTCTTAGGGAGCCCCAGGCCTGGGGCGCCCCAGCCCTTAGGCTTAGGGAGCCCCAGGACTGGAGCGCCCCAGCCCTTAGGCTTAGGGAGACCAAGGCCTGGGGCGCCCTAGCACTTAGGCTTAGGGAGCCCCAGGTGGGGCGCCAAAGCATTTAGGCTTAGGGAGCCCCAGGCCTTGGGCGCCTCAGCCCTTAGGCTTTGGGAGCCCCAGGTCTGGGGCACCCCAGCCTTTAGGCTTTGGGTGCCCCAGGCCTGGGGCGCCCACGTCCTTAGGTTTTGGGAGCCCCAGGATGGGGCGCCCCAGCCCTTAGGCTTTGGAGCCCCAGGCCTGTGGCGCCCAAGCTTTAGGCTTTGAAAGCGCCAGGCTTGTGGCTCAGCTGTCCTTAGGCTTTAGGAGCCCCAGGCCTGGGGCTCCCCAGCCCTTAGGCTTTGAGAGATCCAGGCCTGGGGCGCCCCAGTCCTTAGGTTTTGGGAGCCCCAGGCATGGGGTGCCCCAATCCTTAGGCTTAGGGAACCCCAGGTCTGGGTTGCCCCAGATCTTAGGCTTTGGGAGCCCCAGGCCTCGGACGCCCCAGCCATTAGGTCTTGGAGCCCCAGGCCTGGGGCGCCCCAGTCGTTAGGCTAAGGAGCCCCAGGACTGGGGCGCCCCAGCCCTTAGAATTTGGGAGCCCTATGCCTGGGACTCCACAGCCCTTAGCTTTGGAAGCCCCTGCCTGGGGCGCCCAAGCCCTTAGGCTTAGGGAGCCCCAGGCCTGGGGCGTTCCAGCCTTTAATTTAGGGACTCCCAGGCCTGGGGGGCCCCAGCCCTTAGGCTTAGGGAACCCCAGGCCTGGGTTGCCCCAGCCCTTATGCTTAGGGATCCCCTGGCCTGTGGCGCCCCAGCTTTAGGCTTTGAAAGCGCCAGGCCTATGGCTCCCGTGCCCTTAGGCTTTGGGAGCCCCAGGCCTGGGGCGCCCCAGCCCTTAGGCTTAGGGAGTCCCAGGCCCAGGGTGCCCCGGCCCTTAGGTTAAGGGAGCCCCAAGCCCGTGGCACCCCAGCCCTTAGGCTTAGGGAGTCCCAGGCCCGGGGTGCCCCAGCCCTTAGGTTTAGGGTGCCCCAGGCCCGGGGCGCCCCAGCCCGTAGGCTTTGGTAGCCCCAGGCTGGGGCGCCCCAGCCCTTAGGCTTAGGGAGTCCCATACCCGGGGCGCCCCAGTCCTTAGGATTTGGGAGCCTCAGGACTGGGGCACCAGAGAGCTTAGGCTTAGGGAGCCAAGGCCTGGGGCGCCCCAGCCCTTAGGCTTAGGGAGCCCCAGGCCTGAGGCGTCCCAGCCCTTAGGATTATGGAGCCAAGGCCTGGGGCGCCCCAGGCCTTAGGCTTTGGGAGTCCCAGGCCTGGGGTGCCCCAGCCCTTAGGCTTAGTGAGGCCCAGGCCTGGGCGCCCCAGCACTTAGGATAAGGGAGCCCCAGGTGGGCGCCCCAGTCTTTAGGCTTAGGGAGCCCTAAGACTTGGACTCCCCAGCCCTTAGGATTAGGGAGCCCGAGGCCTGGGGTTCCCCAGCCCATAGGCTTTGGGAGCCCCAGGCCTAGGGCGCCCCAGCCCTTAGGCTTTGGGAACCTAGGCCTGGGGCGGCCCAGCCCTTAGGCTTTGGGAGTCCCAGGTCTGGGGCGCCCCAGCCCTTAGGCTTTGGGAGCCCTAGGTCTGGGGCAAACCAGCCCTTAGGCTTAGGGAGCCCCAGGCCTGTAGCGCCCCAGCCTTTAGGCTTTGAGAGCGCCAGGCCTGGCGCGCCCCAGGCCTTAGGCTTTGGGAGCCCCAGGCCTGGAGTGCCCCAGCCCTTAGGATTTGGGACCCCAGTACTGGGGCGCCACAGCTCTTAGGCTTAGGGAGCACCTGGCCAGGCGCGCCCCAGCACTTAGGCTTTGGGAGCCCCAGGCCTAGGGCGCCCCAGCCCTTAGGCTTAGGGAGCCCCAGGCCTGGGGCGCCCCAGCCCTTAGGATTATGGAGCCAAGGCCTGGGGCGCCCCAGGCCTTAGGCTTTGGGAGTCCCAGGCCTGGGGTGCCCCAGCCCTTAGGCTTAGTGAGGCCCAGGCCTGGGCGCCCCAGCACTTAGGATAAGGGAGCCCCAGGTGGGCGCCCCAGTCTTTAGGCTTAGGGAGCCCTAAGACTTGGACTCCCCAGCCCTTAGGATTAGGGAGCCCGAGGCCTGGGGTTCCCCAGCCCATAGGCTTTGGGAGCCCCAGGCCTAGGGCGCCCCAGCCCTTAGGCTTTGGGAACCTAGGCCTGGGGCGGCCCAGCCCTTAGGCTTTGGGAGTCCCAGGTCTGGGGCGCCCCAGCCCTTAGGCTTTGGGAGCCCTAGGTCTGGGGCAAACCAGCCCTTAGGCTTAGGGAGCCCCAGGCCTGTAGCGCCCCAGCCTTTAGGCTTTGAGAGCGCCAGGCCTGGCGCGCCCCAGGCCTTAGGCTTTGGGAGCCCCAGGCCTGGAGTGCCCCAGCCCTTAGGATTTGGGACCCCAGTACTGGGGCGCCACAGCTCTTAGGCTTAGGGAGCACCTGGCCAGGCGCGCCCCAGCACTTAGGCTTTGGGAGCCCCAGGCCTAGGGCGCCCCAGCCCTTAGGCTTAGGGAGCCCCAGGCCTGGGGCGCCCCAGCCCATAGGCTTAGGGACTCCCAGGCCTGGGTTGCCCCAGACCTTACGCTTTGGGAGCCCCAGGCCTCGGCGCCCCAGCCATTAGGTCTTGGGAGCCCCAGGCCTGTGGCACCCCAGCCGTTAGGTTAAGGAGCCCCAGAACTGGGGCACCCCAGCTCTTAGAATTTGGGAGCCCTAGGCCTGGGACTCCTCAGGCCTTAGCTTTGGAAGCCCTAGGCCTGGGGCGCCCCAGCCCTTAGGCTTCGTGAACCCCAGGCCTGGGGCGCCCCAGCCCTTAGTCTTAGGGAGCCCTAGGCCTGTGGCACCCCAGCCTTTAGGCTTTGAGATCGCCAGGCCTGGGCGCCCCAGCCCTTAGAATATGGGACCCCAGTCCTGGGGCGCCACAGCCCTTAGGCTTAGGGAGCACCTGTGTAGGGGCGCCCCAGCACTTAAGCTTAGCGAGCCCCAGGCCTGGGGTGCCCCAGTCCTTAGGCTTAGGGACTCCCAGGCCTTGTGGGCCCCAGCCCTTAGGCTTAGGGAGGCCCAGGCCTAGGTTGCCCCAGAGCTTAGGCTTTGGTAGCACCAGGCCTGGGGCGCCCCAGCCATTAGGTCTTGGGAGCCCCAGGCCTGGGTCTTCCCAGCCGATAGGCTAAGGAGCCCCAGGATTGGGGCGCCCCATCCCTTAGGATTTGGGAGCCCCAGGCCTGGGACTCCCCAACCCTTAGGTTTGGAAGCCCCGGGCTTGGGGCGCCCCGGACCTTAAGCTTAGGAAGCCCCAGGCCAGGGACGCCCCAGCCCTTAGGCAAAGGGAGCCCCAGGCCAGGGGATCCCCAACCCTTAGGCTTTGGGAGCCCCAGGCCAGGGCCGCCCCAGCCCTTAGGCTTAGGGAGCCCCAGGCCCGGGGATCCCCAGCCCTTAGGGTTTGGGAGCCCCAGGCCTGGGGCACCCCAGCCCTTAGGCTTAGGGAGGCCCAGGCCCGCGGCGCCCCATCCCTTAGGCTTTAGGAGCCCAAGGCCTGGGGCGCCCCATCCTTTAGGCTTAGGGAGCCCAAGGCTTGGGGCACACCAGCCCTTAGACTTAGGGAGCCCCAGGACTGGCGCGCCCCAGCCCTTAAGCTCTTTGAGCCCCACGCCTGGGGCGCCCCAACTTTTAGGGTTAGTGAGCCCCAGGACTGGGGCGCCCCAGCACTTATTCTTAGGGAGTCCCAGTCCTGTGGCGCCGCAGCCCTTAGGCTTTGGGACCCCAGTCCTGGGGCGCCCCATCGCTTAGGCTTAGGGAGCCCCAGGCCTGGGGCGCCCGAGCCCTTAGGATTTGGGAGCCCCAGGCCTGGTGCCCAAGTCCTTAGGAAAAGGGAGCCGCAGGCCTGGGGCGCCCCAGCCCTTAGGCTTAGGGAGCCCTAGGCCTGGCGTGCCCCAGCCCTTAGGCTTAGGGAGCACCTGGCCTGGGGCACCCCAGAACTTAGGCTTAGGGAGTCCAAGTCCTGGGGCGCCCCATCCCTTAGGCTTTGGGAGCTCCAGGCCTGGGGCGCCCCAGCCCTTAGGCTTTGAGAGCCCCAGGCCTGTGGCTCCCCATCCATTAGTCTTTGGGAACCACAGGTCTCGGGCGCCCCAGCCCTTAGGTTTAGGGAGCCCCAGGCATGGGGTGCCCCAGCACTTAGACTTAGGGAGCCCCAGGCCTTGGGCGCCTCAGCCCTTAGGCTTTGGGAGCCCCAGGCCTGGGGCGCCCCAGCCCTTAGACTTAGGGAGCCCCAGGCCTTGGGCGCCCCAGCCCTTAAGCTTTGGGACCCCAGTCCTGGGGCGCCCCAGTCCTTAGGTTTTGGGAGACCCAGGCCTGGGGTGCCCCAATCCTTAGGCTTAGGGAACCCCAGGTCTAGGTTACCCCAGATCTTAGGCTTTGGGAGCCCCAGGCCTGGGGCGCCCCAGCCGTTAGACTAAGGAGCCCCAGGACTGGGGCTCCCCAGCCCTTAGAATTTGGGAGCCCCAGGCCTGGGATTCCATAGCCCTTAGCTTTGGAAGCCACAGGCCTGGGGCGCCCCAGCCCTTAGGCTTAGGGAGCCCCAGGCCTGGGGCGTCCCAGCCCTTAATTTAGGGACTCCCAGGCCTAGGGGTCCCCAGCCCTTAGGCTTAGGGAACCCCAGGCCTGGGTTGCCCCAGCCCTTAGGCTTAGGGAGCCCCAGGCCTGTGGCGCCCCAGCTTTAGGCTTTGAAAGCGCCAGGCCTATGGCTGCCGTGCCCTTATGCTTTGGGAGCCCCAGGCCTGGGGCGCCCCAGCCCTTAGGCTTAGGGAGTCCCAGGCCCGGGGTGCCCCGGCCCTTAGGTTAAGGGAGCCCCAAGCCCATGGCACCCCAGCCCTTAGGCTTTGGGATGCCCAGGCCCGGGGTGCCCCAGCACTTAGGTTTAGGGTGCCCCAGGTCCGGGGCGCCCCAGCCCTTAGGATTTGGGAGCCTCAGGCCTGGGGCTCCCAAGCCCTTAGGCTTTGGGAGCAGCAGGTCTGGGGGCCCCTTTCCCTTAGGTTTTGGGAGCCCCAGGCCTGGGGCGCCCCAACCCTTAGGATAAGGGGGGACCTGGCCTGTGTCGCCCCAGCCATTTGGATTTCGGATCCCCAGGCCTGGGGTGCCCCAGCCCTTAGGCTTTGGGAGCTCCAGGCCTGGAGCGCCCCAGCCCTTAGGCTTTGAGAGCCCCAGGCTTGGGCGCCCCAGCCCTTAGGTTTTGGGAGCGCCAGGCCTGGGGCGCCCCAGCCCTTAGGCTTTGGGATCCCCAGGCTTGTGGCGCCCCAGTCCTTAGGCTTAGGAAGACCGAGGCCCGGGGCGCCCCAACACTTAGGCTTAGAGAGCCCCTGGCCCATGTCTTCCCAGCCCTTGGGCTTTGGGAACCCCAGGCCTGGGGCCCCCCAGCCCTTAGGCTGAGGGAGCCCCAGGCCTGGAGCGCCCCAGCCTTTAGGCTTAGGGAGACCCAGGCCTGGGGCGCCCCAGGCCTTAGGCTTTGGGAGTCATAGGCTTGGGGCGCAGCAGCCCTTAGACTTAGGGAGCCCCAGGACTGGCGCGCCCCAGCCCTTAAGCTTTTTGAGCCCCAGGCCTGGGGCGCCCCAACATTTAGGGTTAGTGAGCCCCAGGACTGGGGCGCCCCAGCCCTTATTCTTAGGGAGTCCTAGGCCTGTGGCGCCCCAGCCCTTAGGCTTTGGGACCCCAGTCCTGGGGCGCCCCAGCGCTTAGGCTTAGGGAGCCCCAGGCCTGGGGCGCCCCAGCCCTTAGGATTTGGGAGCCCCAGGCCTGGGTGCCCAAGTCCTTAGGAAAAGGGAGCCCCAGGCCTGGGGCGCCCCAGCTTTTAGGCTTAGGGAGCCCTAGGCCTGGGATGCCCAAGCCCTTAGGCTTAGGGAGCCCCAGGACTGGGGCGCCCCAGCCCTTCGACTTTGGGAGCCGCAGGCTGGGTGCCCCAGCCCTTAAGTTTAGGGAGCACCAGGCCTGGGACGCCCCAGCCCTTAGGCTTAGGGAGCCCCAGGCCTGGGGCACCCCAGCCCTTAGGCTTTGGGAGCCCCAGACCTGGGGCACCCCAGGCCTTAGGCTTTTGGAGCGCCAGGCCTGTGGCGCCCCAGCCCTTAAGATTTGGGAGCCGCAGGCCTGGGGCGCCCCAGCTCTTAGGCTTTGGGAGCCCTAGGCCTGGGACGCTCCTGCCCTTCGGATTAGGGAGCTCCAAGCCTGGGGTGCCCCAGCCCTTAGGCTTAGGGTGCAACAGGCCTGGGGCGCCCCAGCCCTTAGGCTTAGGGAGCCCCTGGTTTGGGGCGCCCCAGCACTTAGGCTTAGGGAGCCCCAGGCCTGGGGTGCCCCAAACCTTAGGTTTAGGGAGCCCAAGCCTGGCGCGCCCCAACCTTTAGCCTTAGGGAGCCCCAGGCCTGGGACGCCCAAGCCCTTAGGCTTAGGGAGCCCCAGGTCTGGGGCGCCCCAGCCCTTCGACTTTGGGAGCCACAGGCCTGGGACGCCCAAGCCCTTAGGCTTAGGGAGCCCCAGGCCTGGGGCGCCACAGCCCTTAGTATTTGGGATGCCCAGGACTGGGGCGCCCCAACCATTAGGCTTACGTAGCCCCAGGCCTTGGGCGCCCCAGCACTTAGGTTTGGGAGCCCCAGGCTTAGGGCACCCCAACCCATAGGCTTAGGGAGCGCCAGGCCTGGGGTGCCCCAGCCCTTAGGCTTAGGGAGCCCTAGGCCTGGGGCGCCCAGCCCTTAGGCTTAGTTAGCCCCAGGCCTGTGGCGCCCCAGCCCTTAGGCTTTGGGAGCCCCAGGCCTAGTGCGCCCCATCCCTTAGGCTTAGGGAGCCTCAAGCCTTGGGCGCCCCAGCCTTAAGGCTTAGGGAGCCCCAAGCCTGGTGCGCCCCAGCTCTTAGAATTAGGGATCCCCTGGCCTGGGGCGCCCCAGCCCTTAGGTTTTGGGAGCCCCAGGCCTGGGGCGCCCCATCCCTTAGCCTTCGGGAGCCAAAGGCCTGGGGTGCCCAGCCCTTAGGCTTTGGGAGCCCCAGGCCTGGGGCGCATCAGCCCTTTGGCTTTGGGAGCCCCAGTCCTGGGGTGCCCCAGCCCTTAAGCTTTGTGAGCTGCAGGCCTGGTTTGCCCCAGCCCTTAAGTTTAGGGGGCCCCAGGCCTGAGACGCCCCAGCCCTTAAGATTTGGGAGACGCAGGCCTGTGGCGCCCCAGACCTTAAGCTTAGGGAGCCCCAGGCCTGGGGTGCCCCAGCCCTTAGGCTTAGGGAGCTCCAAGCTTGGGGCGCCCCCACACTTAGGCTTAGGGAGCCCCTGCTCTGGGGCGCCCCAGCACTTAGGCTTAGGGAGCCCCAAGCCAGGGGCGCCCAAACCCTTAGGCTTAGAGAGCCCCAGGCCTGAGGCTCCCCAACCCTTAGGCTTAGAGAGCCCCAGACCTGTGGTGCCCCAGCAATTAGGCTTAGAAAGCCCCAGGCCTGGGTGCCCCTGCACTTACGCTTAGGGTGCCCTAGGCATGAGGCACCCCAGCCCTTAGGCTTAGGGAGCCCCAGGCCTGTGGCGCCCCAGCCCTTTGGCTTTGGGAGTCCCAGGCCTGGGCGCCCCAGCCCTTAGGCTTTGGGAGTCCCAGGCCTGGGGTGCCCCAGCCCTTAGGCTTAGGGAGCCCCAGTCCTGTGGCGCCCCATCCCTTAGGCCTTGTGAGCCGCAGACCTGGGGCGCCCCAGCCCTTAAGATTAGGGATCCCAGGCCTGAGATGCCCCAGCCCTTAGGCTTTGGGAGTCCCAGGCCTGGTGATTCCCAGCTCTTTGACTTAGGGAGCCCCTGCCATGGGGCGCCACAGGCCTTAAGTTTTGGGAGTCCCAGGCCTGGGGTGCCCCAACCCTTAGCCTTAGGGAGCCCCAGGCCTGGGGCACCCTAGCCCATAGGCTTTGGGAGCCCCTGGCCTGAGGCGCCCCAGCCCTTAGGCTTTGGGATCCCAAGGCCTGGGGCGCCCCAGGCATTAGGTTTGGGAGCCCCAGGCCTGGGGTTCCCCAGCCTTTATGCTTTGGGAGCCGCAAGCCCGGGGCGCCCCAGCCCTTAGGCTTTGTGAGCCCCAGGCCTGCGGAGCCCCAGCCCTTAGTCTTTGGGAGCCCAAGGCCAGGGGCGCCCCAGCCCTTAGGCTTTGGGAGCCCCAGGCCAGGGGCGCCCCAGCCCTTAGGCTTTGGGAGCCCCAGGCCTTAGAAACGCCAGCCCTTCGGCTTAGGGAGCTCCAAGCCTGGGGCGTCCCAGTCCTTGGGTTTTGGGAGGCCCAGGCCTGAGGCGCCCCAGCCATTGGGCTTTGTGAGCCCCAGGCCTGGGGAGCCCCAGCCCTTTGGCTTTGGGAGCCCCAGGCCAGGGGCGCCCCTGCCCTTGCCTTAGGGAGCCCCAGGCCTGGGACACCCTAGCCCTTCGGCTTAGGGAGGCCCAGGCCTGGGGCGCCCCAGCTCTTGGGCTTAGAGAGCCCCAGGCCTGGGCCGTCCTAGCCCTTAGGCTTTGGGAGCCCTTGGCCTGGGACGCTCCTGCCCTTCGGATTAGGGAGCTCCAAGCCTGGGGTGCCCCAGCCTTTAGGCTTAGGGTGCCCCAGGCCTGGGGCGCCCCAGCCCTTAGGCTTAGGGAGCCTCTGGTTTGGGGCGCCCCAGCACTTAGGCTTAGGGAGCCCCAGGCCTGGGGTGCCCCAAACGTTAGGTTTAGGGAGTCCAGGCCTGGGGCGCCCCAACCCTTAGCCTTAGGGAGCCCCAGGCCTGGGGGGCCCAGCCCTTAGGCTTTGGGAGACCCAGGCTTGGGTCGCATCAGCTCTTAGGCTTAGGGAGCCCCATGCTTGGGGCGCCCCAGCCCTTAAGTTTAGGGAGCCCCAGACCTGGGACGCCCCAGCCCTTAGGCTTAGGAAGCCCCAGGACTGGGGCGCCCCAGCCCGTAGACTTTGGGAGCCGCAGGCCTGGGGCGCCCCAGCCCTTAAGTTTAGGGAGCACCAGGCCTTGTGCGCCCCAGCCCTTAGGCTTTGGGAGCCCCAGGACTGGGGCGCCCCAGCCCTTATACTTTGGTAGCCGCAGGCCTGGGGCGCCCCAGCCCTTATGTTTAGGGAGCACCAGGCCTGGGGCACCCCAGCACTTAGGCTTTGGGAGCCCCAGACCTGGGGCGCCCCAGGCCGTAGGCTTTGGGAGCGCCCGGCCTGTGGCGCCCCAACCTTTAGGATTTGGGAGCCGCAGGCCTGGGGCGCCCCAGCCCTTAGGCTTAGGGAGTCCCCGGCCTGGGGCGCCACAGCCCTTAATCTTAGGGAGCGCTAGGCCAGATGAGTCCCAGCCATTAGGTTTTGGTAGCCCCAGCTCTGGGGCGCCCCAGCCCTTAGGCTTTGGGAGCCCCAGGCCTGGGGCGCCCCAGCCTTAAGGCTTAGGGAGCCCCAACCCTGGTGCGCCCCAGCTCTTAGAATTAGGGATCCCCTGGCCTGGGGCGCCCCAGCCCTTAGGTTTTGTGAGCCGCAGGCCTGGGGCGCCCCAGCACTTAAGTTTAGGGAGCCCCAGGCCTGAGACTCCCCAGCCTTTAGGCTTAGGGAGCCCCAGGCCTGGGTTGCCCCAGCCCTTAGGTTTGGGAGCCCCAACCTGGGGCGCCCCAGCCCTTAGGCTTTGGGAGCACCAGTCCTGTGGCGCCCCAGCCCTTAAGATTTGGGAGACGCAGCCTGTGGCGCCCCAGACCTTACGTTTAGGGAGCCCCAGGCCTGGGTTGCCCCAGCCCTTAGACGTTGGGAGCCCCAGGCCTGTGGCGTACCAGCTCTTAGGCTTTGGGAGCCCCAAGCCTGGGACGCCACAGCTTTAGGCTTTGGGAGCCCCAGGTCTGGGGCAACCCAGCCCTTAGCCTTAGGGAGCCCCAGGCCTGGGGCGCCCCAGTCCTTAGGCTTAGGAAGCCCCAGGCCTGGGACGCCTCAGTCCTTGGGCTTAGGGAGCCCAAGGCCTGGGACGCCTCAACCCTTCGGCTTAGGGAGCTCCAAGCTTGGGGCGCAACCACACTTAGGCTTAGGGAGCCCCTGGTCTGGGGCGCCCCAGCACTTAGGCTTAGGGAGCCCCTGGTCTGGTGCGCCCCAGTACTTAGGCTTAGGGAGCCCCAGGTCAGGGGCGCCCAAACCCTTAGGCTTAGAGAGCCCCAGGCCTGAGGCTCCCCAAACCTTAGGCTTAGAGAGCCCCAGACCTAGGGCGCCCCAGCAATTAGGCTTAGAAAGCCCCAGGCCTGGGTGCCCCTGTCCTTACGCTTAGGGTGCCCTAGGCCTGAGGCGCCCCAGCCCTTAGGCTTTGGGAGTCCCAGGCCTGGGGCGTCCCAACCCTTAGGCTTTGGAACCCCAGGCCTGGGCGCCCCAGCCCTTCGGCTTTGGGAACCCAAGGCCTGGTGCACCCAGCCCTTAGACTTAGGGAGCACCAGGCCTTGGGGCCCCAGCCCTTAGGCTTAGGGAGCCCCAGGCCTGGGGTGCCCCAGCCCTTAGGTTTGGGAGCCCCAACCTGCGGCGCCCCAGCCCTTAGGCTTTGGGAGCGCCAGGCCTGTGGCGCCCCAGCCCTTAAGATTTGGGAGACGCAGGCCTGTGGCGCCCCAGACCTTAAGCTTAGGGAGCCCCAGGCCTGGGGTGCCCCAGCCCTTGGACGTTGGGAGCCCCAGGCTTGTGGCGTACCAGCTCTTAGGCTTTGGGAGCCCCAAGCCTGGGACGCCCCAGCTTTAGGCTTTGGAGCCCCAGGTCTGGGGCGCCCCAGCCCTTAGCCTTAGGGAGCCCCAGGCCTGGGGGGCCCCAGCCCTTAGGCTTTGGGAGCCCCAGGCCTGGGGCGCTCCAGCACTTAGTCTTAGGGAGCCCCAGCCCTTAGGCTTTGGGAGCCCCAGGCGTGGGGAGCCCCAGCTGTTAGGCTTAGGAAGCCCCAGGCCTGGGGCACCCTAGCCCATAGGCTTTGGGAGCCCCAGGCCTGAGGCGCCCCAGCCCTTAGGCTTTGGGATCCCAAGGCCTGGGGCGCCCCAGGCATTAGGTTTGGGAGCCCCAGGCCTGGGGTTCCCCAGCCCTTATGCTTTGGGAGCCGCAAGCCCGGGGCGCCCCAGCCCTTAGGCTTTGTGAGCCCCAGGCCTGCGGCGCCCCAGCCCTTAGGCTTTGGGAGCCCCAGGCCAGGGGCACCACAGTCCTTAGGCTTTGGGAACCCCAGGCCTTAGAAGCGCCAGCCCTCGGCTTAGGGAGCTCCAAGCCTGGGGCGCCCCAGTCCTTGGGTTTTGGGAGGCCCATGCCTGAGGCGCCCCAGCCATTGGGCTTTGTGAGCCCCAGGCCTGGGGCGCCCCAGCCCTTTGGCTTTGGGAGCCCCAGGCCAGGGG
Organism: Tenrec ecaudatus; assembly: GCF_050624435.1. NCBI lineage: Eukaryota > Metazoa > Chordata > Mammalia > Afrosoricida > Tenrecidae > Tenrec > Tenrec ecaudatus. Next base: position 211,569 of record NW_027459077.1, on the reverse strand, counting down.
CGCCCCAGCCCTTGCCTTAGGGAGCCCCAGGCCTGGGACACCCTAGCCCTTCGGTTTAGGGAGGCCCAGGCCTGGGGCGCCGGAGCTCTTGGGCTTCGAGAGCCCCAGGCCTGGGCCGCCCCAGCCCTTAGACTTTGGGAGCCCTTGGCCTGGGACGCTCCTGCCCTTCGGATTAGGGAGCTCCAAGCCTGGGGTGACCCAGCCCTTAGGCTTAGGGTGCCCCAACTTGGGGCGCCCCAGCTCTTAGGCTTAGGGAGCCCCTGGTTTGGGGCGCCCCAGCACTTAGGCTTAGGGAGCCCCAGGCCTGGGGTGCCCCAAACCTTAGGTTTAGGGAGTCCAGGGCTGGGGCGCCCCAACCCTTAGCCTTAGGGCGCCCCAGGCCTGGGGGGCCCAGCCCTTAGGCTTTGGGAGACCCAGGCTTGGGGCGCCAAAGCCCTTAAGTTTAGGGAGCCCCAGGCCTGGGGCGCCCCAGCCCTTAGACTTTGGGAGCCGCAGGCCTGGGGCGCCCCAGCCCTTAAGTTTAGGGAGCACCAGGCCTGGTGCGCCCAGCCCTTAGGCTTTGGGAGCCCCAGGACTGGGGCGCCCCAGCCCTTAGAATTTGCGAGCCGCAGGCCTGGTGCGCCACAGCCCTTAAGTTTAGGGAGCACCAGGCCTGGGGCACCCCAGCACTTAGGCTTTGGGAGCCCCAGACCTGGGGCGCCCCAGGCCTTAGGCTTTGGGAGCGCCAGGCCTGTGGCGCCCCAGCCTTTAGGATTTGGGAGCCGCAGGTCTGGGGCGCCCCAGCCCTTAGACTTTGGGAGCCGCAGGCCTGGGGCGCCCCAGCCCTTAAGTTTAGGGAGCACCAGGCCTGGTGCGCCCCAGCCCTTAGGCTTTGGGAGCCCCAGGACTGGGGCGCCCCAGCCCTTAGAATTTGCAAGCCGCAGGCCTGGGGCGCCACAGCCCTTAATTTTAGGGAGCACCAGGCCTGGGGCACCCCAGCACTTAGGCTTTGGGAGCCCCAGGGCTGTGGCGCACCACCTCTTAGGCTTTGGGAGCCCCAGGCCTGGGACACCCATGCTTTAGCCTTAGGGAGCCCCAGGCCTGGGGCGCCACAGCCCTTAATCGTAGGGAGCCCTAGGCCAGAGGAGTCCCAGCCATTAGGTTTTGGTAGCCCCAGCTCTGGGGTGCCCCAGCCCTTAGGCTTTGGGAGCCCCACGCCTGGGGCGCCACAGCCCTTAGTATTTGGGATGCCCATGTCTGGGGCGCCCCAACCATTAGGCTTTTGGAGCCCCAGGCCTGGGGCGCCCCAGCACTTAGGTTTGGGAGCCCCAGGCCTAGGGCACCCCAACACATAGGCTTAGGGAGCGCCAGGCCAGGGTCACCCCGGCCCTTAGACTTAGGGAGCCCTAGGCCTGGGGCACCCAGCCCTTAGGCTTAGTTAGCCCCAGGCCTGTGGCGCCCCAGCCCTTAGGCTTTGGGAGCCCCAGGCCTAGTGCGCCCCAGACCTTAGGCTTAGGGAGCCTCAAGCCTTGGGCGCCCCAGCCTTAAGGCTTAGGGAGCCCCAAGCCTGGTGCGCCCCAGCTCTTAGAATTAGTGATCCCCTGGCCTGGGCGCCCCAGCCCTTAGGTTTTGGGAGCCCCAGGCCTGGGGCGCCCCATCCCTTAGCCTTCGGGAGCCAAAGGCCTGGGGTGCCCAGCCCTTAGGCTTTGGGAGCCCCAGGCCTGGGGCACATCAGCCCTTAGGCTTTGGGAGCCCCAGTCCTGGGGCGCCCCAGCCCTTAGGCTTTGTGAGCCGCAGGCCTGGGGCGTCCCAGCCCTTAAGTCTCCAATATCGCCCTCTGGTGGGCTTCTGGTCGACCCGTGCCACTAACCCCGCTCAGCCTTCACGGGGTGTCCACCGGTCACCTTGCTTGTAGACCATGGGCTCTCGCCACTATTCAACAAGATGGGCTCCTGATGCGACATGGTGAACTTTACTCGAGTCACTCTCGTGTTCTTTTTCACGTAAACCAAATCCACAGGTATCCGTGCCCATATGCAAGCAGTCCTTTTATTGCTGCATTTCTCCGACCTCCACACCATATGTAGATCCACGTGGACACCCAGCAAGCAATTCAGCCTGCTCACAGGCTCTCTTTAACACACAGTCCCAGGGAGATGTTTTCTCCCTACTCCGATTTTTTTTTTAAACTTCTGGCAAAGGCTTATGGTTCCTGAGTACACGAAAGCTCTGGTGGGCATCAATTTCACTGCATAGCTGTCTTCCCAGAGGTGGTCTAAACTCAGCTAAAGATCACCCCATTTTGGTGACTCAAAGCAAGTGGTCTTACAAACTTTCATTACTCCCACTTCCCATAGTTTCCCGAGTAAACAACCGAGTAAAGGGTGGCTTGGTCTGACCTCTGGATAGACAATGAAGAAGAATTACCATGAGGGCAAGGTCAAACATATAGCTACTCTCCATCTTAAGATGAGTTTTTCCATTGCTCCACTGCTAGGTATCCTATTTGTGACTCTGGCTCTCGTACATAAACAGGGGCACAGAAACTCATGTCTAAGTGAGACTCATATATAAAGGTTAAGTGTTCATCAAGCAGACATCTGAAAGCAGAGTGGTCCAAACCCACAAGTCCGACATTAACCCATAAACCCGCATGTCTAACACCAATTGCAATGTCCTCCTCCATCTATCAAAACAGACGACATGTTGCCGGGTGAAGGAGGAGAGCCGAGGCAGTGAATGTGTAAGCAGAGCAGCATCGGCAGTGGATATGTCAGCATATCTCTGCACAGCTACTCCAACAACCCTGGCTTCCTTTCGGTAAGTACATGTGTCTTCGGCTCAGGGAAGGCTTGCCAAAAAGGAACCTAGACAGCTAAAGCAGGGAACAAGGTGAGGCAGCTGCACCCTACACCCATTTTCAGAAATGAAGAGACCCAACTAGAATGGCAATGCTCAAGGAGCCATTGATCCCTCCGCCCCTCATTTAACCGCACGTGTGTATCGCCCAGGTTGGCAAATCCACGAATTAAATCCACATTTGTGAACCTGGCACCCGTTCAATATTCTTTAACCCCAACATGGAATTAAGTAACATCAGGACCTTAATTCTAAAACTTATGGAATGTTCCCCCACTCGGAGAGTTAGTAAGCCAACTACTCTGTGCCTTTATACGCCAAATTTTAGCTATTCACTATATGTATGGCCAACTAATATAAAACCAGTGCTCAGAGGAAACAATCATTGCTCGCTATGAAGAAATCTTCATTCCAATAGGAACCTTTCAAAGTCTGTGTCCATCGGCAAAATCAAAGCCGGACAGGCCGTGCATAAAGTCAGCACTCTTAGGCACCAGTTCACAGTCCCCAATATCGCCCTATGGTGGGCTTCTGGTCGACCCATACAGGCTACCTCACTCAGCCTTCACGGGGTGTCCACTGTTACCTTGCTTGTAGACCATGGGCTCTCGCCACTATTCAACATGTTGGGCTCCTGATGCGACCGGGTGAACTTTACTCGAGTCACCTTTGTGTTCTCCTTTTCAGGTAAACCAAATCCACAGGTATCCGTGCCCATACGCAAGCGGTCCTGTATTTGCTGCATTTCTCCGACCTCCACACTATATGTATATCCACGTGGAACCCAGCATGCAATTCAGCCTGCTCACAGGCTCTCTTTAACACACAGTCCCAGGGAGATGTTTTCTCCATAATCCCAGATTTTTTTTTTAACTTCTGGCCAAGTCTTATGGTTCCTGAGTACACGAAAGCACTGGTGGGGATCTATTTCACTGCATAGCTGTCTTCCCAATGGTGGTGTAAACCCAGCTAAAGATCACCCCATTTTGGTGGCTCAAAGCAAGTGGGCTTACAAACTTTCATTTTTCCCACTTCCCATAATTTCACCAGAAAACAACCGAGTAAAGGGTGGCTTTGTCTGACCTCTACATAGACAAGAAAGAAGAATTACCATGAGGGCAAGGTCAAACAAATAGCTACTCTCCATCTTAAGATGAGTTTTTCCATTGCCCCACTGCTAGGTATCCTATTTGTGACTCTGGCTCTCATAGAGAAACAGGGGCACAGAAACTCATGTCTAAGTGAGACTCATATATAACGGTTAAGTGTTCATTAAGCAGACATCCGAAAGCAGTATGGTCCAAACCCACAAGTCCGACATTAACGCATTAACCCACATGTCTAACACCAATTGCAACGTCCTCCTCCATATTTCAAAACAGACGACATGTTGCTGGCTGAAGGAGGAGAGACGAGGCAGTGAATGTGTAAGCAGCGTGGGCCGTGGATATGTCAGCATAACTCTGCACGGCTACTCAACAGCCCCGGCTTCCTCTGGGTAGGTCCATGTGTCTCGGCTTAGGGACGTATTGCAGGAAAGGAGCCTTGACAGCTAATGCAGGGAACAAGCTGAGGCATCTGCACTCTGCTCCCAAGTTCAGAAATTAAGAGACCCAACTAGAATGGCAATGCTCAAGAAGCCATTGATCCCTCCGCCCTTCATTTTACCGCACGTGTGTATCACCCAGGTTGGCACAATCCACGAACTAAATCCACATTTGTGAACCTGGCACCCGTTTAGAATTCTTTAATCACAACATGGAATTAAGTTACATCAGACCTGAATTCTAAAACTTATGGAATGTTCCCCCACTCAAAAAGTTTGTAAGACAACTGCTCTGTGCCTTTATACACCAAATTTTAGCTATTCACTTTATCTATGGCCCAAAATATAAAACAAGTGCTCAGAGGAAATATCATTGCTCGCCATGAAGAAAACTTCATTCCAATAAGAACCTTTCAAAGTCTGTGTCAATCGGCAAAATAATAGCCGGACAGGCTGTGCATAAAGTCAGCACTCTTAGGCACCAGTTCAAAGTCTCCAATATCGTCCTCTGGTGTGCTTCTTGTCGACCCGTACCGGGGACCTCGCTCAGTCACGGGGTATCCACCGGTCACCTTGCTTGTAGACCATGGGCTCTCGCCCCTATTCAACAAGTTCGGCTCCTGATGCGACGTGGTGAACTTTACTCGAGTCACCCTCGTGTTCTCCTTTTCAGGTAAACAAATCCACAGGTATCCGTGCCCATACGCAAGCAGTCCTTTTATTGCTGCATTTCTCCGACCTCCACACCATATGTAGATCCACGTGGACACTCAGCAAGCAATTCAGCCTGCTCACTGGCTCTCTTTAACACACACTCCCAGGGAGATGTTTTCTCCCTAATCCCAGATTTATTTTTTTTTACTTCTGGCCAAGTCTTATGGTTCCTGAGTACACCAAAGCACTGGTGGGCATCTATTTCACTGCATAGCTGTCTTCCCAGAAGTGGTCAAAACCCAGCTAAAGATCAACCCATTTTGGTGGCTCAAGCAAATGGGCTTACAAACTTTCATTTTTCCCCCTTCCCATAGTTTCCCCAGAAAACAACCGAGTAAAGGGTGGCTTTGTCTGACCTCTGGATAGACAACGAAGAAGAATTACCATGAGGGCAAGGTCAAACATATAGTTACTCTCCATCTTAAGATGAGTTTTTCCATTGCCCCACTTCTAGGTATCCTATTTGTGACTCAGGATCTCATAGAGAAACGGGGGCACAGAAACTCATGTCTAAGTGAGACTCATATATAAAAGTTAAGTGTTCATCAAGCAGACATCCGAAAGCAGTGTGGTCCAAACCCACAAGTCCGACATTAACGCATTAACCCACATGTCTAACAACAATTGCAGTGTCCTCCTCAATCTTTCAAAACAGATGACATGTTGCTGGCTGAAGGAGGAGAGATGAGGCAGTGAATGTGTAAGCAGAGCACCGTGGGCCGTGGATATGTCAGCATATCTCTACACGGCTACACCAACAGCCCGGTTTTCCTCTGGGTAGGTCCATGTGTCTTCGGCTCAGGGACGCCTTGCCGGAAAGGAGCCTTGACAGCTAAAGCAGGGAACAAGGTGAGGCAGCTGCACCATGCTCCCACTTTCAGAAATGAAGAGACCCAACTAGAATGGCAGTGCTCAAGGAGCCATTGATCACACCGCCCTTCATTTAACCGCACGTGTGTATCGCCCAGGTTCGCACAATCTACGAACTAAATCCACATTTGCGAACCTTGCACCCGTTCAAAATTCTTTAACCCCAACATGGAATTAAGTAACAACAGGACCTTAATTCAAAGCCTTATGGAATGTTCCCCCACTCAGAAAGTTTGTAAGCCAACTACTCTCTGCCATTATACGCCAAAATTTAGCTATTCACTTTATCTATGGCCCAAAATATAAAACAAGTGCTCAGAGGAAACAATCATGGCTCGCCATGAAGAAATCTTCATTCCAATTAGAACCATTCAAAGTCTGTGTACATCGGCAAAATCAAAGCAGGACATGCCGTGCATAAAGTCAGCACTCTTAGGCACCAGTTCACAGTCTCCAATATCGTCCTGTGGTGGGCTTCTTGTCGACCCGTACCGGGGACTTCACTCAGCCTTCACGGGGTATCCACCGGTCACCTTGCTTGTAGACCATGGGCTCTCGCCACTATTCAACAAGTTGGGCTCCTGATGCGACGTGGTGAACTTTATTCGAGTCACCCTCGTGTTCTCATTTTCAGGTAAACCAATTCCACAGGTATCCGTGCCCATATGCAAACAGTCCTTTTATTGCTGCATTTCTCCGACGTCCACACCACATGAAGATCCACGTGGACACTCAAGAAGCAATTCAGCCTGCACACAGGCTGTCTTTAACACACAGTCCCAGGGAGATGTTTTCTCCCTACTCCCAGATTTTTTTTTTTACTTCTGGCAAGTCTTATGATTCCTAAGTACACCAAAGAACTGGTGGGCATCTATTTCACTGCATACCTGTCTTCCCAGAGGTGGTCAAAACCCAGCTAAAGATCACCCCATTTTGGTGGCTCAAGCAAATGGGCTTACAAACTTTCATTTTTCCCCCTTACCCTAGTTTCCCCTGAAAACAACCGAGTAAAGGGTGGCTTTGTCTGAACTCTGGATCGACAAGGAAGAAGAATTACCATGAGGGCAAGGTCAAACATATAGTTACTCTCCATCTTAAGATGAGTTTTTCCATTGCCCCACTGCTAGGTATCCTATTTGTGACTCTGGCTCTCGTAGAGAAACAGGGGCACAGAAACTCATGTCTAAGTGAGACTCATATATAAAGGTTAAGTGTTCATCAAGCAGACATCTGAAAGCAGTGTGGTCCAAACCCACAAGTCCGACATTAACCCATTAACCCACATGTCCAAGACCAATTGCAATGTCCTCCTCCATCTTTCAAAACAGACGACATGTTGCAGGCTGAAGGAGGGGGGCTGAGACAGTGAATGTGTAAGCAGAGCCGCGTGGTCTGTGGATATATCAGCATATCTCTGCACGGCTACTCCAACAACCCGGGCTTCCTTTGAGTAAGTACATGTGTCTTCGGCTCAGGGACGTCTTGCCGGAAAGGAGCCTTGACAGCTAAAGCAGGGAACAAGCTGAGGCAGCTGCACCCTGCTCCCACGTTCAGAAATGAAGAGACCCAACTAGAATGGCAATGCTCAAGGAGCCATTGTCACTCCGCCCTTCATTTAACCGCACGTGTGTACCGCCCAGGTTGGCACAATCCACGAACTAAATCCACATTTGCGAACCTGGCACCCGTTCAAAATTCTTTAACCCCAACATGGAATTAAGTAACATCAGGACCTTAATTCTAAAACTTATGGAATGTTCCCCCAAACGGAAAGTTTGTAAGCCAACTACTCTGTGCCTATATACGCCAAATTTTAGCTATTCTCTTTATGTATGGCCCACTAATATAAAACCAGTGCTCAGAGGAAACAATCATTGCTCGCTATGAAGAAATCTTCATTCCAATTGGAACCTTTCAAAGTCTGTGTCCATCGGCAAAATCAAAGACGGACAGGCCGTGGATAAAGTAAGCACTCTTAGGCACCAGTTCACAGTCCCCTATATCGCCCTATGGTGGGCTTCTGGTCGACCCGTGCCGGCTACCTCGCTCAGCCTTCACGGGGTGTCCACTGGTCACCTTGCTTGTAGACCATGGGCTCTCGCCACTATTCAACAAGTTAGGCTCCTTATGCGACGTGGTGAACTTTACTCGAGTCACCCTCGTGTTCTCCTTTTCAGGTAAACCAAATCCACAGGTATCCGTGCCCATACGCAAGCAGTCCTTTTATTGCTGCATTTCTCCGACCTCCACACCATATGTAGAGCCACGTGGACACCCAGCAAGCAATTCAGGCTTCTCACAGGCTCTCTTTAACACACAGTCCCAGGGAGATGTTTTCTCCATAATCCCAGATTTTTTTTTTTAACTTCTGGCCAAGTGTTATGGTTCCTGAGTACACGAAAGCACTGGTGGGCATCTATTTCACTGCATAGCTGTCTTCCCAGAGGTGGTGTAAACCCAGCTAAAGATCACCCCATTTTGGTGGCTCAAAGCAAGTCGGCTTACAAACTTTCATTTTTCCCACTTCCCATATTATCCATAGAAAACATCCGAGTAAAGGGTGGCTTTGTCTGACCTCTGGATAGACAAGGAAGAAGAATTACCACGAGGGCAAGGTCAAACAAATAGCTACTCTCCATCTTAAGATGAGTTTTTCCATTGCCCCACTGCTAGGTATCCTATTTGTGACTCTGGCTCTCGTAGAGAAAAAGGGGCACAGAAAATCATGTCTAAGTGAGACTCATATATAAAGGATAAGTGTTCATCAAGCAGACATCCGAAAGCAGTGTGGTCCAAACCCACAAGTCCGACATTAACCCATTAACACACATGTCTAACACCAATTGCAGTGTCCTCCTCCATCTTTCAATACAGATGACATGTTGCTGTCTGAAGGAGGAGAGACGAGGCAGTGAATGTGTAAGCAGAGCAGCGTGGGCAGTGGATATGTCAGCATATCTCTACATGGCTACTCCAAAAGCCTGGGCTTCCTATGGGTAGGTCCATGTGTCTTCGGCTCAGGGAGGTCTTGCCGGGAAGGATCCTTGACAGCTAAAGCAGGGAACAAGGTGAGGCAGCTGCACCCTGCTCCCACGTTCAGAAATGAAGAGACCCAACTAGAATGGCAATGCTCAAGGAGCCATTGATCACTCCGCCCTTCATTTAACCGCATGTGTGTATCGCCCAGGTTGGCACAATCCACGAACTAAATCCAAATTTGCAAAAATGGCACCCGATCAAAATTCTTTAACCCCAACATGGAATTAAGTAACATCAGGACCTTAATTCTAAAACTTATGGAATGTTCCCCCACTCAGAAAGTTTGTAAGCCAACTACTCTGTGCCTTTATACGCCAAAATTTAGCTATTCACTTTATCTATGGCCCGAAATATAAAACAAGTGCTCAGAGGAAACAATCATTGCTCGCTATGAAGAAATCTTCATTCCAATAGGAACCATTCAAAGTCTGTCTCCATCGGCAAAATCAAAGCCGGACAGGCCGTGCATAACTCAGCACTCTTAGGCACCAGTTCACAGTCTCCAATATCGTCCTCTGGTGGGCTTCGGGTCGACACGTGCCAGTTACCTCGCTCAGCCTTCACGGGGTATCCACCGGTCAACTTGCTTGTAGACCATGGGCTCTCGCCACTATTCAACAAGTTGGGCTCCTGATGCGACGTGGTGAACTTTACTCGAGTCACCCTCGTGTTCTCCTTTTCAGGTAAACCAAATCCACAGGTATCCGTGCCCATATGCAAGCAGTCCTTTTATTGCTGCATTTCTCCGACCTCCACACCACATGTAGATCCACGTGGACACTCAGGAAGCAATTCAGCCTGCTCACAGTCTCTCTTTAACACACAGTCCCTGGGAGATGTTTTGTCCCTACTCCCAGATTTTTTTAAACTTCTGGCAATGACATATGGTTCCAGAGTACAGGAAAGCACTGGTGGGCATCAATTTCACTGCATAGCTGTCTTCCCAGAGGTGGTCTAAACCCAGCTAAAGATCACCCCATTTTGGTGGCTCAAAGCAAGTGGGCTTACAAACTTTCATTTTCACCACTTCCCATAGTTTCCCCAGAAAACAACCGAGTAAAGGGTGGCTTTGTCTGACCTCTCGATAGACAAGAAAGAATTACCATGAGGACAACGTCAAACAAATAGCTACTCTCCATCTTAAGATGAGTTTTTCCATTGGCCCACTGCTAGGTATCCTATTTGTGACTCTGGCTCTCGTAGAGAAACAGGGGCACAGAAACTCATGTCTAAGTGACACTCATATATAAAGGTTAAGTGTTCATCAAGCAGACATCTGAAAGCAGTGTGGTCCAAACCCACAAGTCCGACATTTACCCATTAACCCGCATGTCGAACACCAATTGCAATGTCCTCCTCCATCTTTCAAAACAGACGACATGTTGCCGGCTGAAGGAGGAGATCCTAGGCAGTGAATGTGTAAGCAGAGCCGCTAGGGCAGTGAATATGTCAGCATATCTCTGCACGGCTTCTCCAACAGCCCGAACTTCCTCTGGGTAGGTCCATGTGTCTTCGGTTCAGGACGTCTTGCCGGAAAGGAGCCTTGACAACTAAAGCAGGTAAGAAGCTGAGGCAGCAGCACCCTGCTCCCACGTTCAGAAATGAAAAGACCCAACTAGAATGGCAATGCTCAAGGAGCCATTGATCCCTCCGCCCTTGATTTAACCGCACGTGTTTATCGCCCAGGTTGGCACAATCCATGAACTAAATCCAAATTTGCAAACCTGGCACCCGATCAAAATTCTTTAACCCCAACATGGAATTAAGTAACATCAGGACCTTAATTCTAAAACTTATGGAATGTTCCCCGACTCAGAATGTTTGTAAGCCAACTACTCTGTGCCTTTATACGCCAAATTTTAGCTATTAACTTTATTTTTGGCCCACTAATATAAAACCAGTGCTCAGAGGAAACAATCATTGCTCGCCATCAAGAAATCTTCATTCTAATAGGAACCTTTGAAAGTCTGTGTTAATCGGCAAAATCAAAGCGGACTGGCTGTGCATAAAGTCAGCACTCTTAGGCACCAGTTCACAGTCCCCAATATCGCCCTCTGGTGGGCTTCTGGTCGACCCGTGCCGGTACCTCACTCAGCCTTCATGGGGTGTCCACTGGTCACCTTGCTTTTAGACCATGGGCTCTCGCCACTATTCAACAAGTTGGGCTCCTGATGCGACGTGGTGAACTTTACTCGAGTCACCCTCGTGTTCTGCTTTTCAGGTAAACAAATCCACAGGTATCCGTGCCCATACGCAAGCAGTCCTTTTATTGCTGCATTTCCCCGACCTCCACACCATATGTAGATACACGTGGACACCCAGCAAGCAATTCAGCCTGCTCACAGGCTCTCTTTAACACACACTCCCAGGGAGATGTTTTCTCCATAATCCCAGATATTTTTTTTAATTTCTGGCAAAGACTTATGTTTCCTGAGTACAACAAAGCACTGGTGGGCATCTATTTCACTGCATAGCTGTCTTCCCAGAGGTGGTCATACCCGGCTAAAGATCACCCCATTTTGGTGGCTCAAGGCAAGTGGGCTTACAAACTTTCATTTTTCCCACTTCCCATATTTTCCCTAGAAAACAACCGCGTAAAGGGTGGCTTTGTCTGACTTCTGGATAGACAAGGAAGAAGAATTACCACAATGGCAAGGTCAAACAAATAGCTACTCTCCATCTTAAGATGAGTTTTTCCATTGCCCCACTGCTAGGTATCCTATTTGTGACTCTGGCTCTCGTAGAGAAACAGGGGCACAGAAACTCATGTCTAAGTGAGACTCATATGTAAAGGTTAAGTGTTCATCAAGCAGACATCTGAAAGCAGTGTGGTCCAAACCCACAAGTCCGACATTAACCCATTAACCCACATGTCCAAGACCAATTGCAATGTCCTCCTCCATCTTTCAAAACAGACGACATGTTGCAGGCTGAAGGAGGGGGGCCGAGACAGTGAATGTGTAAGCAGAGCCGCGTGGTCTGTGGATATATCAGCATATCTCTGCACGGCTACTCCAACAACCCGGGCTTCCTTTGGGTAAGTACATGTGTCTTCGGCTCAGGGACGTCTTGCCGGAAAGCAGCCTTGACAGCTAAAGCAGGGAACAAGCTGAGGCAGCTGCACCCTGCTCCCACGTTCAGAAATGAAGAGACCCAACTAGAATGGCAATGCTCAAGGAGCCATTGTCACTCCGCCCTTCATTTAACCGCACGTGTGTATCGCCCAGGTTGGCACAATCCACGAACTAAATCCACATTTGCGAACCTGGCACCCGTTCAAAATTCTTTAACCCCAACATGGAATTAAGTAACATCAGGAACTTAATTCTAAAACTTATGGAATATTCCCCGACTCAGAATGTTTGTAAGCCAACTACTCTGTGCCGATATACGCCAAATTTTAGCTATTCACTTTATGTATTGCCCACTAATATAAAACCAGTGCTCAGAGGAAACAATCATTGCTCGCTATGAAGAAATCTTCATTCTAATTGGAACCTTTCAAAGTCTGTGTCCATCGGCAAAATCAAAGACGGACAGGCCGTGGATAAAGTAAGCACTCTTAGGCACAAGTTCACAGTCCCCTATATCGCCCTCTGGTGGGCTTCTGGTCGACCCGTGCCGGCTACCTCGCTCAGCCTTCACGGGGTGTCCACTGGTCACCTTGCTTGTAGACCATGGGCTCTCGCCACTATTCAACAAGTTAGGCTCCTTATGCGACGTGGTGAACTTTACTCGAGTCACTCCTGTGTTCTCCTTTTCAGGTAAACCAAATCCACAGGTATTCGTAACCATACGCAAGCAATCCTTTTATTGCTGCATTTCTCCGACCTCCACACCATATGTAGATCCATGTGGACATCCAGCAAGCAATTCAGGCTGCTCACAGGCTCTCTTTAACACACAGTCCCAGGGAGATGTTTTCTCCATAATCCCAGATTTTTTTTTTTCAACATCTGGCCAAGTCTTATGGTTCCTGAGTACACGAAAGCACTGGTGGGCATCTATTTCACTGCATAGCTGTCTTCCCAGAGGTGGTGTAAACCCAGCTAAAGATCACCCCATTTTGGTGGCTCAAAGCAAGTCGGCTTACAAACTTTCATTTTTCCCACTTCCCATATTATCCCTAGAAAACAACCGAGTAAAGGGTGGCTTTGTCTGACCTCTGGATAGACAAGGAAGAAGAATTACCACGAAGGCAAGGTCAAACAAATAGCTACTCTCCATCTTAAGATGAGTTTTTCCATTGCCCCACTGCTAGGTATCCTATTAGTGACTCTGGCTCTCGTAGAGAAAAAGGGGCACAGAATATCATGTCTAAGTGAGACTCATATATAAACGTTAAGTGTTCATCAAGAAGACATCCGAAAGCAGTGTGGTCCAAACCCACAAGTCCGACATTAACCTATTAACACACATGTCTAACACCAATTGCAGTGTCCTCCTCCATCTTTCAATACAGATGACATGTTGCTGTCTGAAGGAGGAGAGACGAGGCAGTGAATGTGTAAGCTGAGCAGCGTTGGCAGTGGATATGTCAGCATATCTCTACACGGCTACTCCAACAGCCTGGGCTTCCTCTGGGTAGGTCCATGTGTCTTCGGCTCAGGGACGTCTTGCCGGGAAGGAGGCTTGACAGCTAAAGCAGGGAACAAGGTGAGGCAGCTGCACCCTGCTCCCACGTTCAGAAATGAAGAGACCCAACTAGAATGGCAATGCTCACGGAGCCATTGATCACTCCGCCCTTCATTTAACCGCACGTGTGTATCGTCCAGGTTGGCACAATCCATGATCTAAATCCAAATTTGCAAACCTGGCACCCGATCAAAATTCTTTAACCCCAACATGGAATTAAGTAACATCAGGACCTTAATTCTAAAACTTATGGAATATTCCCCCACTCAGAAAGTTTGTAAGCCAACTACTCTGTGCCACTATACGCCAAAATTTAGCTATTCACTTTATCTATGGCCCAAAATATAAAACAAGTTCTCAGAGGAAACAATCATTGCTCGCTATGAAGAAATCTTCATTCCAATAGGAACCATTCAAAGTCTGTCTCCCATCGGCAAAATCAAAGCTGGACAGGCCGTGCATAAACTCAGCACTCTTAGGCACCAGTTCATAGTCTCCAATATCGTCCTCTGATGGGCTTCGGGTCGAACCGTGCCAGTTACCTCGCTCAGCCTTCACGGGGTATCCACCGGTCACCTTGCTTGTACACCATGGGCTCTCGCCACTATTCAACAAGTTGGGCTCCTGATGCCTCGTGGTGAACTTTACTCGAGTCACCCTCGTGTTCTCCTTTTCAGGTAAACCAAATCCACAGGTATCCGTGCCCATTCGCAAGCAGTCCTTTTATTGCTGCATTTCTCCGACCTCCACACCACATGTAGATCCACGTGGACACTCAGGAAGCAATTCAGCCTTCTCACAGGCTCTCTTTAACCCACAGTCCCAGGGAGATGTTTTCTCCATACTCCCAGATTTTTTTTTTAACTTCAGGCAAAGACATATGGTTCCAGAGTACAGGAAAGCACTGGTGGGCATCAATTTCACTGCATAGCTGTCTTCCCAGAGGTGGTCTAAACCCAGCTAAAGATCACCCCATTTTGGTGGCTCAAAGCAAGTGGGCTTACAAACTTTCATTTTCACCACTTCCCATAGTTTCCCCAGAAAACAACCGAGTAAAGGGTAGCTTTGTCTGACCTCTCGATAGACAAGAAAGAAGAATTATAATGAGGGCAAGGTCAAACAAATAGCTACTCTCCATCTTAAGATGAGTTTTTCCATTGCCCCACTGCTAGGTATCCTATTTGTGACTCTGGCTCTCGTAGAGAAACAGGGGCACAGAAACTCATGTCTAAGTGACACTCATATATAAAGGTTAAGTGTTCATCAAGCAGACATCCGAAAGCAGTGTGGTCCAACCCCACAAGTCCGACATTTACCCATTAACCCGCATGTCTAACACCAATTGCAATGTCCTCGTCAATCTTTCAAAACAAACGACATGTTGCCGGCTGAAGGAGGAGAGCAGAGGCAATGAATGTGTAAGCAGAGCCGCGTGGGCAGTGAATATGTCAGCATATCTCTGCACGGCTACTCCAACAGCACGGGCTTCCTCTGGGTAGGTCCATGTGTCTTCGGTTCAGGACGTCTTGCCGGAAAGGAGCCTTGACAACTAAAGCAGGTAAGAAGCTGAGGCAGCTGCACCCTGCTCCCACGTTCAGAAATGAAAAGACCCAACTAGAATGGCAATGCTCAAGGAGCCATTGATCCCTCCGCCCTTGATTTAACCGCACGTGTGTATCGCCCAGGTTGGCACAATCCATGAACTAAATCCAAATTTGCAAACCTGGCACCCGATCAAAATTCTTTAACCCAAACATGGAATTAAGTAACATCAGGACCTTAATTCTAAAACTTATGGAATGTTCCCCGACTCAGAATGTTTGTAAGCCAAGTACTCTGTGCCTTTATACGCCAAATTTTAGCTATTCACTTTATGTATGGCCCACTAATATAAAACCAGTGCTCAGAGGAAACAATCATTGCTCGCCATCAAGAAATCTTCATTCTAATAGGAACCTTTCAAAGTCTGTGTTAATCGGCAAAATCAAAGCCGGACTGGCTGTGCATAAAGTCAGCACTCTTAGGCACCAGTTCACAGTCCCCAATATCGCCCTCTGGTGGGCTTCTGGTCGACCCGTGCCAGTTACCTCGCTCAGCCTTCACGGGGTATCCACCGGTCACCTTGCTTGTAGACCATGGGCTCTCGCCACTATTCAACAAGTTGGGCTCCTGATGCGACGCGGTGAACTTTACTCGAGTCACCCTCGTGTTCTCCTTTTCAGGTAAACAAATCCACAGGTATCCGTGCCCATACGCAAGCAGTCATTTTATTGCTGCATTTCTCCGACCTCCACACCATATGTAGATACACGTGGACACCCAGAAAGCAATTCAGCCTGCTCACAGGCTCTCTTTAACACACACTCCCAGGGAGATGTTTTCTCCCTAATCCCAGATATTTTTTTAACTTATGGTAAAGACTTATGGTTCCTGAGTACAACAAAGCACTGGCGGGCATCTATTTCACTGCATAGCTGTCTTCCCAGAGGTGGTCAAAACCCGGCTAAAGATCACCCCATTTTGGAGGCTCAAGGCAAGGGGGCTTACAAACTTTCATTTTTCCCACTTCCCATATTTTCCCTAGAAAACAACCGCGTAAAGGTTGGCTTTGTCTGACCTCTGGATAGACAAGGAAGAAGAATTACCACAATGGCAAGGTCAAACAAATAGCTACTCTCCATCTTAAGATGAGTTTTTCCATTGCCCCACTGCTAGGTATCCTATTTGTGACTCTGGCTCTCGTAGAGAAACAGGGGCACAGAAACTCATGTCTAAGTGACACTCATATATAAAGGTTAAGTGTTCATCAAGCAGACATCTGAAAGCAGTGTGGTCCAAACCCACAAGTCCGACATTAACCCATTAACCCACATGTCCAAGACCAATTGCAATGTCCTCCTCCATCTCTCAAGACAGGCGACATGTTGCAGGCTAAAGGAGGGGGCCGAGACAGTGAATGTGTAAGCAGAGCCGCGTGGTCTGTGGATATATCAGCATATCTCTGCACGGCTACTCCAACAACCCGGGCTTCCTTTGGGTAAGTACATGTGTCTTCGGCTCAGGGACGTCTTGCCGGAAAGGAGCCTTGACAGCTAAAGCAGGGAACAAGCTGAGGCAGCTGCACCCTGCTCCCACGTTCAGAAATGAAGAGACCCAACTAGAATGGGAATGCTCATGGAGCCATTGTCATCCGCCCTTCATTTAACCGCACGTGTGTATCGCCCAGGTTGGCACAATCCACGAACTAAATCCACATTTGCGAACCTGGCACCCGTTCAAAATTCTTTAACCCCAACATGGAATTAAGTAACATCAGGACCTTAATTCTAAAACTTATGGAATGTTCCCCCAAACGGAAAGTTTGTAAGCCAACTACTCTGTGCCTATATACGCCAAATTTTAGCTATTCACTTTATGTCTGGCCCACTAATATAAAACCAGTGCTCAGAGGAAACAATCATTGCTCGCTATGAAGAAATCTTCCTTCCAATTGGAACCTTTCAAAGTCTGTGTCCATCGGTAAAATCAAAGACGGACAGGCCGTGGATAAAGTAAGCACTCTTAGGCACCAGTTCACAGTCTGCTATATCGCCCTCTGGTGGGCTTCTGGTCGACCCGTGCCGGCTACCTCGCTCAGCCTTCACGGGGTGTCCACTGGTCACCTTCCTTGTTGACCATGGGCTCTCGCCAGTATTCAACAAGTTAGGCTCCTTATGCGACGTGGTGAACTTTACTCGAGTCACCCTCGTGTTCTCCTTTTCAGGTAAACAAATCCACAGGTATCCGTGCCCATACGCAAGCAGTCCTTTTATTGCTGCATTTCTACGACCTCCACACCATGTGTAGATCCACGTGGACACTCAGGAAGCAATTCAGCCTTCTCACAGGCTCTCTTTAACACACAGTCCCTGGGAGATGTTTTCTCCATACTCCCAGATTTTTTTTTTTTAACTTCAGGCAAAGACATATGGTTCCAGAGTACAGGAAAGCACTGGTGGGCATCAATTTCACTGCATAGCTGTCTTCCCAGAGGTGGTCTAAACCCAGCTAAAGATCACCCCATTTTGGTGGCTCAAAGCAAGTGGGCTTACAAACTTTCATTTTCACCACTTCCCATAGTTTCCCCAGAAAACAACCGAGTAAAGGGTAGCTTTGTCTGACCTCTCGATAGACAAGAAAGAAGAATTATCATGAGGGCAAGGTCAAACAAATAGCTACTCTCCATCTTAAGATGAGTTTTTCCATTGCCCCACTGCTAGGTATCCTATTTGTGAGTCTGGCTCTCGTAGAGAAACAGGGGCACAGAAACTCATGTCTAAGTGACACTCATATATAAAGGTTAAGTGTTCATCAAGCAGACATTCGAAAGCAGTGTGGTCCAACCCCACAAGTCCGACATTTACCCATTAACCCGCATGTCTAACACCAATTGCAATGTCCTCCTCCATCTTTCAAAACAGACGACATGTTGCCGGCTGAAGGAGGAGAGCAGAGGCAATGAATGTGTAAGCAGAGCCGCTAGGGCAGTGAATATGTCAGCATATCTCTGCACGGCTACTCCAACAGCACGGGCTTCCTCTGGGTAGGTCCATGTGTCTTCGGTTCAGGACGTCTTGCCGGAAAGGAGCCTTGACAACTACAGCAGGTAAGAAGCTGAGGCAGCTGCACCCTGCTCCCACGTTCAGAAATGAAAAGCCCCAACTAGAATGGCAATGCTCAAGGAGCCATTGATCCCTCCGCCCTTGATTTAACCGCACGTGTGTATCGCCCAGGTTGGCACAATCCATGAACTAAATCCAAATTTGCAAACCTGGCACCCGATCAAAATTCTTTAACCCCAACATGGAATTAAGTAACATCAGGACCTTAATTCTAAAACTTATGGAATGTTCCCCGACTCAGAATGTTTGTAAGCCAACTACTCTGTGCCTTTATACGCCAAAATTTAGCTATTCACTTTAACTATGGCCCAAAATATAAAACCAGTTCTCAGAGGAAACAATCATTGCTCGCTATGAAGAAATCTTCATTCCAATAGGAACCATTCAAAGTCTGTCTCCCATCGGCAAAATCAAAGCTGGACAGGCCGTGCATAAACTCAGCACTCTTAGGCACCAGTTCACAGTCTCCAATATCGTCCTCTGGTGGGCTTCGGGTCGACCCGTGCCAGTTACCTCGCTCAACCTTCACGGGGTATCCACCGGTCACCTTGCTTGTAGACCATGGGCTCTCGCCACTATTCAACAAGTTGGGCTCCTGATGCGACGTGGTGAACTTTACTCGAGTCACCCTCGTGTTCTCCTTTTCAGGTAAACCAAATCCACAGGTATCCGTGCCCATATGCAAGCAGTCCTTTTATTGCTGCATTTCTCCGACCTCCACACCACATGTAGATCCACGTGGACACTCAGGAAGCAATTCAGCCTGCTCACAGTCTCTCTTTAACACACAGTCCCTGGGAGATGTTTTGTCCCTACTCCCAGATTTTTTTAAACTTCTGGCAATGACATATGGTTCCAGAGTACAGGAAAGCACTGGTGGGCATCAATTTCACTGCATAGCTGTCTTCCCAGAGGTGGTCTAAACCCAGCTAAAGATCACCCCATTTTGGTGGCTCAAAGCAAGTGGGCTTACAAACTTTCATTTTCACCACTTCCCATAGTTTCCCCAGAAAACAACCGAATAAAGGGTGGCTTTGTCTGACCTCTCGATAGACAAGAAAGAATTACCATGAGGACAAGGTCAAACAAATAGCTACTCTCCATCTTAAGATGAGTTTTTCCATTGGCCCACTGCTAGGTATCCTATTTGTGACTTTGGCTCTCGTAGAGAAACAGGGGCACAGAAACTCATGTCTAAGTGACACTCATATATAAAGGTTAAGTGTTCATCAAGCAGACATCTGAAAGCAGTGTGGTCCAAACCCACAAGTCCGACATTTACCCATTAACCCGCATGTCGAACACCAATTGCAATGTCCTCCTCCATCTTTCAAAACAGACGACATGTTGCCGGCTGAAGGAGGAGATCCTAGGCAGTGAATGTGTAAGCAGAGCCGCTAGGGCAGTGAATATGTCAGCATATCTCTGCACGGCTACTCCAACAGCCCGAACTTCCTCTGGGTAGGTCCATGTGTCTTCGGTTCAGGACGTCTTGCCGGAAAGGAGCCTTGACAACTAAAGCAGGTAAGAAGCTGAGGCAGCAGCACCCTGCTCCCACGTTCAGAAATGAAAAGACCCAACTAGAATGGCAATGCTCAAGGAGCCATTGATCCCTCCGCCCTTGATTTAACCGCACGTGTGTATCGCCCAGGTTGGCACAATCCATGAACTAAATCCAAATTTGCAAACCTGGCACCCGATCAAAATTCTTTAACCCCAACATGGAATTAAGTAACATCAGGACCTTAATTCTAAAACTTATGGAATGTTCCCCGACTCAGAATGTTTGTAAGCCAACTACTCTGTGCCTTTATACGCCAAATTTTAGCTATTAACTTTATTTTTGGCCCACTAATATAAAACCAGTGCTCAGAGGAAACAATCATTGCTCGCCATGAAGAAATCTTCATTCTAATAGGAACCTTTGAAAGTCTGTGTTAATCGGCAAAATCAAAGCGGACTGGCTGTGCATAAAGTCAGCACTCTTAGGCACCAGTTCACAGTCCCCAATATCGCCCTCTGGTGGGCTTCTGGTCGACCCGTGCCGGTACCTCACTCAGCCTTCATGGGGTGTCCACTGGTCACCTTGCTTTTAGACCATGGGCTCTCGCCACTATTCAACAAGTTGGGCTCCTGATGCGACGTGGTGAACTTTACTCGAGTCACCCTCGTGTTCTGCTTTTCAGGTAAACAAATCCACAGGTATCCGTGCCCATACGCAAGCAGTCCTTTTATTGCTGCATTTCCCCGACCTCCACACCATATGTAGATACACGTGGACACCCAGCAAGCAATTCAGCCTGCTCACAGGCTCTCTTTAACACACACTCCCAGGGAGATGTTTTCTCCATAATCCCAGATATTTTTTTTAATTTCTGGCAAAGACTTATGTTTCCTGAGTACAACAAAGCACTGGTGGGCATCTATTTCACTGCATAGCTGTCTTCCCAGAGGTGGTCATACCCGGCTAAAGATCACCCCATTTTGGTGGCTCAAGGCAAGTGGGCTTACAAACTTTCATTTTTCCCACTTCCCATATTTTGCCTAGAAAACAACCGCGTAAAGGGTGGCTTTGTCTGACTTCTGGATAGACAAGGAAGAAGAATTACCACAATGGCAAGGTCAAACAAATAGCTACTCTCCATCTTAAGATGAGTTTTTCCATTGCCCCACTGCTAGGTATCCTATTTGTGACTCTGGCTCTCGTAGAGAAACAGGGGCACAGAAACTCATGTCTAAGTGACACTCATATATAAAGGTTAAGTGTTCATCAAGCAGACATCTGAAAGCAGTGTGGTCCAAACCCACAAGTCCGACATTAACCCATTAACCCACATGTCCAAGACCAATTGCAATGTCCTCCTCCATCTTTCAAAACAGACGACATGTTGCAGGCTGAAGGAGGGGGGCCGAGACAGTGAATGTGTAAGCAGAGCCGCGTGGTCTGTGGATATATCAGCATATCTCTGCATGGCTACTCCAACAACCCGGGCTTCCTTTGGGTAAGTACATGTGTCTTCGGCTCAGGGACGTCTTGCCGGAAAGCAGCCTTGACAGCTAAAGCAGGGAACAAGCTGAGGCAGCTGCACCCTGCTCCCACGTTCAGAAATGAAGAGACCCAACTAGAATGGCAATGCTCAAGGAGCCATTGTCACTCCGCCCTTCATTTAACCGCACGTGTGTATCGCCCAGGTTGGCACAATCCACGAACTAAATCCACATTTGCGAACCTGGCACCCGTTCAAAATTCTTTAACCCCAACATGGAATTAAGTAACATCAGGAACTTAATTCTAAAACTTATGGAATATTCCCCGACTCAGAATGTTTGTAAGCCAACTACTCTGTGCCGATATACGCCAAATTTTAGCTATTCACTTTATGTATTGCCCACTAATATAAAACCAGTGCTCAGAGGAAACAATCATTGCTCGCTATGAAGAAATCTTCATTCTAATTGGAACCTTTCAAAGTCTGTGTCCATCGGCAAAATCAAAGACGGACAGGCCGTGGATAAAGTAAGCACTCTTAGGCACAAGTTCACAGTCCCCTATATCGCCCTCTGGTGGGCTTCTGGTCGAACCGTGCCGGCTACCTCGCTCAGCCTTCACGGGGTGTCCACTGGTCACCTTGCTTGTAGACCATGGGCTCTCGCCACTATTCAACAAGTTAGGCTCCTTATGCGACGTGGTGAACTTTACTCGAGTCACTCCTGTGTTCTCCTTTTCAGGTAAACCAAATCCACAGGTATTCGTAACCATACGCAAGCAATCCTTTTATTGCTGCATTTCTCCGACCTCCACACCATATGTAGATCCATGTGGACATCCAGCAAGCAATTCAGGCTGCTCACAGGCTCTCTTTAACACACAGTCCCAGGGAGATGTTTTCTCCATAATCCCAGATTTTTTTTTTTCAACTTCTGGCCAAGTCTTATGGTTCCTGAGTACACGAAAGCACTGGTGGGCATCTATTTCACTGCATAGCTGTCTTCCCAGAGGTGGTGTAAACCCAGCTAAAGATCACCCCATTTTGGTGGCTCAAAGCAAGTCGGCTTACAAACTTTCATTTTTCCCACTTCCCATATTATCCCTAGAAAACAACCGAGTAAAGGGTGGCTTTGTCTGACCTCTGGATAGACAAGGAAGAAGAATTACCACGAAGGCAAGGTCAAACAAATAGCTACTCTCCATCTTAAGATGAGTTTTTCCATTGCCCCACTGCTAGGTATCCTATTAGTGACTCTGGCTCTCGTAGAGAAAAAGGGGCACAGAATATCATGTCTAAGTGAGACTCATATATAAACGTTAAGTGTTCATCAAGAAGACATCCGAAAGCAGTGTGGTCCAAACCCACAAGTCCGACATTAACCTATTAACACACATGTCTAACACCAATTGCAGTGTCCTCCTCCATCTTTCAATACAGATGACATGTTGCTGTCTGAAGGAGGAGAGACGAGGCAGTGAATGTGTAAGCTGAGCAGCGTTGGCAGTGGATATGTCAGCATATCTCTACACGGCTACTCCAACAGCCTGGGCTTCCTCTGGGTAGGTCCATGTGTCTTCGGCTCAGGGACGTCTTGCCGGGAAGGAGGCTTGACAGCTAAAGCAGGGAACAAGGTGAGGCAGCTGCACCCTGCTCCCACGTTCAGAAATGAAGAGACCCAACTAGAATGGCAATGCTCACGGAGCCATTGATCACTCCGCCCTTCATTTAACCGCACGTGTGTATCGTCCAGGTTGGCACAATCCATGATCTAAATCCAAATTTGCAAACCTGGCACCCGATCAAAATTCTTTAACCCCAACATGGAATTAAGTAACATCAGGACCTTAATTCTAAAACTTATGGAATATTCCCCCACTCAGAAAGTTTGTAAGCCAACTACTCTGTGCCACTATACGCCAAAATTTAGCTATTCACTTTATCTATGGCCCAAAATATAAAACAAGTTCTCAGAGGAAACAATCATTGCTCGCTATGAAGAAATCTTCATTCCAATAGGAACCATTCAAAGTCTGTCTCCCATCGGCAAAATCAAAGCTGGACAGGCCGTGCATAAACTCAGCACTCTTAGGCACCAGTTCATAGTCTCCAATATCGTCCTCTGATGGGCTTCGGGTCGAACCGTGCCAGTTACCTCGCTCAGCCTTCACGGGGTATCCACCGGTCACCTTGCTTGTACACCATGGGCTCTCGCCACTATTCAACAAGTTGGGCTCCTGATGCCTCGTGGTGAACTTTACTCGAGTCACCCTCGTGTTCTCCTTTTCAGGTAAACCAAATCCACAGGTATCCGTGCCCATTCGCAAGCAGTCCTTTTATTGCTGCATTTCTCCGACCTCCACACCACATGTAGATCCACGTGGACACTCAGGAAGCAATTCAGCCTTCTCACAGGCTCTCTTTAACCCACAGTCCCAGGGAGATGTTTTCTCCATACTCCCAGATTTTTTTTTTAACTTCAGGCAAAGACATATGGTTCCAGAGTACAGGAAAGCACTGGTGGGCATCAATTTCACTGCATAGCTGTCTTCCCAGAGGTGGTCTAAACCCAGCTAAAGATCACCCCATTTTGGTGGCTCAAAGCAAGTGGGCTTACAAACTTTCATTTTCACCACTTCCCATAGTTTCCCCAGAAAACAACCGAGTAAAGGGTAGCTTTGTCTGACCTCTCGATAGACAAGAAAGAAGAATTATCATGAGGGCAAGGTCAAACAAATAGCTACTCTCCATCTTAAGATGAGTTTTTCCATTGCCCCACTGCTAGGTATCCTATTTGTGACTCTGGCTCTCGTAGAGAAACAGGGGCACAGAAACTCATGTCTAAGTGACACTCATATATAAAGGTTAAGTGTTCATCAAGCAGACATCCGAAAGCAGTGTGGTCCAACCCCACAAGTCCGACATTTACCCATTAACCCGCATGTCTAACACCAATTGCAATGTCCTCCTCAATCTTTCAAAACAAACGACATGTTGCCGGCTGAAGGAGGAGAGCAGAGGCAATGAATGTGTAAGCAGAGCCGCGTGGGCAGTGAATATGTCAGCATATCTCTGCACGGCTACTCCAACAGCACGGGCTTCCTCTGGGTAGGTCCATGTGTCTTCGGTTCAGGACGTCTTGCCGGAAAGGAGCCTTGACAACTAAAGCAGGTAAGAAGCTGAGGCAGCTGCACCCTGCTCCCACGTTCAGAAATGAAAAGACCCAACTAGAATGGCAATGCTCAAGGAGCCATTGATCCCTCCGCCCTTGATTTAACCGCACGTGTGTATCGCCCAGGTTGGCACAATCCATGAACTAAATCCAAATTTGCAAACCTGGCACCCGATCAAAATTCTTTAACCCAAACATGGAATTAAGTAACATCAGGACCTTAATTCTAAAACTTATGGAATGTTCCCCGACTCAGAATGTTTGTAAGCCAAGTACTCTGTGCCTTTATACGCCAAATTTTAGCTATTCACTTTATGTATGGCCCACTAATATAAAACCAGTGCTCAGAGGAAACAATCATTGCTCGCCATCAAGAAATCTTCATTCTAATAGGAACCTTTCAAAGTCTGTGTTAATCGGCAAAATCAAAGCCGGACTGGCTGTGCATAAAGTCAGCACTCTTAGGCACCAGTTCACAGTCCCCAATATCGCCCTCTGGTGGGCTTCTGGTCGACCCGTGCCAGTTACCTCGCTCAGCCTTCACGGGGTATCCACCGGTCACCTTGCTTGTAGACCATGGGCTCTCGCCACTATTCAACAAGTTGGGCTCCTGATGCGACGCGGTGAACTTTACTCGAGTCACCCTCGTGTTCTCCTTTTCAGGTAAACAAATCCACAGGTATCCGTGCCCATACGCAAGCAGTCATTTTATTGCTGCATTTCTCCGACCTCCACACCATATGTAGATACACGTGGACACCCAGCAAGCAATTCAGCCTGCTCACAGGCTCTCTTTAACACACACTCCCAGGGAGATGTTTTCTCCCTAATCCCAGATATTTTTTTAACTTATGGTAAAGACTTATGGTTCCTGAGTACAACAAAGCACTGGCGGGCATCTATTTCACTGCATAGCTGTCTTCCCAGAGGTGGTCAAAACCCGGCTAAAGATCACCCCATTTTGGAGGCTCAAGGCAAGGGGGCTTACAAACTTTCATTTTTCCCACTTCCCATATTTTCCCTAGAAAACAACCGCGTAAAGGTTGGCTTTGTCTGACCTCTGGATAGACAAGGAAGAAGAATTACCACAATGGCAAGGTCAAACAAATAGCTACTCTCCATCTTAAGATGAGTTTTTCCATTGCCCCACTGCTAGGTATCCTATTTGTGACTCTGGCTCTCGTAGAGAAACAGGGGCACAGAAACTCATGTCTAAGTGACACTCATATATAAAGGTTAAGTGTTCATCAAGCAGACATCTGAAAGCAGTGTGGTCCAAACCCACAATTCCGACATTAACCCATTAACCCACATGTCCAAGACCAATTGCAATGTCCTCCTCCATCTCTCAAGACAGACGACATGTTGCAGGCTAAAGGAGGGGGCCGAGACAGTGAATGTGTAAGCAGAGCCGCGTGGTCTGTGGATATATCAGCATATCTCTGCACGGCTACTCCAACAACCCGGGCTTCCTTTGGGTAAGTACATGTGTCTTCGGCTCAGGGACGTCTTGCCGGAAAGCAGCCTTGACAGCTAAAGCAGGGAACAAGCTGAGGCAGCTGCACCCTGCTCCCACGTTCAGAAATGAAGAGACCCAACTAGAATGGGAATGCTCATGGAGCCATTGTCATCCGCCCTTCATTTAACCGCACGTGTGTATCGCCCAGGTTGGCAAAATCCACGAACTAAATCCACATTTGCGAACCTGGCACCCGTTCAAAATTCTTTAACCCCAACATGGAATTAAGTAACATCAGGACCTTAATTCTAAAACTTATGGAATGTTCCCCCAAACGGAAAGTTTGTAAGCCAACTACTCTGTGCCTATATACGCCAAATTTTAGCTATTCACTTTATGTCTGGCCCACTAATATAAAACCAGTGCTCAGAGGAAACAATCATTGCTCGCTATGAAGAAATCTTCCTTCCAATTGGAACCTTTCAAAGTCTGTGTCCATCGGTAAAATCAAAGACGGACAGGCCGTGGATAAAGTAAGCACTCTTAGGCACCAGTTCACAGTCCGCTATATCGCCCTCTGGTGGGCTTCTGGTCGACCCGTGCCGGCTACCTCGCTCAGCCTTCACGGGGTGTCCACTGGTCACCTTCCTTGTTGACCATGGGCTCTCGCCAGTATTCAACAAGTTAGGCTCCTTATGCGACGTGGTGAACTTTACTCGAGTCACCCTCGTGTTCACCTTTTCAGGTAAACAAATCCACAGGTATCCGTGCCCATGCGCAAGCAGTCCTTTTATTGCTGCATTTCTACGACCTCCACACCATGTGTAGATCCACGTGGACACTCAGGAAGCAATTCAGCCTTCTCACAGGCTCTCTTTAACACACAGTCCCTGGGAGATGTTTTCTCCATACTCCCAGATATTTTTTTTTTAACTTCAGGCAAAGACATATGGTTCCAGAGTACAGGAAAGCACTGGTGGGCATCAATTTCACTGCATAGCTGTCTTCCCAGAGGTGGTCTAAACCCAGCTAAAGATCACCCCATTTTGGTGGCTCAAAGCAAGTGGGCTTACAAACTTTCATTTTCACCACTTCCCATAGTTTCCCCAGAAAACAACCGAGTAAAGGGTAGCTTTGTCTGACCTCTCGATAGACAAGAAAGAAGAATTATCATGAGGGCAAGGTCAAACAAATAGCTACTCTCCATCTTAAGATGAGTTTTTCCATTGCCCCACTGCTAGGTATCCTATTTGTGAGTCTGGCTCTCGTAGAGAAACAGGGGCACAGAAACTCATGTCTAAGTGACACTCATATATAAAGGTTAAGTGTTCATCAAGCAGACATTCGAAAGCAGTGTGGTCCAACCCCACAAGTCCGACATTTACCCATTAACCCGCATGTCTAACACCAATTGCAATGTCCTCCTCCATCTTTCAAAACAGACGACATGTTGCCGGCTGAAGGAGGAGAGCAGAGGCAATGAATGTGTAAGCAGAGCCGCGTGGGCAGTGAATATGTCAGCATATCTCTGCACGGCTACTCCAACAGCACGGGCTTCCTCTGGGTAGGTCCATGTGTCTTCGGTTCAGGACGTCTTGCCGGAAAGGAGCCTTGACAACTACAGCAGGTAAGAAGCTGAGGCAGCTGCACCCTGCTCCCACGTTCAGAAATGAAAAGCCCCAACTAGAATGGCAATGCTCAAGGAGCCATTGATCCCTCCGCCCTTGATTTAACCGCACGTGTGTATCGCCCAGGTTGGCACAATCCATGAACTAAATCCAAATTTGCAAACCTGGCACCCGATCAAAATTCTTTAACCCCAACATGGAATTAAGTAACATCAGGACCTTAATTCTAAAACTTATGGAATGTTCCCCGACTCAGAATGTTTGTAAGCCAACTACTCTGTGCCTTTATACGCCAAAATTTAGCTATTCACTTTAACTATGGCCCAAAATATAAAACCAGTTCTCAGAGGAAACAATCATTGCTCGCTATGAAGAAATCTTCATTCCAATAGGAACCATTCAAAGTCTGTCTCCCATCGGCAAAATCAAAGCTGGACAGGCCGTGCATAAACTCAGCACTCTTAGGCACCAGTTCACAGTCTCCAATATCGTCCTCTGGTGGGCTTCGGGTCGACCCGTGCCAGTTACCTCGCTCAGCCTTCACGGGGTATCCACCGGTCACCTTGCTTGTAGACCATGGGCTCTCGTCACTATTCAACAAGTTGGGCTCCTGATGCGACGTGGTGAACTTTACTCGAGTCACCCTTGTGTTCTCCTTTTCAGGTAAACCAAATCCACAGGTATCCGTGCCCATACGCAAGCAGTCCTTTTATTGCTGCATTTCTCCGACCTCCACACCATATGTAGAGCCACGTGGACACCCAGCAAGCAATTCAGGCTTCTCACAGGCTCTCTTTAACACACAGTCCCAGGGAGATGTTTTCTCCATAATCCCAGATTTTTTTTTTAACTTCTGGCCAAGTGTTATGGTTCCTGAGTACACGAAAGCACTGGTGGGCATCTATTTCACTGCATAGCTGTCTTCCCAGAGGTGGTGTAAACCCAGCTAAAGATCACCCCATTTTGGTGGCTCAAAGCAAGTCGGCTTACAATCTTTCATTTTTCCCATTTCCCATATTATCCCTAGAAAATAACCGAGTAAAGGTTGGCTTTGTCTGACCTCTGGATCGACAAGGAAGAAGAATTACCACGAGGGCAAGGTCAAACAAATAGCTACTCTCCATCTTAAGATGAGTTTTTCCATTGCCCCACTGCTAGGTATCCTATTTGTGACTCTGGCTCTCGTAGAGAAAAAGGGGCACAGAAAATCATGTCTAAGTGAGACTCATATATAAAGGTTAAGTGTTCATCAAGCAGACATCCGAAAGCAGTGTGGTCCAAATCGACAAGTCCGACATTAACCCATTAACACACATGTCTAACACCAATTGCAGTGTCCTCCTCCATCTTTCAATACAGATGACATGTTGCTGTCTGAAGGAGGAGAGACGAGGCAGTGAATGTGAAAGGAGAGCAGCGTGGGCAGTGGATATGTCAGCATATCTCTACACGGCTACTCCAACAGCCTGGGCTTCCTCAGGGTAGGTCCATGTGTCTTCGGCTCAGGGACGTCTTGCCGGGAAGGATCCTTGACAGCTAAAGCAGGGAACAAGCTGAGGTAGCTGCACCCTGCTCCCACGTTCAGAAATGAAGAGACCCAACTAGAATGGCAATGTTCAAGGAGCCATTGATCACTCCGCCCTTCATTTAACCGCATGTGTGTATGGCCCAGGTTGGCACAATCCATGATCTAAATCCAAATTTGCAAGCATGGCACCCGATCAAAATTCTTTAACCCCAACATGGAATTAAGTAACATCAGGACCTTAATTCTAAAACTTATGGAATGTTCCCCCACTCAGAAAGTTTGTAAGCCAACTACTCTCTGCCATTATACGCCAAAATTTAGCTATTCACTTTATCTATGGCCCGAAATATAAAACAAGTGCTCAGAGGAAACAATCATTGCTCGCTATGAAGAAATCTTCATTCCAATAGGAACCATTCAAAGTCTGTCTCCATCGGCAAAATCAAAGCCGGACAGGCCGTGCATAAACTCAGCACTCTTAGGCACCAGTTCACAGTCTCCAATATCGTCCTCTGGTGGGCTTCGGGTCGACCCGTGCCAGTTACCTCGCTCAGCCTTCACGGGGTATCCACCGGTCACCTTGCTTGTAGACCATGGGCTCTCGCCACTATTCAACAAGTTGGGCTCCTGATGCGACGTGGTGAACTTTACTCGAGTCACCCTCGTGTTCTCCTTTTCAGGTAAACCAAATCCACAGGTATCCGTGCCCATATGCAAGCAGTCCTTTTATTGCTGCATTTCTCCGACCTCCACACCACATGTAGATCCACGTGGACACTCAGGAAGCAATTCAGCCTGCTCACAGGCTCTCTTTAACACACAGTCCCTGGGAGATGTTTTGTCCCTACTCCCAGATTTTTTTAAACTTCTGGCAAAGACATATGTTTCCAGAGTACAAGAAAGCACTGGCGGGCATCTATTTCACTGCATAGCTGTCTTCCCAGAGGTGGTCATACCCGGCTAAAGATCACCCCATTTTTGTGGCTCAAGGCAAGTGGGCTTACAAACTTTCATTTTTCCCACTTCCCATATTTTCCCTAGAAAACAACAGCGTAAAGGGTGGCTTTGTCTGACTTCTGGATAGACAAGGAAGAAGAATTACCACAATGGCAAGGTCAAACAAATAGCTACTCTCCATCTTAAGATGAGTTTTTCCATTGCCCCACTGCTAGGTATCCTATTTGTGACTCTGGCTCTCGTAGAGAAACAGGGGCACAGAAACTCATGTCTAAGTGAGACTCATATATAAAGGTTAAGTGTTCATCAAGCAGACATCTGAAAGCAGTGTGGTCCAAACCCACAAGTCCGACATTAACCCATTAACCCACATGTCCAAGACCAATTGCAATGTCCTCCTCCATCTTTCAAAACAGACGACATGTTGCAGGCTGAAGGAGGGGGGCCGAGACAGTGAATGTGTAAGCAGAGCCGCGTGGTCTGTGGATATATCAGCATATCTCTGCACGGCTACTCCAACAACCCGGGCTTCCTTTGGGTAAGTACATGTGTCTTCGGCTCAGGGACGTCTTGCCGGAAAGCAGCCTTGACAGCTAAAGCAGGGAACAAGCTGAGGCAGCTGCACCCTGCTCCCACGTTCAGAAATGAAGAGACCCAACTAGAATGGCAATGCTCAAGGAGCCATTGTCACTCCGCCCTTCATTTAACCGCACGTGTGTATCGCCCAGGTTGGCACAATCCACGAACTAAATCCACATTTGCGAACCTGGCACCCGTTCAAAATTCTTTAACCCCAACATGGAATTAAGTAACATCAGGAACTTAATTCTAAAACTTATGGAATGTTCCCCGACTCAGAAAGTTTGTAAGCCAACTACTCTCTGCCATTATACGCCAAAATTTAGCTATTCACTTTATCTATGGCCCGAAATATAAAACAAGTGCTCAGAGGAAACAATCATTGCTCGCTATGAAGAAATCTTCATTCCAATAGGAACCATTCAAAGTCTGTCTCCATCGGCAAAATCAAAGCCGGACAGGCCGTGCATAAACTCAGCACTCTTAGGCACCAGTTCACAGTCTCCAATATCGTCCTCTGGTGGGCTTCGGGTCGACCCGTGCCAGTTACCTCGCTCAGCCTTCACGGGGTATCCACCGGTCACCTTGCTTGTAGACCATGGGCTCTCGCCACTATTCAAAAAGTTGGGCTCCTGATGCGACGTGGTGAACTTTACTCGAGTCACCCTCGTGTTCTCCTTTTCAGGTAAACCAAATCCACAGGTATCCGTGCCCATATGCAAGCAGTCCTTTTATTGCTGCATTTCTCCGACCTCCACACCACATGTAGATCCACGTGGACACTCAGGAAGCAATTCAGCCTGCTCACAGGCTCTCTTTAACACACAGTCCCTGGGAGATGTTTTGTCCCTACTCCCAGATTTTTTTAAACTTCTGGCAAAGACATATGTTTCCAGAGTACAAGAAAGCACTGGCGGGCATCTATTTCACTGCATAGCTGTCTTCCCAGAGGTGGTCATACCCGGCTAAAGATCACCCCATTTTGGTGGCTCAAGGCAAGTGGGCTTACAAACTTTCATTTTTCCCACTTCCCATATTTTCCCTAGAAAACAACCGCGTAAAGGGTGGCTTTGTCTGACTTCTGGATAGACAAGGAAGAAGAATTACCACAATGGCAAGGTCAAACAAATAGCTACTCTCCATCTTAAGATGAGTTTTTCCATTGCCCCACTGCTAGGTATCCTATTTGTGACTCTGGCTCTCGTAGAGAAACAGGGGCACAGAAACTCATGTCTAAGTGAGACTCATATATAAAGGTTAAGTGTTCATCAAGCAGACATCTGAAAGCAGTGTGGTCCAAACCCACAAGTCCGACATTAACCCATTAACCCACATGTCCAAGACCAATTGCAATGTCCTCCTCCATCTTTCAAAACAGACGACATGTTGCAGGCTGAAGGAGGGGGGCCGAGACAGTGAATGTGTAAGCAGAGCCGCGTGGTCTGTGGATATATCAGCATATCTCTGCACGGCTACTCCAACAACCCGGGCTTCCTTTGGGTAAGTACATGTGTCTTCAGCTCAGGGACGTCTTGCCGGAAAGCAGCCTTGACAGCTAAAGCAGGGAACAAGCTGAGGCAGCTGCACCCTGCTCCCACGTTCAGAAATGAAGAGACCCAACTAGAATGGCAATGCTAAAGGAGCCATTGTCACTCCGCCCTTCATTTAACCGCACGTGTGTATCGCCCAGGTTGGCACAATCCACGAACTAAATCCACATTTGCGAACCTGGCACCCGTTCAAAATTCTTTAACCCCAACATGGAATTAAGTAACATCAGGAACTTAATTCTAAAACTTATGGAATGTTCCCCGACTCAGAATGTTTGTAAGCCAACTACTCTGTGCCGATATACGCCAAATTTTAGCTATTCACTTTATGTATTGCCCACTAATATAAAACCAGTGCTCAGAGGAAACAATCATTGCTCGCTATGAAGAAATCTTCATTCTAATTGGAACCTTTCAAAGTCTGTGTCCATCGGCAAAATCAAAGACGGACAGGCCGTGGATAAAGTAAGCACTCTTAGGCACAAGTTCACAGTCCCCTATATCGCCCTCTGGTGGGCTTCTGGTCGACCCGTGCCGGCTACCTCGCTCAGCCTTCACGGGGTGTCCACTGGTCACCTTGCTTGTAGACCATGGGCTCTCGCCACTATTCAACAAGTTAGGCTCCTTATGCGACGTGGTGAACTTTACTCTAGTCACTCTTGTGTTCTCCTTTTCAGGTAAACCAAATCCACAGGTATTCGTAACCATACGCAAGCAATCCTTTTATTGCTGCATTTCTCCGACCTCCACACCATATGTAGATCCATGTGGACATCCAGCAAGCAATTCAGGCTGCTCACAGGCTCTCTTTAACACACAGTCCCAGGGAGATGTTTTCTCCATAATCCCAGATTTTTTTTTTTTCAACTTCTGGCCAAGTCTTATGGTTCCTGAGTACACGAAAGCACTGGTGGGCATCAATTTCACTGCATAGCTGTCTTCCCAGAGGTGGTGTAAACCCAGCTAAAGATCACCCCATTTTGGTGGCTCAAAGCAAGTCGGCTTACAAACTTTCATTTTTCCCACTTCCCATATTATCCCTAGAAAACAACCGAGTAAAGGGTGGCTTTGTCTGACCTCTGGATAGACAAGGAAGAAGAATTACCACGAAGGCAAGGTCAAACAAATAGCTACTCTCCATCTTAAGATGAGTTTTTCCATTGCCCCACTGCTAGGTATCCTATTAGTGACTCTGGCTCTCGTAGAGAAAAAGGGGCACAGAATATCATGTCTAAGTGAGACTCATATATAAACGTTAAGTGTTCATCAAGAAGACATCCGAAAGCAGTGTGGTCCAAACCCACAAGTCCGACATTAACCTATTAACACACATGTCTAACACCAATTGCAGTGTCCTCCTCCATCTTTCAATACAGATGACATGTTGCTGTCTGAAGGAGGAGAGACGAGGCAGTGAATGTGTAAGCTGAGCAGCGTTGGCAGTGGATATGTCAGCATATCTCTACACGGCTACTCCAACAGCACGGGCTTCCTCTGGGTAGGTCCATGTGTCTTCGGCTCAGGGACGTCTTGCCGGGAAGGAGGCTTGACAGCTAAAGCAGGGAACAAGGTGAGGCAGCTGCACCCTGCTCCCACGTTCAGAAATGAAGAGACCCAACTAGAATGGCAATGCTCACGGAGCCATTGATCACTCCGCCCTTCATTTAACCGCACGTGTGTATCGCCCAGGTTGGCACAATCCATGATCTAAATCCAAATTTGCAAACCTGGCACCCGATCAAAATTCTTTAACCCCAACATGGAATTAAGTAACATCAGGACCTTAATTCTAAAACTTATGGAATGTTCCCCCACTCAGAAAGTTTGTAAGCCAACTACTCTGTGCCACTATACGCCAAAATTTAGCTATTCACTTTATCTATGGCCCAAAATATAAAACCAGTTCTCAGAGGAAACAATCATTGCTCGCTATGAAGAAATCTTCATTCCAATAGGAACCATTCAAAGTCTGTCTCCCATCGGCAAAATCAAAGCTGGACAGGCCGTGCATAAACTCAGCACTCTTAGGCACCAGTTCATAGTCTCCAATATCGTCCTCTGATGGGCTTCGGGTCGAACCGTGCCAGTTACCTCGCTCAGCCTTCACGGGGTATCCACCGGTCACCTTGCTTGTAGACCATGGGCTCTCGCCACTATTCAACAAGTTGGGCTCCTGATGCCTCGTGGTGAACTTTACTCGAGTCACCCTCGTGTTCTCCTTTTCAGGTAAACCATATCCACAGGTATCCGTGCCCATTCGCAAGCAGTCCTTTTATTGCTGCATTTCTCCGACCTCCACACCACATGTAGATCCACGTGGACACTCAGGAAGCAATTCAGCCTTCTCACAGGCTCTCTTTAACCCACAGTCCCAGGGAGATGTTTTCTCCATACTCCCAGATTTTTTTTTTAACTTCAGGCAAAGACATATGGTTCCAGAGTACAGGAAAGCACTGGTGGGCATCAATTTCACTGCATAGCTGTCTTCCCAGAGGTGGTCTAAACCCAGCTAAAGATCACCCCATTTTGGTGGCTCAAAGCAAGTGGGCTTACAAACTTTCATTTTCACCACTTCCCATAGTTTCCCCAGAAAACAACCGAGTAAAGGGTAGCTTTGTCTGACCTCTCGATAGACAAGAAAGAAGAATTATAATGAGGGCAAGGTCAAACAAATAGCTACTCTCCATCTT
Organism: Tenrec ecaudatus; assembly: GCF_050624435.1. Classification (NCBI taxonomy): domain Eukaryota; kingdom Metazoa; phylum Chordata; class Mammalia; order Afrosoricida; family Tenrecidae; genus Tenrec; species Tenrec ecaudatus. The sequence goes on along the minus strand of NW_027459077.1, from coordinate 176,716 downwards.
AAGATGAGTTTTTCCATTGCCCCACTGCTAGGTATCCTATTTGTGACTCTGGCTCTCGTAGAGAAACAGGGGCACAGAAACTCATGTCTAAGTGACACTCATATATAAAGGTTAAGTGTTCATCAAGCAGACATCTGAAAGCAGTGTGGTCCAAACCCACAATTCCGACATTAACCCATTAACCCACATGTCCAAGAACAATTGCAATGTCCTCCTCCATCTCTCAAGACAGACGACATATTGCAGGCTAAAGGAGGGGGCCGAGACAGTGAATGTGTAAGCAGAGCCGCGTGGTCTGTGGATATATCAGCATATCTCTGCACGGCTACTCCAACAACCCGGGCTTCCTTTGGGTAAGTACATGTGTCTTCGGCTCAGGGACGTCTTGCCGGAAAGGAGCCTTGACAGCTAAAGCAGGGAACAAGCTGAGGCAGCTGCACCCTGCTCCCACGTTCAGAAATGAAGAGACCCAACTAGAATGGGAATGCTCATGGAGCCATTGTCACTCCGCCCTTCATTTAACCGCACGTATGTATCGCCCAGGTTGGCACAATCCACGAACTAAATCCACATTTGCGAACCTGGCACCCGTTCAAAATTCTTTAACCCCAACATGGAATTAAGTAACATCAGGACCTTAATTCTAAAACTTATGGAATGTTCCCCCAAACGGAAAGTTTGTAAGCCAACTACTCTGTGCCTATATACGCCAAATTTTAGCTATTCACTTTATGTCTGGCCCACTAATATAAAACCAGTGCTCAGAGGAAACAATCATTGCTCGCTATGAAGAAATCTTCCTTCCAATTGGAACCTTTCAAAGTCTGTGTCCACCGGTAAAATCAAAGACGGACAGGCCGTGGATAAAGTAAGCACTCTTAGGCACCAGTTCACAGTCCCCTATATCGCCCTCTGGTGGGCTTCTGGTCGACCCGTGCCGGCTACCTCGCTCAGCCTTCACGGGGTGTCCACTGGTCACCTTCCTTGTTGACCATGGGCTCTCGCCAGTATTCAACAAGTTAGGCTCCTAATGCGACGTGGTGAACTTTACTCGAGTCACCCTCGTGTTCTCCTTTTCAGGTAAACAAATCCACAGGTATCCGTGCCCATACGCAAGCAGTCCTTTTATTGCTGCATTTCTACGACCTCCACACCATGTGTAGATCCACGTGGACACTCAGGAAGCAATTCAGCCTTCTCACAGGCTCTCTTTAACACACAGTCCCTGGGAGATGTTTTCTCCATACTCCCAGATATTTTTTTTTAACTTCAGGCAAAGACATATGGTTCCAGAGTACAGGAAAGCACTGGTGGGCATCAATTTCACTGCATAGCTGTCTTCCCAGAGGTGGTCTAAACCCAGCTAAAGATCACCCCATTTTGGTGGCTCAAAGCAAGTGGGCTTACAAACTTTCATTTTCACCACTTCCCATAGTTTCCCCAGAAAACAACCGAGTAAAGGGTAGCTTTGTCTGACCTCTCGATAGACAAGAAAGAAGAATTATCATGAGGGCAAGGTCAAACAAATAGCTACTCTCCATCTTAAGATGAGTTTTTCCATTGCCCCACTGCTAGGTATCCTATTTGTGACTCTGGCTCTCGTAGAGAAACAGGGGCACAGAAACTCATGTCTAAGTGACACTCATATATAAAGGTTAAGTGTTCATCAAGCAGACATTCGAAAGCAGTGTGGTCCAACCCCACAAGTCCGACATTTACCCATTAACCCGCATGTCTAACACCAATTGCAATGTCCTCCTCCATCTTTCAAAACAGACGACATGTTGCCGGCTGAAGGAGGAGAGTAGAGGCAATGAATGTGTAAGCAGAGCCGCGTGGGCAGTGAATATGTCAGCATATCTCTGCACGGCTACTCCAACAGCACGGGCTTCCTCTGGGTAGGTCCATGTGTCTTCGGTTCAGGACGTCTTGCCGGAAAGGAGCCTTGACAACTACAGCAGGTAAGAAGCTGAGGCAGCTGCACCCTGCTCCCACGTTCAGAAATGAAAAGCCCCAACTAGAATGGCAATGCTCAAGGAGCCATTGATCCCTCCGCCCTTGATTTAACCGCACGTGTGTATCGCCCAGGTTGGCACAATCCATGAACTAAATCCAAATTTGCAAACCTGGCACCCGATCAAAATTCTTTAACCCCAACATGGAATTAAGTAACATCAGGACCTTAATTCTAAAACTTATGGAATGTTCCCCGACTCAGAATGTTTGTAAGCCAACTACTCTGTGCCTTTATACGCCAAAATTTAGCTATTCACTTTAACTATGGCCCAAAATATAAAACCAGTTCTCAGAGGAAACAATCATTGCTCGCTATGAAGAAATCTTCATTCCAATAGGAACCATTCAAAGTCTGTCTCCCATCGGCAAAATCAAAGCTGGACAGGCCGTGCATAAACTCAGCACTCTTAGGCACCAGTTCACAGTCTCCAATATCGTCCTCTGGTGGGCTTCGGGTCGACCCGTGCCAGTTACCTCGCTCAGCCTTCACGGGGTATCCACCGGTCACCTTGCTTGTAGACCATGGGCTCTCGCCACTATTCAACAAGTTGGGCTCCTGATGCGACGTGGTGAACTTTACTCGAGTCACCCTCGTGTTCTCCTTTTCAGGTAAACCAAATCCACAGGTATCCATGCCCATATGCAAGCAGTCCTTTTATTGCTGCATTTCTCCGACCTCCACACCACATGTAGATCCACGTGGACACTCAGGAAGCAATTCAGCCTGCTCACAGGCTCTCTTTAACACACAGTCCCAGGGAGATGTTTTCTCCATAATCCCAGATTTTTTTAAACTTCTGGCAAAGACATATGTTTCCAGAGTACAAGAAAGCACTGGCGGGCATCTATTTCACTGCATAGCTGTCTTCCCAGAGGTGGTCATACCCGGCTAAAGATCACCCCATTTTTGTGGCTCAAGGCAAGTGGGCTTACAAACTTTCATTTTTCCCACTTCCCATATTTTCCCTAGAAAACAACAGCGTAAAGGGTGGCTTTGTCTGACTTCTGGATAGACAAGGAAGAAGAATTACCACAATGGCAAGGTCAAACAAATAGCTACTCTCCATCTTAAGATGAGTTTTTCCATTGCCCCACTGCTAGGTATCCTATTTGTGACTCTGGCTCTCGTAGAGAAACAGGGGCACAGAAACTCATGTCTAAGTGAGACTCATATATAAAGGTTAAGTGTTCATCAAGCAGACATCTGAAAGCAGTGTGGTCCAAACCCACAAGTCCGACATTAACCCATTAACCCACATGTCCAAGACCAATTGCAATGTCCTCCTCCATCTTTCAAAACAGACGACATGTTGCAGGCTGAAGGAGGGGGGCCGAGACAGTGAATGTGTAAGCAGAGCCGCGTGGTCTGTGGATATATCAGCATATCTCTGCACGGCTACTCCAACAACCCGGGCTTCCTTTGGGTAAGTACATGTGTCTTCGGCTCAGGGACGTCTTGCCGGAAAGCAGCCTTGACAGCTAAAGCAGGGAACAAGCTGAGGCAGCTGCACCCTGCTCCCACGTTCAGAAATGAAGAGACCCAACTAGAATGGCAATGCTCAAGGAGCCATTGTCACTCCGCCCTTCATTTAACCGCACGTGTGTATCGCCCAGGTTGGCACAATCCACGAACTAAATCCACATTTGCGAACCTGGCACCCGTTCAAAATTCTTTAACCCCAACATGGAATTAAGTAACATCAGGAACTTAATTCTAAAACTTATGGAATGTTCCCCGACTCAGAATGTTTGTAAGCCAACTACTCTGTGCCGATATACGCCAAATTTTAGCTATTCACTTTATGTATTGCCCACTAATATAAAACCAGTGCTCAGAGGAAACAATCATTGCTCGCTATGAAGAAATCTTCATTCTAATTGGAACCTTTCAAAGTCTGTGTCCATCGGCAAAATCAAAGACGGACAGGCCGTGGATAAAGTAAGCACTCTTAGGCACAAGTTCACAGTCCCCTATATCGCCCTCTGGTGGGCTTCTGGTCGACCCGTGCCGGCTACCTCGCTCAGCCTTCACGGGGTGTCCACTGGTCACCTTGCTTGTAGACCATGGGCTCTCGCCACTATTCAACAAGTTAGGCTCCTTATGCGACGTGGTGAACTTTACTCTAGTCACTCTTGTGTTCTCCTTTTCAGGTAAACCAAATCCACAGGTATTCGTAACCATACGCAAGCAATCCTTTTATTGCTGCATTTCTCCGACCTCCACACCATATGTAGATCCATGTGGACATCCAGCAAGCAATTCAGGCTGCTCACAGGCTCTCTTTAACACACAGTCCCAGGGAGATGTTTTCTCCATAATCCCAGATTTTTTTTTTTTCAACTTCTGGCCAAGTCTTATGGTTCCTGAGTACACGAAAGCACTGGTGGGCATCTATTTCACTGCATAGCTGTCTTCCCAGAGGTGGTGTAAACCCAGCTAAAGATCACCCCATTTTGGTGGCTCAAAGCAAGTCGGCTTACAAACTTTCATTTTTCCCACTTCCCATATTATCCCTAGAAAACAACCGAGTAAAGGGTGGCTTTGTCTGACCTCTGGATAGACAAGGAAGAAGAATTACCACGAAGGCAAGGTCAAACAAATAGCTACTCTCCATCTTAAGATGAGTTTTTCCATTGCCCCACTGCTAGGTATCCTATTAGTGACTCTGGCTCTCGTAGAGAAAAAGGGGCACAGAATATCATGTCTAAGTGAGACTCATATATAAACGTTAAGTGTTCATCAAGAAGACATCCGAAAGCAGTGTGGTCCAAACCCACAAGTCCGACATTAACCTATTAACACACATGTTTAACACCAATTGCAGTGTCCTCCTCCATCTTTCAATACAGATGACATGTTGCTGTCTGAAGGAGGAGAGACGAGGCAGTGAATGTGTAAGCTGAGCAGCGTTGGCAGTGGATATGTCAGCATATCTCTACACGGCTACTCCAACAGCACGGGCTTCCTCTGGGTAGGTCCATGTGTCTTCGTCTCAGGGACGTCTTGCCGGGAAGGAGGCTTGACAGCTAAAGCAGGGAACAAGGTGAGGCAGCTGCACCCTGCTCCCACGTTCAGAAATGAAGAGACCCAACTAGAATGGCAATGCTCACGGAGCCATTGATCACTCCGCCCTTCATTTAACCGCACGTGTGTATCGCCCAGGTTGGCACAATCCATGATCTAAATCCAAATTTGCAAACCTGGCACCCGATCAAAATTCTTTAACCCCAACATGGAATTAAGTAACATCAGGACCTTAATTCTAAAACTTATGGAATGTTCCCCCACTCAGAAAGTTTGTAAGCCAACTACTCTGTGCCACTATACGCTAAAATTTAGCTATTCACTTTATCTATGGCCCAAAATATAAAACAAGTTCTCAGAGGAAACAATCATTGCTCGCTATGAAGAAATCTTCATTCCAATAGGAACCATTCAAAGTCTGTCTCCCATCGGCAAAATCAAAGCTGGACAGGCCGTGCATAAACTCAGCACTCTTAGGCACCAGTTCATAGTCTCCAATATCGTCCTCTGATGGGCTTCGGGTCGAACCGTGCCAGTTACCTCGCTCAGCCTTCACGGGGTATCCACCGGTCACCTTGCTTGTAGACCATGGGCTCTCGCCACTATTCAACAAGTTGGGCTCCTGATGCGACGTGGTGAACTTTACTCGAGTCACCCTCGTGTTCTCCTTTTCAGGTAAACCAAATCCACAGGTATCCGTGCCCATATGCAAGCAGTCCTTTTATTGCTGCATTTCTCCGACCTCCACACCACATGTAGATCCACGTGGACACTCAGGAAGCAATTCAGCCTTCTCACAGGCTCTCTTTAACCCACAGTCCCAGGGAGATGTTTTCTCCATACTCCCAGATTTTTTTTTTAACTTCAGGCAAAGACATATGGTTCCAGAGTACAGGAAAGCACTGGTGGGCATCAATTTCACTGCATAGCTGTCTTCCCAGAGGTGGTCTAAACCCAGCTAAAGATCACCCCATTTTGGTGGCTCAAAGCAAGTGGGCTTACAAACTTTCATTTTCACCACTTCCCATAGTTTCCCCAGAAAACAACCGAGTAAAGGGTAGCTTTGTCTGACCTCTCGATAGACAAAAAAGAAGAATTATAATGAGGGCAAGGTCAAACAAATAGCTACTCTCCATCTTAAGATGAGTTTTTCCATTGCCCCACTGCTAGGTATCCTATTTGTGACTCTGGCTCTCGTAGAGAAACAGGGGCACAGAAACTCATGTCTAAGTGACACTCATATATAAAGGTTAAGTGTTCATCAAGCAGACATCTGAAAGCAGTGTGGTCCAAACCCACAATTCCGACATTAACCCATTAACCCACATGTCCAAGAACAATTGCAATGTCCTCCTCCATCTCTCAAGACAGACGACATATTGCAGGCTAAAGGAGGGGGCCGAGACAGTGAATGTGTAAGCAGAGCCGCGTGGTCTGTGGATATATCAGCATATCTCTGCACGGCTACTCCAACAACCCGGGCTTCCTTTGGGTAAGTACATGTGTCTTCGGCTCAGGGACGTCTTGCCGGAAAGGAGCCTTGACAGCTAAAGCAGGGAACAAGCTGAGGCAGCTGCACCCTGCTCCCACGTTCAGAAATGAAGAGACCCAACTAGAATGGGAATGCTCATGGAGCCATTGTCACTCCGCCCTTCATTTAACCGCACGTATGTATCGCCCAGGTTGGCACAATCCACGAACTAAATCCACATTTGCGAACCTGGCACCCGTTCAAAATTCTTTAACCCCAACATGGAATTAAGTAACATCAGGACCTTAATTCTAAAACTTATGGAATGTTCCCCCAAACGGAAAGTTTGTAAGCCAACTACTCTGTGCCTATATACGCCAAATTTTAGCTATTCACTTTATGTCTGGCCCACTAATATAAAACCAGTGCTCAGAGGAAACAATCATTGCTCGCTATGAAGAAATCTTCCTTCCAATTGGAACCTTTCAAAGTCTGTGTCCACCGGTAAAATCAAAGACGGACAGGCCGTGGATAAAGTAAGCACTCTTAGGCACCAGTTCACAGTCCCCTATATCGCCCTCTGGTGGGCTTCTGGTCGACCCGTGCCGGCTACCTCGCTCAGCCTTCACGGGGTGTCCACTGGTCACCTTCCTTGTTGACCATGGGCTCTCGCCAGTATTCAACAAGTTAGGCTCCTAATGCGACGTGGTGAACTTTACTCGAGTCACCCTCGTGTTCTCCTTTTCAGGTAAACAAATCCACAGGTATCCGTGCCCATACGCAAGCAGTCCTTTTATTGCTGCATTTCTACGACCTCCACACCATGTGAAGATCCACGTGGACACTCAGGAAGCAATTCAGCCTTCTCACAGGCTCTCTTTAACACACAGTCCCTGGGAGATGTTTTCTCCATACTCCCAGATATTTTTTTTTAACTTCAGGCAAAGACATATGGTTCCAGAGTACAGGAAAGCACTGGTGGGCATCAATTTCACTGCATAGCTGTCTTCCCAGAGGTGGTCTAAACCCAGCTAAAGATCACCCCATTTTGGTGGCTCAAAGCAAGTGGGCTTACAAACTTTCATTTTCACCACTTCCCATAGTTTCCCCAGAAAACAACCGAGTAAAGGGTAGCTTTGTCTGACCTCTCGATAGACAAGAAAGAAGAATTATAATGAGGGCAAGGTCAAACAAATAGCTACTCTCCATCTTAAGATGAGTTTTTCCATTGCCCCACTGCTAGGTATCCTATTTGTGACTCTGGCTCTCGTAGAGAAACAGGGGCACAGAAACTCATGTCTAAGTGACACTCATATATAAAGGTTAAGTGTTCATCAAGCAGACATCTGAAAGCAGTGTGGTCCAAACCCACAATTCCGACATTAACCCATTAACCCACATGTCCAAGAACAATTGCAATGTCCTCCTCCATCTCTCAAGACAGACGACATATTGCAGGCTAAAGGAGGGGGCCGAGACAGTGAATGTGTAAGCAGAGCCGCGTGGTCTGTGGATATATCAGCATATCTCTGCACGGCTACTCCAACAACCCGGGCTTCCTTTGGGTAAGTACATGTGTCTTCGGCTCAGGGACGTCTTGCCGGAAAGGAGCCTTGACAGCTAAAGCAGGGAACAAGCTGAGGCAGCTGCACCCTGCTCCCACGTTCAGAAATGAAGAGACCCAACTAGAATGGGAATGCTCATGGAGCCATTGTCACTCCGCCCTTCATTTAACCGCACGTATGTATCGCCCAGGTTGGCACAATCCACGAACTAAATCCACATTTGCGAACCTGGCACCCGTTCAAAATTCTTTAACCCCAACATGGAATTAAGTAACATCAGGACCTTAATTCTAAAACTTATGGAATGTTCCCCCAAACGGAAAGTTTGTAAGCCAACTACTCTGTGCCTATATACGCCAAATTTTAGCTATTCACTTTATGTCTGGCCCACTAATATAAAACCAGTGCTCAGAGGAAACAATCATTGCTCGCTATGAAGAAATCTTCCTTCCAATTGGAACCTTTCAAAGTCTGTGTCCACCGGTAAAATCAAAGACGGACAGGCCGTGGATAAAGTAAGCACTCTTAGGCACCAGTTCACAGTCCCCTATATCGCCCTCTGGTGGGCTTCTGGTCGACCCGTGCCGGCTACCTCGCTCAGCCTTCACGGGGTGTCCACTGGTCACCTTCCTTGTTGACCATGGGCTCTCGCCAGTATTCAACAAGTTAGGCTCCTAATGCGACGTGGTGAACTTTACTCGAGTCACCCTCGTGTTCTCCTTTTCAGGTAAACAAATCCACAGGTATCCGTGCCCATACGCAAGCAGTCCTTTTATTGCTGCATTTCTACGACCTCCACACCATGTGAAGATCCACGTGGACACTCAGGAAGCAATTCAGCCTTCTCACAGGCTCTCTTTAACACACAGTCCCTGGGAGATGTTTTCTCCATACTCCCAGATATTTTTTTTTAACTTCAGGCAAAGACATATGGTTCCAGAGTACAGGAAAGCACTGGTGGGCATCAATTTCACTGCATAGCTGTCTTCCCAGAGGTGGTCTAAACCCAGCTAAAGATCACCCCATTTTGGTGGCTCAAAGCAAGTGGGCTTACAAACTTTCATTTTCACCACTTCCCATAGTTTCCCCAGAAAACAACCGAGTAAAGGGTAGCTTTGTCTGACCTCTCGATAGACAAGAAAGAAGAATTATAATGAGGGCAAGGTCAAACAAATAGCTACTCTCCATCTTAAGATGAGTTTTTCCATTGCCCCACTGCTAGGTATCCTATTTGTGACTCTGGCTCTCGTAGAGAAACAGGGGCACAGAAACTCATGTCTAAGTGACACTCATATATAAAGGTTAAGTGTTCATCAAGCAGACATTCGAAAGCAGTGTGGTCCAACCCCACAAGTCCGACATTTACCCATTAACCCGCATGTCTAACACCAATTGCAATGTCCTCCTCCATCTTTCAAAACAGACGACATGTTGCCGGCTGAAGGAGGAGAGTAGAGGCAATGAATGTGTAAGCAGAGCCGCGTGGGCAGTGAATATGTCAGCATATCTCTGCACGGCTACTCCAACAGCACGGGCTTCCTCTGGGTAGGTCCATGTGTCTTCGGTTCAGGACGTCTTGCCGGAAAGGAGCCTTGACAACTACAGCAGGTAAGAAGCTGAGGCAGCTGCACCCTGCTCCCACGTTCAGAAATGAAAAGCCCCAACTAGAATGGCAATGCTCAAGGAGCCATTGATCCCTCCGCCCTTGATTTAACCGCACGTGTGTATCGCCCAGGTTGGCACAATCCATGAACTAAATCCAAATTTGCAAACCTGGCACCCGATCAAAATTCTTTAACCCCAACATGGAATTAAGTAACATCAGGACCTTAATTCTAAAACTTATGGAATGTTCCCCGACTCAGAATGTTTGTAAGCCAACTACTCTGTGCCTTTATACGCCAAAATTTAGCTATTCACTTTAACTATGGCCCAAAATATAAAACCAGTTCTCAGAGGAAACAATCATTGCTCGCTATGAAGAAATCTTCATTCCAATAGGAACCATTCAAAGTCTGTCTCCCATCGGCAAAATCAAAGCTGGACAGGCCGTGCATAAACTCAGCACTCTTAGGCACCAGTTCACAGTCTCCAATATCGTCCTCTGGTGGGCTTCGGGTCGACCCGTGCCAGTTACCTCGCTCAGCCTTCACGGGGTATCCACCGGTCACCTTGCTTGTAGACCATGGGCTCTCGCCACTATTCAACAAGTTGGGCTCCTGATGCGACGTGGTGAACTTTACTCGAGTCACCCTTGTGTTCTCCTTTTCAGGTAAACCAAATCCACAGGTATCCGTGCCCATACGCAAGCAGTCCTTTTATTGCTGCATTTCTCCGACCTCCACACCATATGTAGAGCCACGTGGACACCCAGCAAGCAATTCAGGCTTCTCACAGGCTCTCTTTAACACACAGTCCCAGGGAGATGTTTTCTCCATAATCCCAGATTTTTTTTTTAACTTCTGGCCAAGTGTTATGGTTCCTGAATACACGAAAGCACTGGTGGGCATCTATTTCACTGCATAGCTGTCTTCCCAGAGGTGGTGTAAACCCAGCTAAAGATCACCCCATTTTGGTGGCTCAAAGCAAGTCGGCTTACAAACTTTCATTTTTCCCATTTCCCATATTATCCCTAGAAAACAACCGAGTAAAGGTTGGCTTTGTCTGACCTCTGGATCGACAAGGAAGAAGAATTACCACGAGGGCAAGGTCAAACAAATAGCTACTCTCCATCTTAAGATGAGTTTTTCCATTGCCCCACTGCTAGGTATCCTATTTGTGACTCTGGCTCTCGTAGAGAAAAAGGGGCACAGAAAATCATGTCTAAGTGAGACTCATATATAAAGGTTAAGTGTTCATCAAGCAGACATCCGAAAGCAGTGTGGTCCAAATCGACAAGTCCGACATTAACCCATTAACACACATGTCTAACACCAATTGCAGTGTCCTCCTCCATCTTTCAATACAGATGACATGTTGCTGTCTGAAGGAGGAGAGACGAGGCAGTGAATGTGAAAGGAGAGCAGCGTGGGCAGTGGATATGTCAGCATATCTCTACACGGCTACTCCAACAGCCTGGGCTTCCTCAGGGTAGGTCCATGTGTCTTCGACTCAGGGACGTCTTGCCGGGAAGGATCCTTGACAGCTAAAGCAGGGAACAAGCTGAGGCAGCTGCACCCTGCTCCCACGTTCAGAAATGAAGAGACCCAACTAGAATGGCAATGTTCAAGGAGCCATTGATCACTCCGCCCTTCATTTAACCGCATGTGTGTATGGCCCAGGTTGGCACAATCCATGATCTAAATCCAAATTTGCAAAAATGGCACCCGATCAAAATTCTTTAACCCCAACATGGAATTAAGTAACATCAGGACCTTAATTCTAAAACTTATGGAATGTTCCCCCACTCAGAAAGTTTGTAAGCCAACTACTCTCTGCCATTATACGCCAAAATTTAGCTATTCACTTTATCTATGGCCCGAAATATAAAACAAGTGCTCAGAGGAAACAATCATTGCTCGCTATGAAGAAATCTTCATTCCAATAGGAATCATTCAAAGTCTGTCTCCATCGGCAAAATCAAAGCCGGACAGGCCGTGCATAAACTCAGCACTCTTAGGCACCAGTTCACAGTCTCCAATATCGTCCTCTGGTGGGCTTCGGGTCGACCCGTGCCAGTTACCTCGCTCAGCCTTCACGGGGTATCCACCGGTCACCTTGCTTGTAGACCATGGGCTCTCGCCACTATTCAACAAGTTGGGCTCCTGATGCGACGTGGTGAACTTTACTCGAGTCACCCTCGTGTTCTCCTTTTCAGGTAAACCAAATCCACAGGTATCCGTGCCCATATGCAAGCAGTCCTTTTATTGCTGCATTTCTCCGACCTCCACACCACATGTAGATCCACGTGGACACTCAGGAAGCAATTCAGCCTGCTCACAGGCTCTCTTTAACACACAGTCCCTGGGAGATGTTTTGTCCCTACTCCCAGATTTTTTTAAATTTCTGGCAAAGACATATGTTTACAGAGTACAAGAAAGCACTGGCGGGCATCTATTTCACTGCATAGCTGTCTTCCCAGAGGTGGTGTAAACCCAGCTAAAGATCACCCCATTTTGGTGGCTCAAAGCAAGTGGGCTTACAAACTTTCATTTTCACCACTTCCCATTGTTTCCCCAGAAAACAACCGAGTAAAGGGTAGCTTTGTCTGACCTCTCGATAGACAAGAAAGAAGAATTATCATGAGGGCAAGGTCAAACAAATAGCTACTCTCCATCTTAAGATGAGTTTTTCCATTGCCCCACTGCTAGGTATCCTATTTGTGACTCTGGCTCTCGTAGAGAAACAGGGGCACAGAAACTCATGTCTAAGTGACACTCATATATAAAGGTTAAGTGTTCATCAAGCAGACATCCGAAAGCAGTGTGGTCCAACCCCACAAGTCCGACATTTACCCATTAATCCGCATGTCTAACACCAATTGCAATGTCCTCCTCCATCTTTCAAAACAGACGACATGTTGCCGGCTGAAGGAGGAGAGCAGATGCAATGAATGTGTAAGCAGAGACGCGTGGGCAGTGAATATGTCAGCATATCTCTGCACGGATACTCCAAAAGCACGGGCTTCCTCTGGGTAGGTCCATGTGTCTTCGGTTCAGGACGTCTTGCCGGAAAGGAGCCTTGACAACTAAAGCAGGTAAGAAGCTGAGGCAGCTGCACCCTGCTCCCACGTTCAGAAATGAAAAGACCCAACTAGAATGGCAATGCTCAAGGAGCCATTGATCCCTCCGCCCTTGATTTAACCGCACGTGTGTATCGCCCAGGTTGGCACAATCCATGAACTAAATCCAAATTTGCAAACCTGGCACCCGATCAAAATTCTTTAACCCCAACATGGAATTAAGTAACATCAGGACCTTAATTCTAAAACTTATGGAATGTTCCCCGACTCAGAATGTTTGTAAGCCAACTACTCTGTGCCTATATACGCCAAATTTTAGCTATTCACTTTATGTATGGCCCACTAATATAAAACCAGTGCTCAGAGGAAACAATCATTGCTCGCTATGAAGAAATCTTCATTCCAATTGGAACCTTTCAAAGTCTGTGTCCATCGGCAAATTCAAAGACGGACAGGCCGTGGATAAAGTAAGCACTCTTAGGCACCAGTTCACAGTCCCCTATATCGCCCTATGGTGGGCTTTTGGTCGACCCGTGCCGGCTACCTCGCTCAGCCTTCACGGGGTGTCCACTGGTCACCTTGCTTGTAGACCATGGGCTCTCGCCACTATTCAACAAGTTAGGCTCCTTATGCGACGTGGTGAACTTTACTCGAGTCACCCTTGTGTTCTCCTTTTTAGGTAAACCAAATCCGCAGGTATCCGTGCCCATACACAAGCAGTCCTTTTATTGCTGCATTTCTCCGACCTCCACACCATATGTAGAGCCACGTGGACACCCAGCAAGCAATTCAGGCTTCTCACAGGCTCTCTTTAACACACAGTCCCAGGGAGATGTTTTCTCCATAATCCCAGATTTTTTTTTTAACTTCTGGCCAAGTGTTATGGTTCCTGAGTACACGAAAGCACTGGTGGGCATCTATTTCACTGCATAGCTGTCTTCCCAGAGGTGGTGTAAACCCAGCTAAAGATCACCCCATTTTGGTGGCTCAAAGCAAATGGGCTTACAAACTTTCATTTTTCCCACTTCCCATATTATCCCTAGAAAACAACCGAGTAAAGGGTGGCTTTGTCTGACCTCTGGATAGACAAGGAAGAAGAATTACCACGAGGGCAAGGTCAAACAAATAGCTACTCTCCATCTTAAGATGAGTTTTTCCATTGCCCCACTGCTAGGTATCCTATTTGTGACTCTGGCTCTCGTAGAGAAAAAGGAGCACAGAAAATCATGTCTAAGTGAGACTCATATATAAAGGTTAAGTGTTCATCAAGCAGACATCCGAAAGCAGTGTGGTCCAAACCCACAAGTCCGACATTAACCTATTAACACACATGTCTAACACCAATTGCAGTGTCCTCCTCCATCTTTCAATACAGATGACATGTTGCTGTCTGAAGGAGGAGAGACGAGGCAGTGAATGTGAAAGGAGAGCAGCGTGGGCAGTGGATATGTCAGTATATCTCTACACGGCTACTCCAACAGCCTGGGCTTCCTCAGGGTAGGTCCATGTGTCTTCGGCTCAGGGACGTCTTGCCGGGAAGGATCCTTGACAGCTAAAGCAGGGAACAAGCTGAGGCAGCTGCACCCTGCTCCCACGTTCAGAAATGAAGAGACCCAACTAGAATGGCAATGCTCAAGGAGCCATTGATCACTCCGCCCTTCATTTAACCGCATGTGTGTATCGCCCAGGTTGGCACAATCCACGAACTAAATCCAAATTTGCAAAAATGGCACCCGATCAAAATTCTTTAACCCCAACATGGAATTAAGTAACATCAGGACCTTAATTCTACAACTTATGGAATGTTCCCCCACTCAGATAATTTGTAAGCCAACTACTCTGTGCCATTATACGCCAAAATTTAGCTATTCACTTTATCTATGGCCCGAAATATAAAACAAGTGCTCAGAGGAAACAATCATTGCTCGCTATGAAGAAATCTTCATTCCAATAGGAACCATTCAAAGTCTGTCTCCATCGGCAAAATCAAAGCCGGACAGGCCGTGCATAAACTCAGCACTCTTAGGCACCAGTTCACAATCTCCAATATCGTCCTCTGGTGGGCTTCGGGTCGACCCGTGCCAGTTACCTCGCTCAGCCTTCACGGGGTATCCACCGGTCAACTTGCTTGTAGACCATGGGCTCTCGCCACTATTCAACAAGTTGGGCTCCTGATGCGACGTGGTGAACTTTACTCGAGTCACCCTCGTGTTCTCCTTTTCAGGTAAACCAAATCCACAGGTATCCGTGCCCATATGCAAGCAGTCCTTTTATTGCTGCATTTCTCCGACCTCCACACCACATGTAGATCCACGTGGACACTCAGGAAGCAATTCAGCCTTCTCACAGTCTCTCTTTAACACACAGTCCCTGGGAGATGTTTTGTCCCTACTCCCAGATTTTTTTAAACTTCTGGCAAAGACATATGGTTCCAGAGTACAGGAAAGCACTGGTGGGCATCAATTTCACTGCATAGCTGTCTTCCCAGAGGTGGTCAAAACCCAGCTAAAGATCACCCCATTTTGGTGGCTCAAAGCAAGTGGGCTTACAAACTTTCATTTTCACCACTTCCCATAGTTTCCCCAGAAAACAACCGAGTAAAGGGTGGCTTTGTCTGACCTCTCGAAAGACAAGAAAGAATTACCATGAGGGCAAGGTCAAACAAATAGCTACTCTCCATCTTAAGATGAGTTTTTCCATTGCCCCACTGCTAGGTATCCTATTTGTGACTCTGGCTCTCGTAGAGAAACAGGGGCACAGAAACTCATGTCTAAGTGAGACTCATATATAAAGGTTAAGTGTTCATCAAGCAGACATCTGAAAGCAGTGTGGTCCAAACCCACAAGTCCGACATTTACCCATTAACCCGCATGTCTAACACCAATTGCAATGTCCTCCTGCATCTTTCAAAACAGACGACATGTTGCCGGCTGAAGGAGGAGATCCGAGGCAGTGAATGTGTAAGCAGAGCCGCTAGGGCAGTGAATATGTCAGCATATCTCTGCACGGCTACTCCAACAGCCCGAACTTCCTCTGGGTAGGTCCATGTGTCTTCGGTTCAGGACGTCTTGCCGGAAAGGAGCCTTGACAACTAAAGCAGGTAAGAAACTGAGGCAGCAGCACCCTGCTCCCACGTTCAGAAATGAAAAGACCCAACTAGAATGGCAATGCTCAAGGAGCCATTGATCCCTCCGCCCTTGATTTAACCGCACGTGTGTATGGCCCAGGTTGGCACAATCCATGAACTAAATCCAAATTTGCAAACCTGGCACCCGATCAAAATTCTTTAACCCCAACATGGAATTAAGTAACATCAGGACCTTAATACTAAAACTTATGGAATGTTCCCCGACTCAGAATGTTTGTAAGCCAACTACTCTGTGCCTTTATATGCCAAATTTTAGCTATTCACTTTATTTTTGGCCCACTAATATAAAACCAGTGCTCAGAGGAAACAATCATTGCTCGCCATGAAGAAATCTTCATTCTAATAGGAACCTTTGAAAGTCTGTGTTAATCGGCAAAATCAAAGCGGACTGGCTGTGCATAAAGTCAGCACTCTTAGGCACCAGTTCACAGTCCCCAATATCGCCCTCTGGTGGGCTTCTGGTCGACCCGTGCCGGTACCTCACTCAGCCTTCATGGGGTGTCCACTGGTCACCTTGCTTTTAGACCATGGGCTCTCGCCACTATTCAACAAGTTGGGCTCCTGATGCGACGTGGTGAACTTTACTCGAGTCACCCTCGTGTTCTGCTTTTCAGGTAAACAAATCCACAGGTATCCGTGCCCATACGCAAGCAGTCCTTTTATTGCTGCATTTCCCCACCTCCACACCATATGTAGATACACGTGGACACCCAGCAAGCAATTCAGCCTGCTCACAGGCTCTCTTTAACACACACTCCCAGGGAGATGTTTTCTCCCTAATCCCAGATATTTTTTTTAATTTCTGGCAAAGGCTTATGGTTCCTGAGTACAACAAAGCACTGGTGGGCATCTATTTCACTGCATAGCTGTCTTCCCAGAGGTGGTCATACCCGGCTAAAGATCACCCCATTTTGGTGGCTCAAGGCAAGTGGGCTTACAAACTTTCATTTTTCCCACTTCCCATATATTCCCTAGAAAACAACCGCGTAAAGGGTGGCTTTGTCTGACTTCTGGATAGACAAGGAAGAAGAATTACCACAATGCAAGGTCAAACAAATAGCTACTCTCCATCTTAAGATGAGTTTTTCCATTGCCCCACTGCTAGGTATCCTATTTGTGACTCTGGCTCTCGTAGAGAAACATGGGCACAGAAACTCATGTCTAAGTGAGACTCATATATAAAGGTTAAGTGTTCATCAAGCAGACATCTGAAAGCAGTGTGGTCCAAACCCACAAGTCCGACATTAACCCATTAACCCACATGTCCAAGACCAATTGCAATGTCCTCCTCCATCTTTCAAAACAGACGACATGTTGCAGGCTGAAGGATGGGGGCCGAGACAGTGAATGTGTAAGCAGAGCCGCGTGGTCTGTGGATATATCAGCATATCTCTGCACGGCTACTCCAACAACCCGGGCTTCCTTTGGGTAAGTACATGTGTCTTCAGCTCAGGGACGTCTTGCCGGAAAGCAGCCTTGACAGCTAAAGCAGGGAACAAGCTGAGGCAGCTGCACCCTGCTCCCACGTTCAGAAATGAAGAGACCCAACTAGAATGGCAATGCTCAAGGAGCCATTGTCACTCCGCCCTTCATTTAACCGCACGTGTGTATCGTTCAGGTTGGCACAATCCATGAACTAAATCCACATTTGCGAACCTGGCACCCGTTCAAAATTCTTTAACCCCAACATGGAATTAAGTAACATCAGGACCTTAATTCTAAAACTTATGGAATGTTCCCCACTCAGAATGTTTGTAAGCCAACTACTCTGTGCCTATATACGCCAAATTTTAGCTATTCACTTTATGTATTGCCCACTAATATACAACCAGTGCTCAGAGGAAACAATCATTGCTCGCTATGAAGAAATCTTCATTCTAATTGGAACCTTTCAAAGTCTGTGTCCATCAGCAAAATCAAAGACGGACAGGCCGTGGATAAAGTAAGCACTCTTAGGCACAAGTTCACAGTCCCCTATATCGCCCTCTGGTGGGCTTCTGGTCGACCCGTGCCGGCTACCTCGCTCAGCCTTCACGGGGTGTCCACTGGTCACCTTGCTTGTAGACCATGGGCTCTCGCCACTATTCAACAAGTTAGGCTCCTTATCGACGTGGTGAACTTTACTCGAGTCACCCTTGTGTTCTCCTTTTCAGGTAAACCAAATCCACAGGTATCCGTAACCATACGCAAGCAATCCTTTTATTGCTGCATTTCTCCGACCTCCACACCATATGTAGATCCATGTGGACATCCAGCAAGCAATTCAGGCTGCTCACAGGCTCTCTTTAACACACAGTCCCAGGGAGATGTTTTCTCCATAATCCCAGATTTTTTTTTTTAACTTCTGGCCAAGTCTTATGGTTCCTGAGTACACGAAAGCACTGGTGGGCATCTATTT
Organism: Tenrec ecaudatus; assembly: GCF_050624435.1. Lineage (NCBI taxonomy): Eukaryota > Metazoa > Chordata > Mammalia > Afrosoricida > Tenrecidae > Tenrec > Tenrec ecaudatus. Next base: position 158,412 of record NW_027459077.1, on the reverse strand, counting down.
CACTGCATAGCTGTCTTCCCAGAGGTGGTGTAAACCCAGCTAAAGATCACCCCATTTTGGTGGCTCAAAGCAAGTCGGCTTACAAACTTTCATTTTTCCCACTTCCCATATTATCCCTAGAAAACAACCGAGTAAAGGGTGGCTTTGTCTGACCTCTGGATAGACAAGGAAGAAGAATTACCACGAGGGCAAGGTCAAACAAATAGCTGCTCTCCATCTTAAGATGAGTTTTTCCATTGCCCCACTGCTAGGTATCCTATTTGTGACTCTGGCTCTCATAGAGAAAAGGAGCACAGAAAATCATGTCTAAGTGAGACTCATATATAAAGGTTAAGTGTTCATCAAGCAGACATCCGAAAGCAGTGTGGTCCAAACCCACAAGTCCGACATTAACCCATTAACACACATGTCTAACACCAATTGCAGTGTCCTCCTCCATCTTTCAATACAGATGACATGTTGCTGTCTGAAGGAGGAGAGACGAGGCAGTGAATGTGAAAGGAGAGCAGCGTGGGCAGTGGATATGTCAGCATATCTCTACACGGCTACTCCAACAGCCTGGGCTTCCTCAGGGTAGGTCCATGTGTCTTCGGCTCAGGGACGTCTTGCCGGGAAGGATCCTTGACAGCTAAAGCAGGGAACAAGCTGAGGCAGCTGCACCCTGCTCCCACGTTAAGAAATGAAGAGACCCAACTAGAATGGCAATGCTCAAGGAGTCATTGATCACTCCGCCCTTCATTTAACCGCATGTGTGTATCGCCCAGGTTGGCACAATCCACGAACTAAATCCAAATTTGCAAACCTGGCACCCGATCAAAATTCTTTAACCCCAACAGGGAATTAAGTAACATCAGGACCTTAATTCTAAAACTTATGGAATGTTCCCCCACTGAGAAAGTTTGTAAGCCAACTACTCTCTGCCATTATACGCCAAAATTTAGCTATTCACTTTATCTATGGCCCGAAATATAAAACAAGTGCTCAGAGGAAACAATCATTGCTCGCTATGAAGAAATCTTCATTCCAATAGGAACCATTCAAAGTCTGGCTCCATCGGCAAAATCAAAGCCGGACAGGCCGTGCATAACCTCAGCACTCTTAGGCACCAGTTCACAATCTCCAATATCGTCCTCTGGTGGGCTTCGGGTCGACCCGTGCCAGTTACCTCGCTCAGCCTTCACGGGGTATCCACCGGTCACCTTGCTTGTAGACCATGGGCTCTCGCCACTATTCAACAAGTTGGGCTCCTGATGCGACGTGGTGAACTTTACTCGAGTCACCCTCGTGTTCTCCTTTTCAGGTAAACCAAATCCACAGGTATCCGTGCCCTTATGCAAGCAGTCCTTTTATTGCTGCATTTCTCCGACCTCCACACCACATGTAGATCCACGTGGACACTCAGGAAGCAATTCAGCCTGCTCACAGGCTCTCTTTAACACACAGTCCCTGGGAGATGTTTTGTCCCTACTCCCAGATTTTTTTAAACTTCTGGCAAAGACATATGGTTCCAGAGTACAGGAAAGCACTGGTGGGCATCAATTTCACTGCATAGCTGTCTTCCCAGAGGTGGTCTAAACCCAGCTAAAGATCACCCCATTTTGGTGGCTCAAAGCAAGTGGGCTTACAAACTTTCATTTTCACCACTTCCCATAGTTTCCCCAGAAAACAACCGAGTAAAGGGTGGCTTTGTCTGACCTCTCGAAAGACAAGAAAGAATTACCATGAGGGCAAGGTCAAACAAATAGCTACTCTCCATCTTAAGATGAGTTTTTCCATTGCCCCACTGCTAGGTATCCTATTTGTGACTCTGGCTCTCGTAGAGAAACAGGGGCACAGAAACTCATGTCTAAGTGAGACTCATATATAAAGGTTAAGTGTTCATCAAGCAGACATCTGAAAGCAGTGTGGTCCAAACCCACAAGTCCGACATTTACCCATTAACCCGCATGTCTAACACCAATTGCAATGTCCTCCTGCATCTTTCAAAACAGACGACATGTTGCCGGCTGAAGGAGGAGAGCCGAGGCAGTGAATGTGTAAGCAGAGCCGCTAGGGCAGTGAATATGTCAGCATATCTCTGCACGGCTACTCCAACAGCCCGAACTTCCTCTGGGTAGGTCCATGTGTCTTCGGTTCAGGACGTCTTGCCGGAAAGGAGCCTTGACAACTAAAGCAGGTAAGAAGCTGAGGCAGCAGCACCCTGCTCCCACGTTCAGAAATGAAAAGACCCAACTAGAATGGCAATGCTCATGGAGCCATTGATCCCTCCGCCCTTGATTTAACCGCACGTGTGTATCGCCCAGGTTGGCACAATCCATGAACTAAATCCAAATTTGCAAACCTGGCACCCGATCAAAATTCTTTAACCCCAACATGGAATTAAGTAACATCAGGACCTTAATACTAAAACTTATGGAATGTTCCCCGACTCAGAATGTTTGTAAGCCAACTACTCTGTGCCTTTATATGCCAAATTTTAGCTATTCACTTTATTTTTGGCCCACTAATATAAAACCAGTGCTCAGAGGAAACAATCATTGCTTGCAATGAAGAAATCTTCATTCTAATAGGAACCTTTGAAAGTCTGTGTTAATCGGCAAAATCAAAGCGGACTGGCTGTGCATAAAGTCAGCACTCTTAGGCACCAGTTCACAGTCCCCAATATCGCCCTCTGGTGGGCTTCTGGTCGACCCGTGGCGGTACCTCACTCAGCCTTCATGGGGTGTCCACTGGTCACCTTGCTTTTAGACCATGGGCTCTCGCCACTATTCAACAAGTTGGGCTCCTGTTGCGACGTGGTGAACTTTACTCGAGTCACCCTCGTGTTCTGCTTTTCAGGTAAACAAATCCACAGGTATCCGTGCCCATACGCAAGCAGTCCTTTTATTGCTGCATTTCCCCGACCTCCACACCATATGTAGATACACGTGGACACCCAGCAAGCAATTCAGCCTGCTCACAGGCTCTCTTTAACACACACTCCCAGGGAGATGTTTTCTCCATAATCCCAGATATTTTTTTTAATTTCTGGCAAAGACTTATGTTTCCTGAGTACAACAAAGCACTGGTGGGCATCTATTTCACTGCATAGCTGTCTTCCCAGAGGTGGTCATACCCGGCTAAAGATCACCCCATTTTGGTGGCTCAAGGCAAGTGGGCTTACAAACTTTCATTTTTCCCACTTCCCATATTTTCCCTAGAAAACAACCGCGTAAAGGGTGGCTTTGTCTGACTTCTGGATAGACAAGGAAGAAGAATTACCACAATGGCAAGGTCAAACAAATAGCTACTCTCCATCTTAAGATGAGTTTTTCCATTGCCCCACTGCTAGGTATCCTATTTGTGACTCTGGCTCTCGTAGAGAAACAGGGGCACAGAAACTCATGTCTAAGTGAGACTCATATATAAAGGTTAAGTGTTCATCAAGCAGACATCTGAAAGCAGTGTGGTCCAAACCCACAAGTCCGACATTAACCCATTAACCCACATGTCCAAGACCAATTGCAATGTCCTCCTCCATCTTTCAAAACAGACGACATGTTGCAGGCTGAAGGAGGGGGGCCGAGACAGTGAATGTGTAAGCAGAGCCGCGTGGTCTGTGGATATATCAGCATATCTCTACACGGCTACTCCAACAGCCTGGGCTTCCTCAGGGTAGGTCCATGTGTCTTCGGCTCAGGGACGTCTTGCCGGGAAGGAGGCTTGACAGCTAAAGCAGGGAACAAGGTGAGGCAGCTGCACCCTGCTCCCACGTTCAGAAATGAAGAGACCCAACTAGAATGGCAATGCTCACGGAGCCATTGATCACTCCGCCCTTCATTTAACCGCACGTGTGTATCGCCCAGGTTGGCACAATCCATGATCTAAATCCAAATTTGCAAACCTGGCACCCGATCAAAATTCTTTAACCCCAACATGGAATTAAGTAACATCAGGACCTTAATTCTAAAACTTATGGAATGTTCCCCGACTCAGAAAGTTTGTAAGCCAACTACTCTGTGCCACTATACGCCAAAATTTAGCTATTCACTTTATCTATGGCCCAAAATATAAAACAAGTTCTCAGAGGAAACAATCATTGCTCGCTATGAAGAAATCTTCATTCCAATAAGAACCATTCAAATTCAGTCTCCCATCGGCAAAATCAAAGCTGGACAGGCCGTGCATAAACTCAGCACTCTTAGGCACCAGTTCACAGTCTCCAATATCGTCCTCTGGTGGGCTTCGGGTCGACCCGTGCCAGTTACCTCGCTCAGCCTTCACGGGGTATCCACCGGTCACCTTGCTTGTTGACCATGGGCTCTCGCCACTATTCAACAAGTTGGGCTCCTGATGCCTCGTGGTGAACTTTACTCGAGTCACCCTCGTGTTCTCCTTTTCAGGTAAACCAAATCCACAGGTATCCGTGCCCATATGCAAGCAGTCCTTTTATTGCTGCATTTCTCCGACCTCCACACCACATGTAGATCCACGTGGACACTCAGGAAGCAATTCAGCCTGCTCACAGGCTCTCTTTAACACACAGTCCCAGGGAGATGTTTTCTCCATACTCCCAGATTTTTTTTTTAACTTCAGGCAAAGACATATGGTTCCAGAGTACAGGAAAGCACTGGTGGGCATCAATTTCACTGCATAGCTGTCTTCCCAGAGGTGGTGTAAACCCAGCTAAAGATCACCCCATTTTGGTGGCTCAAAGCAAGTGGGCTTACAAACTTTCATTTTCACCACTTCCCATAGTTTCCCCAGAAAACAACCGAGTAAAGGGTAGCTTTGTCTGACCTCTCGATACACAAGAAAGAAGAATTATCATGAGGGCAAGGTCAAACAAATAGCTACTCTCCATCTTAAGATGAGTTTTTCCATTGCCCCACTGCTAGGTATCCTATTTGTGACTCTGGCTCTCGTAGAGAAACAGGGGCACAGAAACTCATGTCTAAGTGACACTCATATATAAAGGTTAAGTGTTCATCAAGCAGACATCCGAAAGGAGTGTGGTCCAAACCCACAAGTCCGACATTTACCCATTATCCCGCATGTCTAACACCAATTGCAATGTCCTCCTCCATCTTTCAAAACAGACGACATGTTGCCGGCTGAAGGAGGAGAGCAGAGGCAATGAATGTGTAAGCAGAGCCGCGTGGGCATTGAATATGTCAGCATACCTCTGCACGGATACTCCAACATCACGGGCTTCCTCTGGGTAGGTCCATGTGTCTTCGGTTCAGGACGTCTTGCCGGAAAGGAGCCTTGACAACTAAAGCAGGTAAGAAGCTGAGGCAGCTGCACCCTGCTCCCACGTTCAGAAATGAAAAGACCCAACTAGAATGGCAATGCTCAAGGAGCCATTGATCCCTCCGCCCTTGATTTAACCACACGTGTGTATCGCCCAGGTTGGCACAATCCATGAACTAAATCCAAATTTGCAAACCTGGCACCCGATCAAAATTTTTTAACCCCAACATGGAATTAAGTAACATCAGGACCTTAATTCTAAAACTTATGGAATGTTCCCCGACTCAGAATGTTTGTAAGCCAACTACTCTGTGCCTATATACGCCAAATTTTAGCTATTCACTTTATGTATGGCCCACTAATATAAAACCAGAGCTCAGAGGAAACAATCATTGCTCGCTATGAAGAAATCTTCATTCCAATTGGAACCTTTCAAAGTCTGTGTCCATCGGCAAAATCAAAGATGGACAGGCCGTGGATAAAGTAAGCACTCTTAGGAACCAGTTCACAGTCCCCTATATCGCCCTATGGTGGGCTTCTGGTCGACCCGTGCCGGCTGCCTCGCTCAGCCTTCACGGGGTGTCCACTGGTCACCTTGCTTGTAGACCATGGGCTCTCGCCACTATTCAACAAGTTAGGCTCCTTATGCGACGTGGTGAACTTTACTCGAGTCACCCTTGTATTCTTTTCAGGTAAACCAAATCCACAGGTATCCATGCCCATACGCAAGCAGTCCTTTTATTGCTGCATTTCTCCGACCACCACACCATATGTAGAGCCACGTGGACACCCAGCAAGCAATTGAGGCTTCTCACAGGCTCTCTTTAACACACAGTCCCAGGGAGATGTTTTCTCCATAATCCCAGATTTTTTTTTTTAATTTCTGGCCAAGTGTTATGGTTCCTGAGTACAGGAAAGCACTGGTGGGCATCTATTTCACTGCATAGCTGTCTTCCCAGAGGTGGTCTAAACCCAGCTAAAGATCACCCCATTTTGGTGGCTCAAAGCAAGTCGGCTTACAAACGTTCATTTTTCCCACTTCCCATATTATCCCTAGAAAACAACCGAGTAAAGGGTGGCTTTGTCTGACCTCTGGATAGACAAGGAAGAAGAATTACCACGAGGGCAAGGTCAAACAAATAGCTACTCTCCATCTTAAGATGAGTTTTTCCATTGCCCCACTGCTAGGTATCCTATTTGTGACTCTGGCTCTCATAGAGAAAAAGGAGCACAGAAAATCATGTCTAAGTGAGACTCATATATAAAGGTTAAGTGTTCATCAAGCAGACATCCGAAAGCAGTGTGGTCCAAACCCACAAGTCCGACATTAACCCATTAACACACATGTCTAACACCAATTGCAGTGTCCTCCTCCATCTTTCAATACAGATGACATGTTGCTGTCTGAAGGAGGAGAGACGAGGCAGTGAATGTGAAAGGAGAGCAGCCTGGGCAGTGGATATGTCAGCATATCTCTACACGGCTACTCCAACAGCCTGGGCTTCCTCAGGGTAGGTCCATGTGTCTTCGGCTCAGGGACGTCTTGCCGGGAAGGATCCTTGACAGCTAAAGCAGGGAACAAGCTGAGGCAGCTGCACCCTGCTCCCACGTTCAGAAAAGAAGAGACCCAACTAGAATGGCAATGCTCAAGGAGCCATTGATCCCTCCGCCCTTCATTTAACTGCACGTGTGTATCACCCAGGTGGGCACAATCCACGAACTAAATCCACATTTGTGAACCTGGCACCCGTTCAAAATTCTTTAACCCCAACATGAAATTAAGTAACATCAGGACCTTAATTCAAAGCCTTATGGAATGTTCCCCCATTCCGAAAGTTTGTAAGCCAACTGCTCTGTGCCTTTATACCCCTAATTTTAGCTATTCACTTTACGTATGGCCCACTAATAAAAAACCAGTGCTCAGAGGAAACAATCATTGCTCACCATGAAGAAATCTTCATTCTAATAGGAACTTTTCACAGTCTGTGTCCATTAGCAAAATCAAAGCCGGAGAGGCCGTGCATAAAGTCAGCACTCTTAGACACCAGTTCACAGTCTCCAATATCGTCCTCTGGTGGGCTTCGGGTCGACCCGTGCCAGTTACCTCGCTCAGCCTTCACGGGGTATCCACCGGTCACCTTGCTTGTAGACCATGGGCTCTCGCCACTATTCAACAAGTTGGGCTCCTGATGCTACGTGGTGATCTTTACTCAAGTCACCCTCGTGTTCTCCTTTTCAGGTAAACCAAATACACAGGTATCCGTGCCCATTCGCAAGCAGTCCTTTTATTGCTGCATTTCTCCGACCTCCATACCACATGTAGATCCACGTGGACACTCAGGAAGCAATTCAGCCTGCTCACAGGCTCTCTTTAACACACAGTCCCAGGGAGATGTTTTCTCCATACTCCCAGATTTTTTTTTAACTTCAGGCAAAGACATATGGTTCCAGAGTACAGGAAAGCACTGGTGGGCATCAATTTCACTGCATAGCTGTCTTCCCAGAGGTGGTCTAAACCCAGCTGAAGATCACCCCATTTTGGTGGCTCAAAGCAAGTGGGCTTACAAACTTTCATTTTCACCACTTCCCATAGTTTCCCCAGAAAACGACAGAGTAAACGGTGGCTTTGTCTGACCTCTCGATAGACAAGAAAGAAGAATTACCATGAGGGCAAGGTCAAACAAATAGCTACTCTCCATCTTAAGATGAGTTTTTCCATTGCCCCACTGCTAGGTATCCTATTTGTGACTCTGGCTCTCGTAGAGAAACAGGGGCACAGAAACTCATGTCTAAGTGACACTCATATATAAAGGTTAAGTGTTCATCAAGCAGACATCCGAAAGCAGTGTGGTCCAAACCCACAAGTCCGACATTTACCCATTAACCCGCATGTCTAACACCAATTGCAATGTCCTCCTCCATCTTTCAAAACAGACGACATGTTGCCGGCTGAAGGAGGAGAGCCGAGGCAGTGAATGTGTAAGCAGAGCCGCGTGGGCAGTGAATATGTCAGCATATCTCTGCACGGCTACTCCAACAGCCCGGGCTTCCTCTGTGTAGGTCCATGTGTCTTCGGTTCAGGACGTCTTGCCGGAAAGGAGCCTTGACAACTAAAGCAGGTAAGAAGCTGAAGCAGCTGCACCCTGCTCCCACGTTCAGAAATGAAAAGACCCAACTAGAATGGCAATGCTCAAGGAGCCATTGATCCCTCCGCCCTTGATTTAACCGCATGTGTGTATCGCCAAGGTTGGCACAATCCATGATCTAAATCCAAATTTGCAAACCTGGCACCCGATCAAAATTCTTTAACCCCAACATGGAATTAAGTAACATCAGGACCTTAATTCTAAAACTTATGGAATGTTCCCAGACTCAGAATGTTTGTAAGCCAACTACTCTGTGCCTTTATACGCCAAATTTTAGCTATTCACTTTATTTTTGGCCCACTAATATAAAACCAGTGCTCAGAGGAAACAATCATTGCTCGCCATGAAGAAATCTTCATTCTAATAGGAACCTTTCAAAGTCTGTGTTAATCGGCAAAATCAAAGCCGGACTGGCTGTGCATAAAGTCAGCACTCTTAGGCACCAGTTCACAGTCCCCAATATCGCCCTCTGGTGGGCTTCTGGTCGACCCGTGCCGGTACCTCACTCAGCCTTCACGGGGTGTCCACTGGTCACCTTGCTTTTAGGCCATGCGCTCTCGCCACTATTCAACAAGTTGGGCTCCTGATGCGACGTGGTGAACTTTACTCGAGTCACCCTTGTGTTCTCCTTTTCAGGTAAACAAATCCACAGGTATCCGGGCCCATACGCAAGCAGACCTTTTATTGCTGCATTTCTCCGACCTCCACACCATATGTAGATACACGTGGACACCCAGCAAGGAATTCAGCCTGCTCACAGGCTCTCTTTAACACACACTCCCAGGGAGATGTTTTCTCCATAATCCCAGATATTTTTTTAACTTCTGGCAAAGACTTATGTTTCCTGAGTACAACAAAGCACTGGTGGGCATCTATTTCACTGCATAGCTGTCTTCCCAGAGGAAGCTTAACCCAGCTAAAGATCACCCAATTTTGGTGGCTCTAAGCATGTGGGCTTACAAACTTTCATTTTTCCCACTTCCCATATTTTACCCAGAAAACAACCGAGAATAGGGTGGCTTTGTCTGACCTCTGGATAGACAAGGAAGAAGAATTACCACAATGGCAAGGTCAAACAAATAGCTACTCTCCATCTTAAGATGAGTTTTTCCATTGCCCCACTGCTAGGTATCCTATTTGTGACTCTGGCTCTCGTAGAGAAACATGGGCACAGAAACTCATGTCTAAGTGAGACTCATATATAAAGGTTAAGTGTTCATCAAGCAGACATCTGAAAGCAGTGTGGTCCAAACCCACAAGTCCGACATTAACCCATTAACCCACATGTCCAAGACCAATTGCAATGTCCTCCTCCATCTTTCAAAACAGACGACATGTTGCAGGCTGAAGGATGGGGGCCGAGACAGTGAATGTGTAAGCAGAGCCGCGTGGTCTGTGGATATATCAGCATATCTCTGCACGGCTACTCCAACAACCCGGGCTTCCTTTGGGTAAGTACATGTGTCTTCGGCTCAGGGACGTCTTGCCGGAAAGGAGCCTTGACAGCTAAAGCAGGGAACAAGCTGAGGCAGCTGCACCCTGCTCCCACGTTCAGAAATGAAGAGACCCAACTAGAATGGCAATGCTCAAGGAGCCATTGATCCCTCCGCCCTTCATTTAACTGCACGTGTGTATCACCCAGGTGGGCACAATCCACGAACTAAATCCACATTTGTGAACCTGGCACCCGTTCAAAATTCTTTAACCCCAACATGGAATTAAGTAACATCAGGACCTTAATTCAAAGCCTTATGGAATGTTCCCCCATTCCGAAAGTTTGTAAGCCAACTGCTCTGTGCCTTTATACCCCTAATTTTAGCTATTCACTTTATGTATGGCCCACTAATAAAAAACCAGTGCTCAGAGGAAACAATCATTGCTCGCCATGAAGAAATCTTCATTCTAATAGGAACTTTTCACAGTCTGTGTCCATTAGCAAAATCAAAGCCGGAGTGGCCGTGCATAAAGTCAGCACTCTTAGGCACCAGTTCACAGTCTCCAATATCGTCCTCTGGTGGGCTTCGGGTCGACCCGTGCCAGTTACCTCGCTCAGCCTTCACGGGGTATCCACCGGTCACCTTGCTTGTAGACCATGGGCTCTCGCCACTATTCAACAAGTTGGGCTCCTGATGCGACGTGGTGATCTTTACTCGAGTCACCCTCGTGTTCTCCTTTTCAGGTAAACCAAATACACAGATATCCGTGCCCATTCGCAAGCAGTCCTTTTATTGCTGCATTTCTCCGACCTCCATACCACATGTAGATCCACGTGGACACTCAGGAAGCAATTCAGCCTGCTCACAGGCTCTCTTTAACACACAGTCCCAGGGAGATGTTTTCTCCATACTCCCAGATTTTTTTTAACTTCAGGCAAAGACATATGGTTCCAGAGTACAGGAAAGCACTGGTGGGCATCAATTTCACTGCATAGCTGTCTTCCCAGAGGTGGTCTAAACCCAGCTGAAGATCACCCCATTTTGGTGGCTCAAAGCTAGTGGGCTTACAAACTTTCATTTTCACCACTTCCCATAGTTTCCCCAGAAAACAACCGAGTAAAGGGTGGCTTTGTCTGACCTCTCGATAGACAAGAAAGAAGAATTACCATGAGGGCAAGGTCAAACAAATAGCTACTCTCCATCTTAAGATGAGTTTTTCCATTGCCCCACTGCTAGGTATCCTATTTGTGACTCTGGCTCTCGTAGAGAAACAGGGGCACAGAAACTCATGTCTAAGTGACACTCATATATAAAGGTTAAGTGTTCATCAAGCAGACATCCGAAAGCAGTGTGGTCCAAACCCACAAGTCCGACATTTACCCATTAACCCGCATGTCTAACACCAATTGCAATGTCCTCCTCCATCTTTCAAAACAGACGACATGTTGCCGGCTGAAGGAGGAGAGCCGAGGCAGTGAATGTGTAAGCAGAGCCGCGTGGGCAGTGAATATGTCAGCATATCTCTGCACGGCTACTCCAACAGCCTGGGCTTCCTCTGTGTAGGTCCATGTGTCTTCGGTTCAGGACGTCTTGCCGGAAAGGAGCCTTGACAACTAAAGCAGGTAAGAAGCTGAAGCAGCTGCACCCTGCTCCCACGTTCAGAAATGAAAAGACCCAACTAGAATGGCAATGCTCAAGGAGCCATTGATCCCTCCGCCCTTGATTTAACCGCACGTGTGTATCGCCAAGGTTGGCACAATCCATGATCTAAATCCAAATTTGCAAACCTGGCACCCGATCAAAATTCTTTAACCCCAACATGGAATTAAGTAACATCAGGACCTTAATTCTAAAACTTATGGAATGTTCCCCGACTCAGAATGTTTGTAAGCCAACTACTCTGTGCCTTTATATGCCAAATTTTAGCTATTCACTTTATTTTTGGCCCACTAATATAAAACCAGTGCTCAGAGGAAACAATCATTGCTCGCCATGAAGAAATCTTCATTCTAATAGGAACCTTTCAAAGTCTGTGTTAATCGGCAAAATCAAAGCCGGACTGGCTGTGCATAAAGTCAGCACTCTTAGGCACCAGTTCACAGTCCCCAATATCGCCCTCTGGTGGGCTTCTGGTCGACCCGTGCCGGTACCTCACTCAGCCTTCACGGGGTGTCCACTGGTCACCTTGCTTTTAGGCCATGCGCTCTCGCCACTATTCAACAAGTTGGGCTCCTGATGCGACTTGGTGAACTTTACTCGAGTCACCCTTGTGTTCTCCTTTCCAGGTAAACAAATCCACAGGTATCCATGCCCATACGCAAGCAGTCCTTTTATTGCTGCATTTCTCCGACCTCCATACCATATGTAGATACACGTGGACACCCAGCAAGCAATTCAGCCTGCTCACAGGCTCTCTTTAACACACACTCCCAGGGAGATGTTTTCTCCCTAATCCCAGATATTTTTTTAACTTCTGGCAAAGACTTATGGTTCCTGAGTACAACAAAGCACTGGTGGGCATCTATTTCACTGCATAGCTGTCTTCCCAGAGGTGGTCAAAACCCGGCTAAAGATCACCCCATTTTGGTGGCTCAAGGCAAGTGGGCTTACAAACTTTCATTTTTCCCACTTCCCATATTTTACCCAGAAAACAACCGAGAATAGGGTGGCTTTGTCTGACCTCTACATATACAAGGAAGAAGAATTACCATGAGGGCAAGGTCAAACATATAGTTACTCTCCATCTTAAGATGAGTTTTTCCATTGCCCCACTGCTAGGTATCCTATTTGTGACTCTGGCTCTCGTAGAGAAACAGGGGCACAGAAACTCATGTCTAAGTGAGAATCATATATAAAGGTTAAGTGTTCATCAAGCAGACATCTGAAAGCAGTGTGGTCCAAACCCACAAGTCCGACATTAACCCATTAACCCACATGTCCAAGACCAATTGCAATGTCCTCCTCCATCTTTCAAAACAGACGACATGTTGCAGGCTGAAGGAGGGGGGCCGAGACAGTGAATGTGTAAGCAGAGCCGCGTGGTCTGTGGATATATCAGCATATCTCTGCACGGCTACTCCAACAATCCGGGCTTCCTTTGGGTAAGTACATGTGTCTTTGGCTCAGGGTCGTCTTGCCGGAAAGGAGCCTTGACAGCTAAAGCAGGGAACAAGCTGAGGCAGCTGCACCCTGCTCCCACGTTCAGAAATGAAGAGACCCAACTAGAATGGCAATGCTCATGGAGCCATTGTCACTCCGCCCTTCATTTAACCGCACGTGTGTATCGCCCATGTTGGCACAATCCACGAACTAAATCCACATTTGCGAACCTGGCACCCGTTCAAAAGTCTTTAACCCCAACATGGAATTAAGTAACATCAGGACCTTAATTCTAAAACTTATGGAATGTTCCCCCACTCAGAAAGTTTGTAAGCCAACTACTCTGTGCCATTATACGCCAAAATTTAGCTATTCACTTTATCTATGGCCCAAAATATAAAACAAGTGCTCAGAGGAAACAATTATTGCTCGCTATGAAGAAATCTTCATTCCAATAGGAACCATTCAAAGTCTGTCTCCCATCGGCAAAATCAAAGCTGGACAGGACGTGCATAAACTCAGCACTCTTAGGCACCAGTTCACAGTCTCCAATGTCGTCCTCTGGTGGGCTTCGGGTCGACCCGTGCCAGTTACCTCGCTCAGCCTTCACGGGGTATCCACCGGTCACCTTGCTTGTAGACCATGGGCTCTCGCCACTATTCAACAAGTTGGGCTCCTGATGCGATGTGGTGAACTTTACTCGAGTCACCCTCGTGTTCTCCTTTTCAGGTAAATCAAATCCACAGGTATCCGTGCCCACATGCAAGCAGTCCTTTTATTGCTGCATTTCTCCGACCTCCACACCACATGTAGATCCACGTGGACACTCAGGAAGCAATTCAGCCTGCTCACAGGCTTTTTTTAACACACAGTCCCAGGGAGATGTTTTCTCCATACTCCCAGATTTTTTTTAACTTCAGGCAAAGACATATGGTTCCAGAGTACAGGAAAGCACTGGTGGGCATCAATTTCACTGCATAGCTGTCTTCCCAGAGGTGGTCTAAACCCAGCTAAAGACCACCCCATTTTGGTGGCTCAAAGCAAGTCGGCTTACAAACTTTCATTTTTCCCACTTCCCATAGTTTCACCAGAAAACAACCGAGTAAAGGGTGGCTTTGTCTGACCTCTACATATACAAGGAAGAAGAATTACCATGAGGGCAAGGTCAAACATATAGTTACTCTCCATCTTAAGATGAGTTTTTCCATTGCCCCACTGCTAGGTATCCTATTTGTGACTCTGGCTCTCGTAGAGAAAAAGGGGCACAGAAAATCATGTCTAAGTGAGACTCATATATAAAGGTTAAGTGTTCATCAAGCAGACATCCGAAAGCAGTGTGGTCCAAACCCACAAGTCCGACATTAACCCATTAACCCACATGTCCAAGACCAATTGCAATGTCCTCCTCCATCTTTCAAAAAAGACGACATGTTGCAGGCTGAAGGAGGGGGGCCGAGACAGTGAGTGTGTAAGCAGAGCCGCGTGGTCTGTGGATATATCAGCATATCTCTGCACGGCTACTCCAACAACCCGGGCTTCCTTTGGGTAAGTACATGTGTCTTCGGCTCAGGGACGTCTTGCCGGAAAGGAGCCTTGACAGCTAAAGCAGGGAACAAGCTGAGGCAGCTGCACCCTGCTCCCACGTTCAGAAAAGAAGAGACCCAACTAGAATGGCAATGCTCAAGGAGCCATTGATCCCTCCGCCCTTCATTTAACTGCACGTGTGTATCACCCAGGTGGGCACAATCCACGAACTAAATCCACATTTGTGAACCTGGCACCCGTTCAAAATTCTTTAACCCCAACATGGAATTAAGTAACATCAGGACCTTAATTCAAAGCCTTATGGAATGTTCCCCCATTCCGAAAGTTTGTAAGCCAACTGCTCTGTGCCTTTATACCCCTAATTTTAGCTATTCACTTTATGTATGGCCCACTAATAAAAAACCAGTGCTCAGAGGAAACAATCATTGCTCACCATGAAGAAATCTTCATTCTAATAGGAACTTTTCACAGTCTGTGTCCATTAGCAAAATCAAAGCCGGAGTGGCCGTGCATAAAGTCAGCACTCTTAGGCACCAGTTCACAGTCTCCAATATCGCCCTCTGCTGGGCTTCGGGTCGACCCGTGCCAGTTACCTCGCTCAGCCTTCACGGGGTATCCACCGGTCACCTTGCTTGTAGACCATGGGCTCTCGCCACTATTCAACAAGTTGGGCTCCTGATGCGACGTGGTGATCTTTACTCGAGTCACCCTTGTGTTCCCCTTTACAGGTAAACAAATCCACAGGTATCCATGCCCATACGCAACAATCCTGTTATTGCTGCATTTCTCCGACCTCCACACCATATGTAGATCCACGTGGACACCCAGCAAGCAATTCAGCCTGCTCACAGGCTCTCTTTAACACTCACTCCCAGGGAGATGTTTTCTCCCTACTCCCAGATTTTTTTTTTTTACTTCTGGCCAAGTCTTATGATTCCTGAGTACACCAAAGAACTGGTGGGCATCTATTTCACTGCATACCTGTCTTCCCAGAGGTGGTCAAAACCCAGCTAAAGATCACCCCATTTTGGTGGCTCAAGCAAATGGGCTTACCAACTTTCATTTTCCCCCTTACCCTAGTTTCCCCAGAAAACAACCGAGTAAAGGGTGGCTTTGTCTGACCTCTGGATCGACAAGGAAGAAGAATTACCATGAGGGCAGGGTCAAACATATAGTTACTCTCCATCTTAAGATGAGTTTTTCCATTGCCCCACTGCTAGGTATCCTATTTGTGACTCTGGCTCTCGTAGAGAAACAGGGGCACAGAAACTCATGTCTAAGTGAGACTCATATATAAAGGTTAAGTGTTCATCAAGCAGACATCTGAAAGCAGTGTGGTCCAAACCCCCAAGTCCGACATTAACCCATTAACCCACATGTCTAACAACAATTGCAGTGTCCTCCTACATCTTTCAAAACAGATGACAAGTTGCTGGCTGAAGGAGGAGAGACAAGGCAGTGAATGTGTAAGCAGAGCAGCGTGGGCAGTGGATATGTCAGCATATCTCTACACGGCTACTCCAACAGCCCGGGCTTCCTCTGGGTAGGTCCTTGTGTCTTCGGCTCAGGGACGTCTTGCCGGAAATGAGTCTTGACAACTAAAGCAGGGAACAAGGTGAGGCAGCTGCACCCTGCTCCCATGTTCAGAAATGAAGAGACCCAACAAGAATGGCAATGCTCAAGGAGCCATTGTCACTCCGCCCTTCATTTAACCGCACGTGTGTATCGCCCAGGTTGGCACAATCCACGAACTAAATCCACATTTGCAAATATGGCACCCGTTCAAAATTCTTTAACCACAACATGGAATTAAGTAACACCAGGACCTTAATTCTAAAACTTATGGAATGTTTCCCCACTCAGAAAGATTGTAAGCCAACTACTCTGTGCCATCATACGCCAAATTTTAGCTATTCACTTTATCTATGGCCCAAAATATAAAACAAGTGCTCAGAGGAAATATCATTGCTCGCCATGAAGAAATCTTCATTCCAATAGGAACCATTCGAAGTCTGTGTCCATCGGCAAAATCAAAGCCGGACACGCCGTGCATAAAGTCAGCACTCTTAGGCACCAGTTCATAGTCTCCAATATCGTCCTCTGGTGTGCTTCTTGTCGACCCGTACCGGGGACCTTGCTCAGCCTTCATGGGGTATCCACCGGTCACCTTGCTTGTAGACCATGGGCTCTCGCCACTATTCAACAAGCCTGGGGCCTGATGCACATGGTGAACTTTACTCGAGTCACCCTCGTTTTCTCCTTTTCAGGTAAACCAAATCCACAGGTATCCGTGCCCATACGCAAGCAGTCCTTTCATTGCTGCATTTCTCGGACCTCCACTCCATATGTAGATCCCCGAGGTCACCCAGAAAGCAATTCAGCCTGCTCACAGTCTCTCTTTAACACACAGTCCCTGGGAGATGTTTTCTCCCTACTCCCAGATGTTTTTTTAACTTCTGGCAAAGGCTTATGGTTCCTGAGTTCACGAAAGCACTGGTGGGAATCTATTTCACTGCATAGCTGTCTACCTAGAGGTGGTCTACACCCAGCTAAAGATAACCCCATTTTAGTGGTTCAAAGCAAGTGGGCTTACAAACTTTCATTTTTCCACCTTTCCATAGTTTCCCCAGAAAACAACCGAGTACAGGGTAGCTTTGTCTGACTTCTGGATAGACAAGGAAGTAGAATTACCATGAGGCAAGGTAAAACAAATAGCTACTCTCCATCTTAAGATGAGTTTTTCCATTGCCCCATTGCTAGGTATCTTATTTGTGACTCTGGCTCTCATAGAGAAACAGGGACACAGACATGAGTTTCTAAGTGAGACTCATATATCAAGGTTAAGTGTTCATCAAGCAGACATGCGAAAGCAGTGTGGTCCAAACCCACAAGTCCGACAATAACCCATTAACCCACATGTCCAACACCAATTGCAATGTCCTCCTCCATCTTTCAAAACATTCGACATGTTGCTGGTTGAAGGAGGAGAGCCCAGGCAGTGAATGTGTGAGCAGAGCAGCCTGGGCAGTGGATATGTCAGCATATCTCTGCATGGCTACTCCAGCAGCCCGGGTTTCCTCTTTTTAGGTCCATGTGTCTTCGGCTCTTGGACGTCTTGCCAGAAAGGAGCCTTGACAGCTAAAGCAGGGAACAAGTTGAGTCAGCTGCACCCTGCTCCCACATTCAGAAATGAAGAGACCCAACTAGAATGGCAATGATCAAGGAGCCATTGATCACTCCACCCTTCATTTAACCGCACGTGTGTATCGCCCAGGTTGGCACAATCTACGAACTAAATTCACATTTGCGAACCAGGCACCCGTTCAAAATTCTTTAAACCCAACATGGAATTAAGTTACATCAGACCTTAATTCTAAAACTTATGGAATGTTCCCCCACTCGGAAAGTTTGTAAGCCAACTACTCTGTGCCTTTATACGCCAAATTTTAGCTATCCACTTTATCTATGGCCCACTAATATAAAACCAGTGCTCAGAGGAAACAATCATTCCTCGCTATGAAGAAATCTTCATTCCAATAGGAACCTTTCAAAGTCTGTGTTCATCGGCAAAATCAAAGCCGGACAGGCCGTGCATAAAGTCAGCACTCTTAGGCACCAGTTCACAGTCTCCAATATCGCCCTATGGTAGGCTTCTGGTCGGCCCGTGCCAGCTACCTCACTCAGCCTCCACGGGGTGTCCACCAGTCTCCTTGCTTGTAGACCATGGGCTCTCGCTAATGTTCAACAAGCCTGGGCTCCTGATGCAACGTGGGGAACTTTAGTCGAATCACCCTCTTTTTCTCCTTTTCAGGTAAACCAAATCCACTGGTATCTGGGCCATACACAAGCAGTTCTTTTATTGCTGCAGTTCTCCGACCTCCACTCCATATGAAGATCCACGTGGTCACCCAGCAAGCAATTCAGCCTGCTCACAGGCTCTCTTTAACACACAGTCCAGTGAGATGTTTTCTCCCTACTCTTAGATTTTATTTTAACTTCTGGCAAAGGCTTTTGGTTCCTGAGTACAGGAAAGCACTGGTGGGCATCTAATTCACTGCACAGCAGTCTTCCCAGAGGTAGCTTAACCCAGCTAAAGATCACCCAATTTTGGTGGCTCTAAGCATGTGGGCTTACAAACTTTCATTTTTCCCACTTCCCATATTTTCCCTAGAAAACAACCGAGTAAAGGGTGGCTTTTTCTGACCTCTGGATAGACAAGGAAGAAGAATTACCATGAGGGCAAAGTCAAACAAATAGCTACTCTCCATCTTAAGATGAGTTTTTCCATTGCCCCACTGCTAGGTATCCTATTTGTGACTCTGGCTCTCGTAGAGAAACAGGGGCACAGAAACTCATGTCTAAGTGAGACTCATATATAAAGGTTAAGTGTTCATCAAGCAGACATCTGAAAGCAGTGGGGTCCAAACCCACAAGTCCGACATTAACCCATTAACCCACATGTCGAAACCAATTGCAATGTCCTCCTCCATCTTTCAAAACAGACGACATGTTGCAGGCTGAAGGAGGGGGGCCGAGACAGTGAATGTGTAAGCAGAGCCGCGTGGTCTGTGGATATATCAGCATATCTCTGCACGGTTACTCCAACAACCCGGGCTTCCTTTGGGTAAGTACATGTGTCTTCGGCTCAGGGACGTCTTGCCGGAAAGGAGCCTTGACAGCTAAAGCAGGGAACAAGCTGAGGCAGCTGCACCCTGCTCCCACGTTCAGAAATGAAGAGACCCAACTAGAATGGCAATGCTCAAGGAGCCATTTATCCCTCCGCCCTTCATTTAACTGCACGTGTGTATCACCCAGGTGGGCACAATCCACGAACTAAATCCACATTTGTGAACCTGGCACCCGTTCAAAATTCTTTAACCCCAACATGGAATTAAGTAACATCAGGATCTTAATTCAAAGCCTTATGGAATGTTCCCCCACTCCGAAAGTTTGTAAGCCAACTGCTCTGTGCCTTTATACCCCTAATTTTAGCTATTCACTTCATGTATGGCCCAGTAATATAAAACCAGTGCTCAGAGGAAACAATCATTGCTCGCCATGAAGAAATCTTCATTCTAATAGGAACCTTTCACAGTCTGTGTCCATCGGCAAAATCAAAGCCGGACAGGCCGTGCATAAAGTCAGCACTCTTAGGCACCAGTTCACAGTCTCCAATATCGCCCTCTGGTGGGCTTCTGGTCGACCCGTGCCGGCTACCTCGCTCAGCCTTCACGGGGTGTCCACTGGTCACCTTGCTTGTAGACCATGGGCTCTCGCCACTATTCAACAAGTTGGGCTCCTGATGCGACGTGGTGAACATTCCTCGAGTCACCCTTTTGTTCCCCTTTACAGGTAAACAAATCCACTGGTATCCGTGCCCATACGCAAGCAATCCTGTTATTGCTGCGTTTCTCCGACCTCCACACCATATGTAGATCCACGTGGACACCCAGCAAGCAATTCAGCCTGCTCACAGGTTCTCTTTAACACACACTCCCAGGGAGATGTTTTCTCCCTAATCCCAGATATTTTTTTTTACTTCTGGCCAAGTCTTATGATTCCTGAATACACCAAAGAACTGGTGGGCATCTATTTCACTGCATACCTGTCTTCCCAGAGGTGGTCAAAACCCAGCTAAAGATCACCCCATTTTGGTGGTTCAAGCAAATGGGCTTACAAACTTTCATTTTTCCTCCTTACCCTAGTTTCCCCAGAAAACAACCGAGTAAAGGGTGGCTTTGTCTGACCTCTGGATCGACAAGGAAGTAGAATTACCATGAGGGCAAGGTCAAACATATAGTTACTCTCCTTCTTAAGATGAGTTTTTCCATTGCCCCACTGCTAGGTATCCTATTTGTGACTCTGCCTCTCATAGAGAAACAGGGACACAGAAACTCATGTCTAAGTGAGACTCATATATCAAGGTTAAGTGTTCATCAAGCAGACATCTGAAAGCAGTGTTGTCCAAACCCCCAAGTCCGACATTAACCCATTAACCCACATGTCTAACAACAATTGCAGTGTCCTCCTCCATCTTTCAAAACAGATGACATGTTGCTGGCTGAAGGAGGAGAGACGATGCAGTGAATGTGTAAGCAGAAGAGCGTGGGCAGTGGATATGTCAGCATATCTCTACACGGCTACTCCAACAGCCCGGGCTTCCTCTGGGTAGGTCCATGTGTCTTCGGCTCAGGGACGTCTTGCCGGGAAGGAGCCTTGTCAGCTAAAGCAGGGAACAAGGTGAGGCAGCTGCACCCTGCTCCCATGTTCAGAAATGAAGAAACCCAACAAGAATGGCAATGCTCAAGGAGCCATTGATCCCTCTGCCCTTGATTTAACCGCACGTGTGTATCGCCCAGGTTGGCACAATCCACGAACTAAATCCACATTTGCGAACCTGGCACCCGTTCAAAATTCTTTAACCACAACATGGAATTAAGTAACACCAGGACCTTAATTCTAAAACTTATGGAATGTTTCCCCACTCAGAAAGTTTGTAAGCCAACTACTCTGTGCCATCATACGCCAAATTTTAGCTATTCACTTTATCTATGGCCCAAAATATATAACAAGTGCTCAGAGGAAATATCATTGCTCGCCATGAAGAAATCTTCATTCCAATAGGAACCATTCAAAGTCTGTGTCTATCGGCAAAATCCAAGCCGGACACGCCGTGCATAAAGTCAGCACTCTTAGGCACCAGTTCACAGTCTCCAATATCGTCCTCTGGTGTGCTTCTTGTCGACCCGTACCGGGGACCTCGCTCAGCCTTCATGGGGTATCCACCGGTCACCTTGCTTGTAGACCATGGGCTCTCGCCACTATTAAACAAGCCTGGGGTCCTGATGCACATGGTGAACTTTACTCGAGTCACCCTCGTGTTCTCCTTTTCAGGTAAACCAAATCCACAGGTATCCGTGCCCATACGCAAGCAGTCCTTTTATTGCTGCATTTCTCCGACCTCCACTCCATATGTAGATCCCCGAGGTCACCCAGAAAGCAATTCAGCCTGCTCACAGTCTCTCTTTAACACGCAGTCCCTGGGAGATGTTTTCTCCCTACTCCCAGATATTTTTTTAACTTCTGGCAAAGGCTTATGGTTCCTGAGTTCACGAAAGCACTGGTGGGCATCTATTTCACTGCATAGCTGTCTACCCAGAGGTGGTCTAAACCCAGCTAAAGATAACCCCATTTTAGTGGTTCAAAGCAAGTGGGCGTACAAACTTTCATTTTTCCACCTTTCCATAGTTTCCCCAGAAAACAACCGAGTACAGGGTAGCTTTGACTGACTTCTGGATAGACAAGGAAGTAGAATTACCATGAGGCAAGGTAAAACAAATAGCTACTCTCCATCTTAAGATGAGTTTTTCCATTGCCCCACTGCTAGGTATCCTATTTGTGACTCTGGCTCTCATAGAGAAACAGGGACACAGAAACTCATGTCTAAGTGAGACTCATATATCAAGGTTCAGTGTTCATCAAGCAGACATCCGAAAGCAATGTGGTCCAAACCCACAAGTCCGACAATAACCCATTAACCCACATGTCCAACACCAATTGCAATGTCCTCCTCCATCTTTCAAAACATTCGACATGTTGCTGGCTGAAGGAGGAGAGCCCAGGCAGTGAATGTGTAAGCAGAGCAGCCTGGGCAGTGGATATGTCAGCATATCTCTGCATGGCTACTCCAGCAGCTCGGGTTTCCTCTTGGTAGGTCCATGTGTCTTCGGCTCGGGGACTTCTTGCCAGAAAGGAGCCTTGACAGCTAAAGCAGGGAAAAAGCTGAGTCAGCTGCACCCTGCTCCCACATTCAGAAATGAAGAAACCCAACTAGAATGGCAATGATCAAGGAGCCATTGATCACTCCACCCTTCATTTAACCGCACGTGTGTATCGCCCAGGTTGGCACAATCCACGAACTAAATTCACATTTGCGAACCAGGCACCCGTTGAAAATTCTTTAAACCCAACATGGAATTAAGTTACATCAGACCTTAATTCTAAAACTTATGGAATGTTCCCCCACTCGGAAAGTTTGTAAGCCAACTACTCTGTGCCTTTATACACCAAATTTTAGCTATCCACTTTGTCTATGGCCCACTAATATAAAACCAGTGCTCAGAAGAAACAATCAATGCTCGCTATGAAGAAATCTTCATTCCAATAGGAACCTTTCAAAGTCTGTGTTCATCGGCAAAATCAAAGCCCGAGAGGCCGTGCATAAAGTCAACACTCTTAGGCACCAGTTAACAGTCTCCAATATCGCCCTATGGTGGGCTTCTGGTAGACCCGTGCCAGCTACCTCACTCAGACTCCACGGGGTGTCCACTGGTCTCTTTGCTTGGAGACCATGGGCTCTCGCTAATGTTCAACAAGCCTGGGCTCCTGATGCGACGTGGTGAACTTTAGTCGAATCACCCTCTTTTTCTCCTTTTCAGGTAAACCAAATCCACAGGTATCTGGGCCCATACACAAACAGTCCTTTTATTGCTGCATTTCTCCGACCTCCACTCCATATGAAGATCCACGTGGTCACCCAGCAAGCAATTCAGCCTGCTCACAGACTCTCTTTAACACACAGTCCAGGGAGATGTTTTCTCCCTACTCTCAGATTTTATTTTAACTTCTGGCAAAGGCTTATGGTTCCTGAGTACACCAAAGCACTGGTGGGCATCTAATTCACTGCACAGCAGTCTTCCCAGAGGTAGCTTAACCCAGCTAAAGATCACCCAATTTTGGTAGCTCTAAGCATGTGGGCTTACAAACTTTCATTTTTCCCACTTCCCATATTTTCCCCAGAAAACAACCGAGTAAAGGGTGGCTTTGTCTGACCTCTGGATAGACAAGGAAGAAGAATTACCATGAGGGCAAAGTCAAACAAATAGCTACTCTCCATCTTAAGATGAGTTTTTCCATTGCCCCACTGCTAGGTATCCTATTTGTGACTCTGGCTCTCGTAGAGAAACAGGGGCACAGAAACTCATGTCTAAGTGACACTCATATATAAAGGTTAAGTGTTCATCAAGCAGACATCTGAAAGCAGTGTGGTCCAAACCCACAAGTCCGACATTAACCCACATGTCGAAACCAATTGCAATGTCCTCCTCCATCTTTCAAAACAGACGACATGTTGCAGGCTGAAGGAGGGGGACCGAGACAGTGAATGTGTAAGCAGAGCCGCGTGGTCTGTGGATATATCAGCATATCTCTGCACGGCTACTCCAACAACCCGGGCTCCCTTTGGGTAAGTACATGTGTCTTCGGCTCAGGGACGTCTTGCCGGAAAGGAGCCTTGACAGCTAAAGCAGGGAACAAGCTGAGGCAGCTGCACCCTGCTCCCACGTTCAGAAAAGAAGAGACCAAACTAGAATGGCAATGCTCAAGGAGCCTTTGATCCTGCCACCCTTCATTTATCCGCACGTGTGTATCGCCCAGGTTGGCACAATCCACGAACTAAATCCACATTTGCGAACCTGGCACCCGTTCAAAATTCTTTAACCACAACATGGAATTAAGTAACACCAGGACCTTAATTCTAAAACTTATGGAATGTTTCCCCACTCAGAAAGATTGGAAGCCAACTACTCTGTGCCATCATACGCCAAATTTTAGCTATTCACTTTATCTATGGCCCAAAATATAAAACAAGTGCTCAGAGGAAATATCATTGCTCGCCATGAAGAAATCTTCATTCCAATAGGAACCATTCAAAGTCTGTGTCCATCGGCAAAATCAAAGCCGGACACGCCGTGCATAAAGTCAGCACTCTTAGGCACCAGTTCACAGTCTCCAATATCGTCCTCTGGTGTGCTTCTTGTCGACCCGTACCGGGGACCTCGCTCAGCCTTCATGGGGTATCCACCGGTCACCTTGCTTGTAGACCATGGGCTCTCGCCACTATTCAACAAGCCTGGGGTCCTGATGCACATGGTGAACTTTACTCGAGTCACCCTCGTGTTCTCCTTTTCAGGTAAACCAAATCCACAAGTATCCGTGCCCATACGCAAGCAGTCCTTTTATTGCTGCATTTCTCCGACCTCCACTCCATATGTAGATCCCCGAGGTCACCCAGAAAGCAATTCAGCCTGCTCACAGTCTCTCTTTAACACGCAGTCCCTGGGAGATGTTTTCTCCCTACTCCCAGATGTTTTTTTAACTTCTGGCAAAGGCTTATGGTTCCTGAGTTCACGAAAGCACTGGTGGGCATCTATTTCACTGCATAGCTGTCTACCCAGAGGTGGTCTAAACCCAGCTAAAGATAACCCCATTTTAGTGGTTCAAAGCAAGTGGGCTTACAAACTTTCATTTTTCCACCTTTCCATAGTTTCCCCAGAAAACAACCGAGTACAGGGTAACTTTGTCTGACTTCTGGATAGACAAGGAAGTAGAATTACCATGAGGCAAGGTAAAACAAATAGCTACTCTCCATCTTAAGATGAGTTTTTCCATTGCCCCACTGCTAGGTATCCTATTTGTGACTCTGGCTCTCGTAGAGAAACAGGGACACAGAAACTCATGTCTACGTGAGACTCATATATCAAGGTTAAGTGTTCATCAAGCAGACATCCGAAAGCAATGTGGTCCAAACCCACAAGTCCGACAATAACCCATTAACCCTCATGTCCAACACCAATTGCAATGTCCTCCTCCATCTTTCAAAACATTCGACATGTTGCTGGCTGAAGGAGGAGAGCCCAGGCAGTGAATGTGTAAGCAGAGCAGCCTGGGCAGTGGATATGTCAGCATATCTCTGCATGGCTACTCCAGCAGCCCGGGTTTCCTCTTGGTAGGTCCATGTGTCTTTGGCTCAGGGACGTCTTGCCAGAAAGGAGCCTTGACAGCTAAAGCAGGGAACGAGCTGAGTCAGCTGCACCCTGCTCCCACATTCAGAAATGAAGAGACCCAACTAGAATGGCAATGATCAAGGAGCCATTGATCACTCCACCCTTCCTTTAACCGCACGTGTGTATCGCCCAGGTTGGCACAATCCACGAACTAAATTCACATTTGCTAACCAGGCACCCGTTCAAAATTCTTTAAACCCAACATGGAATTAAGTTACATCAGACCTTAATTCTAAAACTTATGGAATGTTCCCCCACTCGGAAAGTTTGTAAGCCAACTACTCTGTGCCTTTATACACCAAATGTTAGCTATCCACTTTGTCTATGGCCCACTAATATAAAACCAGTGCTCAGAAGAAACAATCATTGCTCGCTATGAAGAAATCTTCATTCCAATAGGAACCTTTCAAAGTCTGTGTCCATCGGCAAAATCAAACCCGTACAGGCCGTGCATAAAGTCAACACACTTAGGCACCAGTTCACAGTCTCCAATATCGCCCTATGGTGCGCTTCTGGTCGACCTGTGCCAGCTACCTCACTCAGCATCCACGGGGTGTCCACCGGTCTCCTTGCTTGTAGACCATGGGCTATCGCTAATGTTCAACAAGCCTGGGCTCCTGATGCGACGTGGTGAACTTTAGTCGAATCACCCTCTTTTTCTCCTTTTCAGGTAAACCAAATCCACAGGTATCTGGGCCCATACACAAGCAGTCCTTTTATTGCTGCAGTTCTCCGACCTCCACTCCATATGAAGCTCCACGTGGTCGCCCAGCAAGCAGTTCAGCCTGCTCACAGACTCTCTTTAACACACGGTCCAGGGAGATGTTTTCTCCCTACTCTCAGATTTTATTTTAACTTCTGGCAAAGGCTTTTGGTTCCTGAGTACACGAAAGCACTGGTGGGCATCTAATTCACTGCACAGCACGCATCCCAGAGGTAGCTTAACCCAGCTAAAGATCACCCAATTTTGGTGGCTCTAAGCATGTGGGCTTACAAACTTTCATTTTTCCCACTTCCCATATTTTCCCCAGAAAACAACCGAGTAAAGGGTGGCTTTTTCTGACCTCTGGATGGACAAGGAAGAAGAATTACCATGAGGGCAAAGTCAAACAAATAGCTACTCTCCATCTTAAGATGAGTTTTTCCATTGCCCCACTGCTAGGTATCCTATTTGTGACTCTGGCTCTCGTAGAGAAACAGGGGCACAGAAACTCATGTCTAAGTGAGACTCATATATAAAGGTTAAGTGTTCATCAAGCAGACATCTGAAAGCAGTGTGGTCCAAACCCACAAGTCAGACATTAACCCATTAACCCACATGTCGAAACCAATTGCAATGTCCTCCTCCATCTCTCAAAACAGACGACATGTTGCAGGCTGAAAGAGGGGGGCCGAGGCAGTGAATGTGTAAGCAGAGCCGCGTGGTCTGTGGATATATCAGCATATCTCTGCACGGCTACTCCAACAACCCGGGCTTCCTTTGGGTAAGTACATGTGTCTTCGGCTCAGGGACGTCTTGCCGGAAAGGAGCCTTGACAGCTAAAGCAGGGAACAAGCTGAGGCAGCTGCACCCTGCTCCCACGTTCAGAAATGAAGAGACCCAACTAGAATGGCAATGCTCAAGGAGCCATTGATCCCTCCGCCCTTCATTTAACTGCACGTGTGTATCACCCAGGTTGGCACAATCCACGAACTAAATCCACATTTGTTAACCTGGCACCCCTTCAAAATTCTTTAACCCCAACATGGAACTAAGCAACATCAGGAACTTAATTCAAAGCCTTATGGAATGTTCCCCCATTCCGAAAGTTTGTAAGCCAACTGCTCTGTGCCTTTATACCCCTAGTTTTAGCTATTCACTTTATGTATGGCCCACTAATATAAAACCAGTGCTCAGCGGAAACACTGATTGCTCTCCATGAAGAAATCTTCATTCTAATAGGAACCTTTCACAGTCTGTGTCCATCGGCAAAATCAAAGCCGGACAGGCCGTGCATAAAGTCAGCACGCTTAGGCACCAGTTTACAGTCTCCAATATCGTCCTCTGGTGTGCTTGTCGACCCGTACCGGGGACCTCGCTCAGCCTTCATGGGGTATCCACCGGTCACCTTGCCTGTAGACCATGGGCTCTCGCCACTATTCAACAAGCCTGGGGTCCTGATGCACATGGTGAACTTTACTCGAGTCACCCTCGTGTTCTCCTTTTCAGGTAAACCAAATCCCCAGGTATCCGTGCCCATACGCAAGCATTCCTTTTATTGCTGCATTTCTCTGACCTCCACTCCATATGTAGATCCCCGAGGTTACCCAGGAAGCAATTCAGCCTGCTCACATTCTCTCTTTTACACACAGTCCCTGGGAGATGTTTTCTCCCTACTCCCAGATTTTTTTTTTTAACTTCTAGCAAAGACTTATGGTTCCTGAGTTCACGAAAGCACTGATGCGCATCTATTTCACAGCACAGCTGTCTTCCAAGAGGTGTTCTAAACCCAGCGAAAGTAACCCCATTTTGGTGACTCAAAGCAAGTGGGCTCACAATCATTCATTTTTCCCACTACCCATAGTTTCCCCAGAAAACAACCGAGTAAAGGGTGGCTTTGTCTGACCTCTGGATAGACAAGGAAGAAGAATTACCACAAGGGCAAGGTGAAACAAATAGCTACTCTCCATCTTAAAATGAGTTTTTCCATTGCCCCACTGCTAGGTATCCTATTTGTGACTCTGGCTCTCATAGAGAAACAGGGGCACAGAAACTCATGTCTTCATGAGACTCATATATAAAGGTTAAGTGTTCATCAAGCAGACATCCGAAAGCAGTGTGGTCCAAACCCACAAGTCCGACAATAACCCATTAACCCACATGTCCAAAACCAATTGCATTATCCTCCTCCATCTTTCAAAACAGACGACATGTTGCTGGTGAAGGAGGAGATCCAAGACAGAGGATGTGTAAGCAGAGTAACGTGGGCAGTGCATATGTCAGCATATCTCTTCCCGGCTACTCCAACAACCCGGGATTCCTCTGGGTAGTTCCACGTGTCTTCGGGTCAGGGATGTCTTGCCGGAAAGGAGCCTTGACAGGTAAAGCAGGGAACAAGCTGAGGCAGCTGCACCCTGCTCCCACGTTCAGAAATGATGATACCCAACTAGAATGGCAATGCTCAAGGAGCCATTGATCCCTCCGCCCTTCATTTAACTGCACGTGTGTATCACCCAGGTTGGCACAATCCACGAACTAAATCCACATTTGTGAACCTGGCACCCGTTCATAATTCTTTAACCCCAACATGGAATTAAGTAACATCAGGACCTTAATTCTAAACCTTATGGAATGTTCCCCCACTCAGAAAGTTTGTAAGCCAACTGCTCTGTGCCTTTATACCCTTAATTTTAGCTATTCACTTTATCTATGGCCCTCTAATATAAACCCAGTGCTCAGAGGAAACAATCATTGCTCGCCATGAAGAAATCTTCATTCCAATAGGAACCTTTCAATGTCTGTGTCCATCGGCAAAATCAAAGCCGGACAGGCCGTGCATAAAGTCAGCACTCTTAGGCACCAGTTCACAGTCTCCAATATCGTCCTTTGGTGGGCTTCAGGTCGACCCGTGCCAGCTACCTCACTCAGCCTTCTCGGGGTGTCCACCAGTCACCTTGCTTGTAGACCATGGGCTCTCGCCAATGTTCAACAAGAGTGGGCTCCTGATGCGGCCTGGTGAACTTTAATTGAGTTACCCTCGTGTTCTCCTCCTTGTTAGGTAAACCAAATCCACAGGTATCCGGGCCCATACACAAGCAGTCCTTTTATTGCTGCATTTCTCCGACCTCCACTCCATATGTAGATCCCCGTGGTCACCCAGAAAGCAATTCAGCCTGCTCACAGGCTCTCTTTAACACACCATCCTAGGAAGATGTTTTCTCCCTACTCCCAGATTTTTTTTAAATTCTGGCAAAGACTTATGGTTCCTAAGTACATGAAAGCACTGTTGGGCATCTATTTCACTGCATAGCTGTCTACCCAGAGGTGGTCTAAACCCAGCTAAAGATAACCCCATTTTAGTGGTTCAAAGCAAGTGGGCTTACATACTTTCATTTTTCCCACTTCCCATATTTTCCCCAGAAAACAACCGAGTACAGGGTGGCTTTGTCTGACCTCTACATAGACAAGGAAGAAGAATTACCATGAGGGCAAGGTCAAACAAATAGCTACTCTCCATCTTAAGATGAGTTTTTCCATTGCCCCACTGCTAGGTATCCTATTTGTGACTCTGGCTCTCGTAGAGAAACAGGGGCACAGAAACTCATGTCTAAGTGACACTCATATATAAAGGTTAAGTGTTCATCAAGCAGACATCTGAAAGCAGTGTGGCCCAAACCCACAAGTCCGACAATAACCCATTAACCCACATGTCCAACACCAATTGCAATGTCCTCCTCCATCTTTCAAAACAGATGACATGTTGCTGGCTGAAGGAGGAGAGCTGAGGCATTGAATGTGTAAGCAGAGCAGCGTGGGCATTGGATATGTCAGCATATCTCTGCACGGCTACTCCAACAGCCCGGGCTTCCTTTGTGTAGGTCCATGTGTCTTCGGCTCAGGGACGTCTTGCCGAAAGGAGCCTTGACAGCTAAAGCAGGTAAGAAGCTTAGGCAGGTGCACCCTGCTCCCACATTCAGAAATGAAGAGACCCAACTAGAATGGCAATGCTCAAGGAGCCATTGATCCCTCCGCCCTTCATTTAACCGCACGTGTGTATCGCCCAGGTTGGCACAATTCACGAACTATATCCAAACATGCCATCCTGGCACCCATTCAGAATTGAAATTACGTGACACCAATAACTTAATTCTATAAGCCTCTGATTATGTTTCTCCCTCTGGAATGTTTTTAAGCCATCTACTCCGTGCACTTGTACCTCATATTTTCGCTGTTTGCTTAATCTACGGCCCTCTTAGATCAAACCTTTTCTCAGAGGAAAAAATCATTTTCGACCTGAATAAATCTTCATTCCAATAGGAACCTATTGAATTTTGCGTCCATCAACAATGTCAAAACCGAACAAGCCATTCATAAAGTCAGCCATGATCCACTCCAGTTCACAGCCTCGAAAATCCACCATCTGTTTGGGTTCTGGTCAACCCATGCCTTCCTCAGCTCTACGGTGTCCACCGATCACCTTGCTTGTAGACCATGAGCTCTCTCCAATATTCAAGAAGCTTGGGTTACTCATGCTAGATCATGAATTTTTGTTGATTCACTCTCATATTCTCCATTTCTCCTGTAAACCAAATACACAAGTGTCAGAGGCCAAACTCAATTAGTGTTTTTATTACTACATTTCTCCAACTTCTACTGAGCAAGTAGATTCACGTGGTCACCTTGCAAAACCGTCAGCCTGCTCATAAGCTCCCTTTTACACCCATTCCCTGGGAGGTATTTTCTTTGTACTCCCAGATTTTTTTAGTGTTGGCAAAGACTTGTGGTTCCTGAGTACAGGAAAGCACTGTTTCGCATATAAATCAATTCTCTGCATAGCTGTCTTCTAAGGTGTTTCCTAAGCCCATGTAAAGATCAAATTTTGTTGGCTCAAAGCAAGTGGGCTTACAAACTTTCTGCTCTCATACTTCCCATAGTTTCCCCAGTAATCTATTGAATATAGGGTGGCTTTGTCTGACCACTGGCTAGACAGAGAAGGAAAACTACCATGAGGGAGAGGTCAGACAAACATCTACTCTCCATCTTATGGCTAGTTTCTCCAGTACACCACTGCTAAGGTACCACAATGTGTTAGTCAGGGTACTTTAGGGAAAGAACTACAGTGAAACTCATGTCTAAGGGAGAGTTTTATATAGTTTATATAAAGTGCTTTATATAGTTTATATATAGTGTGCATCAAGCAAAAATCCCAAACCTGTCCTGCCAAAACCCACAAGTCCAAAATTAATCCCTCAACCCCTTTATCCAGTATCAAACCACAAAGTCCTCCTCCATCTCACAAACCAGACACCATGATGTTGACTGGAGGAGGAAAGCCGATTCAGTGAATGTGTAAGCATCTCTGCACTGGCATCGTGTCTACTAGGTCCATGTGGCTTCTCCTCAGGGATGTCTTTCAGGAAATTATTCTTGGGAGCTAAAGCAGGGAACTGGCTAAGGGAGCTGCATCCGGATCTGACCATCATAAAGCAAGGCACCCCAGCATTAGAAAGGCGTGGATCCCTGAACCACTTATCCCTCTCCCTTTCAATTCGCCCCACATGTGTTTATCGGCCAGCTTGTCACAGCAAACTAACTACCTCACAGCTCTTCTAACAGTCCATGACATCAATTGTATCAAGCTCATTTATACCACTATCATTTGTTGCCATCATTTTCTAAACAGTTACTTTCTTTTTGAACTCTTGGTTCAATTCTTCTCTTTTCCTACACTCCCACTCTCGTGACCCCTTGATTTCCTATCTTATACTGAGTGCTGTGTCCCTTCACCACATTCATGTTGTTTACCCCCCTGGGGAGCAGTATTATACAGCAATCATTGTGATCGGTTTCCCCTTTCTACCCCTACCTTCCATCTACCCTCCTGGTACCCTTCGGTTTCTGTTCCTGAGGGGTTGGTCTGACCTTGATTCTGTGTGTCATGATCCTTTATCTGTACCTGTATACATGCTCTTGCCTACGCACAACTGATTGGCAGAACTGGGATCATGATAGAGGGGGGTGAGGAAGCCTTAAAGATACAGAGGTATGTTGTACATTTCATTAGTGTTATACTGTGCTCTGGTTGCCTCATCCTTTTGTTGTGACCCTTCTGTGAGGGTATGTCCTCCCGTCTACAGATGGTTTTTGGGGCTCTGCTCCAACCCCTTTATCCTAAACAATATGGGGGTTTTTGTTTGTTTGCAGTCTTCTGGTGCCTACCTGATTCTGTCAACACCTCATGATCTTACAGGCTAGGGCCCTTTCATATGGGATTTGTTGCTTCTTTGCTAGATGGCTGCAAGTTTACCATCAGTTTTTTAAGAATCCAGATGTTTTATCTTTTTATAGCTGGGCATCATCAGCTTTCTTTACCTCATTTGCTTATGCATTCATTTTGCCTTCAGCTATTATGCTGGGAGGGTGAGCATCACTGAATGCTGGGTTGTTAGAACAAAGTGTTCTTGTGTTGAGGGAGGGCTTAAGCAGAGGCCCAAAGTCCATCCACTTCCTTAATTTATCGCTATGTAAATATATGTACATAGGCCAATACCTCGATTTTTATTAATATATTTTCATAAGTGCACACCTATGTTTATTCCTGTATCCTTAGATTTGCTTCCTAGATCGTTCCTGTTTTCTTTTTACCTTCCTCCTTTCCCAACATCATGCGTGCCCTTCTTCTCTCAGCTAGATTGCCGTTGCTCCACCACCACCACCAGGATCTCTATGTCCTCCTTGTTGTTCCTTTTAATTCCCTAGTTGTTTCCTGTCTATGGCATCGTTTGCTCACCACTCCTTTCCTCCCACTGTCTCCTCTCCCAAGTGCCTCCAGAAATGCCGGTCCCTTTACTTTCTCCTTGGGCTTTCTTCCCAAACCTATCTTATATTGGTAGGCAAAGCAATAAAAGAGACAAAGCAAAAAGAAAACAAAAGACTGAATAAAAAGGGAAAACAACAAAAGGGGGGAAACCTAGAAAACCCCCCTGAAAACACATACAAAATTCCAAATCTGTCTGCTGACCTTTATGATTATCTCCCCACCAGTCTAGAGGGGTTCTGAGAACTGCCCCTCCTAGCCTGAAATCTATTGTAGGGACACTTCAAGGGCTTCGTGGCTTGGCAATGCTCCCATTGCTGATCTGTTCTGTTTCCTTCCTGGTTCATCCCATTGTGGGGATGGTCAGGCCCGACTCACTCCCTGCTGGGTGTCCCGAGTATTGTCCTCATTCACAATATGTTCCAGTGAGGGGACACCATGTCTCAAGCTGTTGTCAGCCCTACAGTCCTCTCTGTGCCTTAGCAGCAGCATGCAGGGCCGTCCTCCTCAGGACTTGGTGTGCCAGTATCCAGTCTAAACCCTCACTCCCTTTTTCCTTTGGGTTTACACTTCCATATGGGCATGGCGGGCCAGCCCCTCTCCCCAACCTGTAGGCTAAGTGTTGTCCTCTGTAGCGCATACTTCTAGGGGAAATGGAAGCGGGGTTGTCAGTTTGGCTTTGATTGGGGATGGCCCCATAGACCCCTCAGTGATCTACATATAACCTCCTCCCTGGAGGATGGGCAACAGGAAAGTGGGTGAAAACTTGGATCTCCATCTGCAGAAGAATGAAACAGGACCCATACCTCACTCCATGTACAAAAACAAACTTAAACTGGATTACAGACCTAAATGTAAACCCCAGAGCTATCAGGATCATCAATTAGAAACTTAAGGGGTCTATTGCAGGGCATACATGGACTAGCAAATCTAATAAAGGAAGCACACAGAGCAAAAGACAACACAGATGCCTGGGGCCTACTAAAATAAAACACTTATGCACCTCAAAAAATTTCATCAAAATAGTAAAATGAGAACTCACAGATTGGGGTGGTGGGGTAACAATGACACAACTAACGAGAGACTTGTTACCAAAATCTATGGAATTTTTCTAAGAAAAAAATTAGTCCAATTGAAAGGTGGGCAAAGGACATAAAATAGACATTCACCAAAGCTGGCTTGTGAATGACTAACACATACATGAAGATATGCTCACCATTTCCTAGCCACCCAGGAAATGCAAATCAAAACAACAATGAGTTATTACCGTACACTCCTCACAATAGCAATTGAAACACACAACAGAGAATGACAAATGCTAGAGAGGGCGTGGAGCATTTGAAACTCTTATACATGGCTGGTAGTCTTGTAAACGTTTACAACCAGTGGGGAACGCTATGAGACTACCTGAAGCAAGTAGCATTAGACCCAGCAACACCTCTGCTTGTCATATACCCCAAAGTAGTAAGAGACAGACCCCAGACATGTGTTCTCCTACATTCACCGTAGCACTGTTCACAATAGCAAGAGGCTGGAAAGAGCCCAAATGCCCATCAGTAAAAGAATGGAGGAAGAAACTCTGGTACACATGGAAATTATGTGCCCCTGAAAAACAGTGATGAAACCATGAAACACCCCATTACATAGATGGGCCTGGAAATGATTATGCTTCGTAAAGTTAGTCAATCACAAAAGGACTGGCACACTACTATAAGGATAAACACCAAGATAAAGGCAGAATTCTGCTCTTGGGTCATGTAATCATCTTTTTGTCATGAAATCTGGCCTCCCAAACAAGGTAGTGAGCCAGTATAGTACCCGTGCACTATATATTGCCCTCTTTACAATTGCATCTTACAAACCACTTCAACGGAAGACACGTCCCCTCCACTGGGATCAATTTCTCAAGATGGGAAGGGAGGAAGGAGGGAGACGACCAATCAGTTGCTGCCATACAACATTGTCCTACGGTCACCCAAATTCAACAGATACTCCTACGAGAGTGATTAGCAAACCATCCTGGAAACTCAAGTCAAGACATGAGGGGGAGACGGGTCTGTCTTGGAAAAGGCAATTACACTTTCGTTGATGGGTAAACTGGGTAGAGCAAGATGCCATCTGGGGGGAAACATGCTTAACGGTACTTATAGAACCCAAGGAGAGAATACGCCTGGTATTACATTCCTAACTGGACACTTTTGACCTGGTTTCTATCCAGTCCTTGGTGATCCAGACTGGATGCTGTAGTCATCTAGGATTTTAGACTCTGTTCTTTCCAGGCTCACAACATCCTCCATGGGCCACATCAGAAGGATCCGATTTGGAAAGTCACTAAGGAGCTGATAAGATAAAGCCCACTAGACCTTATTAGCTCCTTAGTGGCTTTCCAAATCAGTGGGATTTACCTTAGATTCGCCTGAAACAGGTTTAAGAAAGTGCTTTAAAACATACTCCCTTGGACTTAGGGCAAAGTGCTCTAGTGTCCAAAGATGCAGATGACTGCTATCTTAATACTCTGGAATTTGAGTTTGTTGGATTTCAGTCTGGATCTCTTGCTTTGGGAATACCCTGTGAATGGTGTCCCAGGACTATCATATAGTTACTGTTTGTATTCTCTCTTTGCTTTTTTGTCACATATGTTAATCTGGAAGGTATAGTCCTGGCTTTGTGAATGAATGTTATTGAAAATTTTATCCTATTCCCAGTGTATGTGTAGTGACCAGTCACTTAATCTTTTTTTTAATCATTTTACTGGGAGCTCATACAATTCTTATCACAATCTATACATCCATCCATTGTGTCAAGCACATATATACATTTGTTGCCATCATCATTCTCAAAAAATTTGCCTTCTACTTCAGTCCTTAATATTGGCTCCTCCTTTTGTGCCCCTCCTGCCTCCTTCCCCTCCCTCATGAATCCTTCATAATTCATAAATTATTATGTCATATGTTACACTGTCTGACATCTCCCCCTGCCCACTTCTCTGCTGTCCATCCCCAAGGGAGGAGGCTATTCGTAGATTCTTGTAGTCGGTTCCCCCTTTCCACCCCACATTCCTTCTACCCTCCAGGCATCGCCACTCTCACCATTGGTCCTGAAGGGGTCATCTACCCTGGATTCCCTGTGTTTCCAGTTTCTATCTGTACCAATGTACATCCTCTGGTCTAGCCAGCTTTGTAAGGTGGGATTGGGATTATGATATTGTGGGAAGGAAGCATTAAGAACTAGAGGAAAGTTATATGTTTCATCGTTGCTACCCTGAACCCAGACTGGCTCATCTACTTTCCACAACCCTTCAGTAAGGGGGTGTCCAGGAGGCAAAGGGCACTTACAGAGGTCTAAATACAGGCATGGACATATGTAAATATATTTATATATGACAATGGGAAAATAGATCTATGTGCACATATTATAGGTTTAGTATTAAGTTAGCAAATGGACATTGGGCTTCCACTCAAGTACTCCCTCAATGCAAGAACATTTTGTTCTGTTAAATTGGCATTCCATGATGCTCACCTTCCTGACATGATCACTGAAGAAAAATGTGTGCATAAGCAAATGTGGTGAAGAAAGCTGATAGTGCTCGACTATCAAAAGATATAGCATCTGAAGTCATAAAGTCTTGAAGGTATACAAGTGGCCCTCTAGCTCAGAAACAACAAAGCCCACATGGAAAAAGCACAGCAGCCTGTGTGATCAGGTTTAAGGTATCAAAGAACAAAAAATCAAATTATTGTGAATGAGGCGGAGTACAGATTGGGAACGCCTTACAGAAGGGTCACAGGGAGGAGAAGAGCCAGTCAACGATGAAACATACAACTTTCCTCTAGTTCTTAAATGCTTCCTCTCCCCGATCCCCACCCCCACTATCATGATTCCAATTCTACCTTACAAATACAGCTAGACCCACAGGACATACACTGATACAGACAGGAACTGGAAACACAGGGAATCCCTTCAGGACCAGTGATGAGAGTGGCAAAACCAGGAGGGTAGAAGGAAGATGGGGTAAAAAGGGGGAACCAGTAACAAGAATCTACATATAACTCCCCTCCCTGCAGGATGGACAAGAGAAAAGTCAGTGAAGGCAGATAGATGTTGGACAGTGCTAAATTATCAAGTGTTCATGAGGGAGGGTGTGGCAGGAGGGAGGGAAAACATGTGGAGCAGATACCATAGGCTCAAGTAGAAAGAACATGTTTTGAGATTGATGAAGGAAACAAACATAAAAATGTGCTTGAAACAATAGATTTATGTATGGATTGTGATAAGAGTTGTATGAGCCCCCAATAAAATCATTTAAATAAAGATGGAAAGAATACACAGAGTTATGGTATCAAAAGAATAGGTTGACATTCAACCATTTCCAGAGGTGGCATCGGACCAAGAACCAATAGTACTGAAGGAAGAAGCCCAAGCTGCATTAAAGGCACTAGAGAAACACCAGGCTCTGGGAACTGACAAAATACAGGAAACACTCACTCACCAAGAAATCTGGAAGACAGCTGCCCGGTCAACCCACTGGAAGAAATCCATACTTCTGGCCATTCCAAAGAAAAATGAAGTGATGCAACAGAATGGAAATGATAAAATTTTCACTGATAACACATGCCGGTAAAATTTTGATGAAAATATTTCAAAAATGGTTACAACAGGACATCAACGGTGAGCTGCCAGAAATTCAAGCTGGATTCAGAAGCAGATATGATACAAAGAGAATTCTTGCTGACATGAGATAGATGGTGGATGAAACTATAAAATGGCAGAGAGATGCTTATTTGTGTTTTATTGACTACGCAAAAGCACCAGAAAAGAGAGAGCCTAACAATGTGCTGGTTTTCAAATAATCCTCAGCAAGTACAGAAGAATTCACCAAATTCTGGGAGATTTGCTCAAGCAGGGAGCTTTTCTGAAGTTGAGTTTTGGTCTGTTTCTGAGACCCTCAATGCTAATCTTTCTTTATATGTTGTAAGATACTCCCTCGTATTGGTTTATTAAGCCTTAGGAACCACCAAAACACATACATAACACAAAGCAAAACTGACCCGCTGGAGCTTTTATGTAAACTGAACTAAACAAGCATCAACAGCAACAGAGAACGCTCAGATAAAGGGGCAAGGAAGTTTAAAAATAAAAACACGGCATGATTAAGAAAGCCTGGGTATTATGTAGCAACACATGGAAGTGAACGTGTTGGGCAATAATGGAGATGCAAGGAGAACACTGTGGTCATTCTGGGAGATCTGCTGTGAAGCACCAGATCACCAGCACGTGAAGATGATCCAGCCTTTTATTGCTTTCCCACCACAGAAGAGGACGCAGCAAGAACGAGGGAGGGAGGCAGAACCCTTGGCAAATAGCAGGTGGAAAAACGATGAAAAGTGAGGCCAAACAGGATCCCAGTGGTGAGGATTGGTCCAACCCTGGGAACCAGGTAGACTGTATCTGGGAGCTCGTGCTGGGACCCTCGACTCCTCCTCATGAGTGGAATGTTGGGGATACTGTTGTGGATATTACTCACAATTTAGGCACAGATCTGGGTGTGTAAACTATTAGATCCAGTAGCTGGAAGCTAGAAATAACAAACTGCACGGAAATGAAGTAGTCAATGACACCACTCATAAACTGAGTAAATATGCAAATGATGGGCTCAAAAACAGGCCTCAGGAGAAAGGAAAAATATAATTCTGGAAGTGGAAGAGGAAAGGTTGATGAGAAACAAAAGGTCTCCTGGAGAATGAATGACCAGGTATCCTAAAGAGAGTCTTCATTAAGGGTAATGCCAGCAATTTTACTGACTAAGATAAAATTGAGAGATCTTGTTCTACCCCATTGCCATTGAGTCAAATCCAAGCAAGTCTTGATAAATTTTTAAAAATTGAAATCATATGAAGTATTTTCTCTGATCACAAGTGAGTGAAACCAGAAATCAGTAACAGAAAAAACCCTGAAAATATGGAAATTAATTAACATACTATGAAACTAATAGTGGGTCACGGTAAATATCAAAAGAGAAATCACACATTTTAAAAATCTGATGAAAATGAAAGCACAACATACAATATTCAGAGAAGACAGTGTGCAGAGGGAAACTTACAGCAATAAACAGGAAGGAGAGGGTGAAGGGATCTCCAATTAACAGCCTAACTTGATAATTCTAGAAACTAGAAAGAGGAGACCAAAAAGAAGCCTTAATGTACCAGAAAAAGGGAAATAGCAAAGATCACCCAGAAATAAAATTAAAAACAGAAAGATAATAGAACCAATAAAATCAGAAGTTGTTTCTTTGAAACAATCATTAAGAATAACAAAACTCTAGCTAGTGACAAAGAAAACAACCAAAAATAGAGAACTAACTGTCATAGTTAGGTTTTGTATCACCTTGACCAGATCAGAATTCTCAGGGGGTTGGTAACTGAGGCCTAGTAATCCCTATGATGTTGTATAACACAATGTATCCCATAATGGGATCTGCTGTGATCAGCTAATCAGATTAAGGTGGAGTACAATCCTCTTACTCAGGTAACAGCACCAATACACCTGAGAGGAAGTTTACTCAGAGTGGGGCCTAATTCATATTTAAGCGGAGGTTGAGGAGACACTTGCTGGCTTTTTTGCGTCTGAGTCCTGTATCTGACTTGTCTGTCTCTTATTCTTTGTACTTGAACCAGCGGCCTGCCATAATGGCTGCCGATCCATAGAGCAATCAGCAACCTGCTATCTGACCTGCCAACCTTGACTTCGTTTCTCTCTCCTGTCACAGCCTGATTTGCTGACCCGAGATTCATCTACTTCTACAGCCTGTGGTATAGAAGCTGAAGCTACTCAAGTCAGGAGAAGCTTCCAGTTTAAAATCTGACTGGCTGACTTAAAGCCACACTGTCCTTACCTACTTCTACAGCTGTATGAGCTCTGTTATGTATGTACACACACACACACACACACAGAGATTTATATCAAGAACGTGCTGTGTATGTATATATACACATATAAATGCATGCATATATATAGAACCCCCATAAAGAAACAAAAATTTTCCAAAGCTGTGTACTTAATTTTTTGACAAGACACCTATCACTTTCAAAGTACTTTCCATTATACTTAATACATTTGACAAATCTGCCATTCCTTCCTTGGAAACCCTTTTCAAACTCCTATTTGGGTGGCTGACAGCACTTCCTTAGTTTTTTCTTCATTTCTTCTACATCATCAAATTGCTGGCCTTTCATGCCCCTTTTCATTCGTGGAAATGAAAAGAAGTCGCTCAGAGTGAGGTCAGGTGAGCCAGGTGCATGGGGCGAGAGAGGCATGCCCTTTTAGCTAAAAACTGGTGCAATGAGATGGCTGCATGAGCAGGTACATTATCGTGGTGGCAAAACCCATCCCCCATCTGCCACAAATCAGGCCTTTTTTGTTGCACACTGTTATGCAATCTTTTCAGAACCTCTAAATAGAAAGCTTAGTCAACAGTGTGAGCTGGTGAAACGAACACCAAATGCCCCACAATTTGGCATTTTTGTCTCTTTCAGAAGTTGATGGACATGCAGAACAAGGTTTGTCATCAGTCAACATTTCACCTTTTTTGAAACGAGCAAACCACTTGTACACGAGTTTTTCCCATAGTGCTCTCCGTATAAGCTGTGTGCAACATCACAACAGTGTCTGCCGCATTTTTCCCCAAGGAGGAAACAAATTTCACAGCCACACACTGTTCTCTTAAACCAGCCATCACACAAAAAAAAGAAAGAAAACGAGATTAGAGCAAAACAGCTTTATGAAAAAAATTCACTGTGATCAGAGAGAAGCTTCCCAAGAGATGCTACTGGGTGCACTAACTCAGAACAAGTAGATGCTGTCCTAGCAGGGGGAAAAGCCTACTACGAAAGGTCTGCCCAGAGGAGCTTTTTCCTGTGATGTACTTTTTGTACCCCCTCATACAGGAATACTACTCAGCCTTTAGGAGAAGTCTTAATACATGCTACGTATGCGTGGAACTTGAGGAACTAAGCTGAGCAAAATAAGCCAATTACAGGATAAATACTGTATGACTTCACTTACAAGAAAGAAAAGGCAAATATATAAACACCAAAGTTTACTAGTGGCTACCAGAGGCAGGAAGGAGGGGGGAATGATTGAATAAAACAATAGAATTGATTACGGGTATGTTGCACACCCAATTATTGTAATTGCTGTCAATGATTTATATAGCTGTAAAAGTAGAATTGGCAAACGTTGTACAAGAAGTATGTTTACAATAACAAGTTAAATAAGAGTAGCTGCTGACCCTGCTTATATTCAATCAAAACTGATATTTGGTTCCTTAGTTTGGAGGTTTAGGGACATGGTTTCATGGAACATCCCAGTAGTTGTTGTTGTTCATTTTGCCTGGTAAAGTGTGCAGAGCTACTGATTTACTTCCCGCTTCACTGAATACCCTCTGGACTCTTTAAAGCTTGCAAGGAGTCATCCAAGGCACGATAATGTAGCTCTATTGACCCAGAGAAACAGAGGGAGAGAAAGAACTGGACGTAGGCGGATATGAAGGGTCTGGCTAATTACCTCTCTAAACAACTGCCTCCCTTTGAGGCCAGAAACTGGGCTGGTGCCCCCCTCTCATTACTGCACAATTTGGTCATGGATTTTATAGAAGAATCCTGTCCTACAACTCAATAAAACAAAACAAAAACCAAGCAGAATTTCAAACTCTCCTAGAGTCTAGTCTTTCTGGAGCCAAGAAGAGGGATAAAGCTCTGGAACCATTGCCCTGAGATAATTTTAAAG
Organism: Tenrec ecaudatus; assembly: GCF_050624435.1. NCBI lineage: Eukaryota > Metazoa > Chordata > Mammalia > Afrosoricida > Tenrecidae > Tenrec > Tenrec ecaudatus. Next base: position 116,809 of record NW_027459077.1, on the reverse strand, counting down.
ACTGAAACCAAAGTATCCCCGAGCACCATCTTAAAATCTCCTTGTAGTGAGCTTCATGAACTTGAGCATGATGCTCTTTTGAGAACGACCTATATGGAATCACATTGCGAACAGTAACTACAAAGATTAAGTAGAAAAGTTCGAGGGGAGTGGGTGTGTATTACTAAGGAAGGAACAACTCAGAAAAGAAGGGTGCTAATGCTCCCACAGCTGGAAGCATGTCATCAGTTTCTCTACATGTAGAGGCTCTCATACATGTAGAAACTGTCATACATGTAGAAACCCAACAGTATATGGTTTGCTGTGTGTCTTCTCAAGAACCACAAAACCATAAACACAATTTAGAAGGAAAAAGCGCAGGCACTGTTACAGACATTGTCTAGGCATCTCCACACACCTTTCAGAATTGAACAAATCCTTGGTTAAATTGTTCAGTTAAAAACTACGGGACCGATTACAAGGATCTACATGTGACCTCCTCCCTGGGGGATGGACAACAGAAAAGTGGGTGAACTTGGGAGACGTCGGACAGGGCAAGATATAACAAAATAATAATTTATAAATTATCAAGGGTTCATGAGGGAGGGGGAGGGGAAGCAGGGAGGGAGGGGGAAAATGAGGACCTGATGCCAGGAGCTTAAGTAGAGATCACATGTTTTGAGAATGATGAGGGCAATGAATATACAGATGTGTTTTACAAAACTGATGTATGTGTGGATTATGATAAGAGTTGTATGAGCCCCTAATAAAGCGATTTAAAAAACTATGGGACCATAGTTCTGTGGGACAAACAGTCAATTGACATACATAGTTCTTGAAGTTAATTGTCTCCCTCCTAGTTTGGTGAGTAGCACCTGTCCTTTAAAAGCTTCCAAGAATCCAACTCAGACACCAGAGAATTAAAGAAACCAAAGACTCAAAGAAGAAACTAGTCCACAGTCTAATTGTCCACAGGAACCATCACTTCATTTATCCTGAGCTCAGAACTAAATGATGCCTTATACTGACCTACCGTTCCATCCAAGTAGATGTCATATAAAACGGGAGAAAAAGGAAGAACAAAATTCAAATTCCTTTATTGGACTGATCGCCTAAAGGAACTCCATTTGACCTTGAAGCAGAAGTCACTCCTGGAGGCCACGTTTCATCAATCAATACATTCTCTAATAACAAACAATCTCACCCCTGAGTGCTGAGCTCCCGTACGTAATCAACCAAATGATAAACATTTACCCTAAAGCAAAAATCAGATGGTAGGAAGATGCAAGGAAGTTCAATTAATTGAAAAAGAACAAACAGAATAGAAATAACAAAAATGTTGATATTTTTTGAAAAATATAACCAATGTTATGGAACAATTTGCATTAAAAATATTAACTGGGAACCTAATTTACTTTGTAAACTTTCACATAAACCCAATAAAGTATTATTTCACTAAACAAATTTCAAAGAAATCTGAGAGGTTCAGATTATTTCCACATTAATACATGGACACACAATAAGAACCAATTTCAGAACAATAAACCAATGCAATTGATAGGCCCCTGTGTACTCTTTCCCGATTTGAGATGTGGGGCCTGAGGAGTGGGGAGAGACAGCCTGGTGCTTTGGTAAAGGAGTGGCACCTGGTGGGGAATAAGCTGCCGACCGCGGAGGTGCAGAAGCAGAGTGGCATGACATTTAACACAGGTAGTAGACACCGTTTGCCATCCCACAAGAATAACAGCTCCACTACAAACAGAAAAGGTGAATTTCTCCCTTTTTTGTTTCCATATCTTACACCATCCACTGTATCCCCTTCACCCGCATTTCCATTATTTGCCCCCATCCGAGGTGGGGTGGAAACATCCATCGTTGCTATCAGTTCCCCTCAAAAATTTCTTGAGAATACAAAATCATTTGGATAAAAATATTCTGGTAACTTTTTGGGATACGAATATATTTTCAGATAACAATCATATACTTTGTCAGGGAATTACATAACTGAGTTTTATAATCCCTATTTTTAGACAAGTATGCAAATTATAAGTAAAACCTATGAGTTATTGACTGAAGGAAATGATTTTCAGTATAAATCAGAGAATCAAAATCATCTAGACATAACCCCTTACTTTAGGGAGCTTTAATATGGTGATATAATCTATCCACTGACATAGTTTAATATAGACTATTAATGTTCACAGTGCACCTGAGGCAGGAGTTCTCAGTTCACAGGACAACCACAAGTCCTAGTTAACTGACCTCTGACCCAAATGATTCAGATTCACTGCTCAGGATTGAGTTAACAATCTGCATTCTTATGAAGCACACTAAATTGTTCTAGTGTAGGTGGTCTCTTGATAGGCTTGAGAACCAATGGGAAGCACAGAAAACTGTCCCCGGAGCTGGTGCTGTCAAGCAAGCACTGGGCTGCTAACCACAAGGTCAACTCCGTGTGGCTGCCTCACTCCGCCTCCACAGGGGGCCCATATGGTCATTCTGTCTTTAAGACCATAGGCTCTCACCAATACTCAGCAAGCCTAGCCCCCTCGTGCTAGGTCATGAACTTTAGACCAGTCAACCCGTTCTCTTCTCCCCTTTTTCCTGTAAACCGAGTCCACAGGTGTCAGTGGTCAAGCTCAACCCGTCTCTTTATTGCTGCCTTTCTCCCACTTCCACTCAACTAGTAGATTCAGCTGGTCCCCTAGCAAGCCTTTCGGCCTTCTCTCAGGCTCCCTTTAACATTCTGTCCCAGAGAGGAGTTTTCTTCATGGCTCCAGATTTTATCCAGCTTCTAACAAAAACCATTGGTTCCTGAATCCTCCAAAGCACTGGGTGGGGCATATATTTTCAAAGTTTTCTTTACAGGCATGGGCTAAATCTACCTAAAGATCAAATTTTAATGGCTCAAATCAAGTGGACTTACAAACTTTCTATTTTCATACTTCCCATATTTTCCCCAGAAAACAACCGAGTAAAGGGTGGCTTTGTCTGGCCTCTGGCTAGACAAGGAAGAAGAACTACCATGAGGGAGAGGTCAAACATCTACTCTCTATCTTAGGATTTGTTTCTCCAGTACCCCACTCCCAAGGTACCATTATGTGTTAATCTGGGCACATTAGAGAAACAAATCCAGAGAGAGGGGGAGTTTTATATAAAGGATATAAGAGAGAGTTTTATATAAAGGGTAAGTGCACATCAAGAAAACAATCCCAACTCAGTGCTGCCCAAGCCTGTAAGTTCAACATTAACCCATATGTCCAACAACAATCCACAAAGTCCTCCTCGATTTCACAAAACACACCTATGTGGCCGACTGCAGGAGGAAAGTTGAATCAGTGAGCGTGTAAGCATCTCAGCGCTGGCAGGGGTCACCACGCGGCTGCTCCAGCACCCAGGGCTGCATCGGGGTAGGTCCATACGGCTTCTCCTCAGCAATGTCTTGAAGGAAGTGAGCCCGGCTAGGTGAACAGGGAGCTAGTTAAGGCAGCTGCACCCTGCTCCAACCATCAGAAAGCAAGAGACCCGAGAACTAGAAACGCCAGGCTCACGGAACTATTTATCCCTCTGCTCTTCAATTAACCGCACATGTGTTAATCAGCCAGGTCGGCACAATAAATGTTAACTATCTCAGGCACCATAAGTTGGTGATGACGAGGGGCAATTAACAACAACAACATGACAGACACTGTTCTAGGTCCTTGGATGAAACAGTAGACCGAACAAAGAGCTTCGATTTCAGTGGGAAAAGACAAGTAGACTAATTTCAAATGTTGATGAGAATTCTGAAGAAGACAGCCTAAGAGGATTGATGGCGGACCATGTGAAAATTATCTGAGCTGAGGCCTGAATGTTGGAGGCAAGATCTCGGGGAAGGACATTTCAGGATGCAGCAAACTAAAAGAGGCTCGGAAATTAGTTGCCTTCCTTCCCAGTGAGAGCTGGAAGGAGTCTAAGCACTTTGAAGTAGCTGGCCTCCCTGAGGGCCTTGATCAATAGAATACAGCAGAGTTGACACAGTGCCCGTATCCAGTCTGTAAGAAACTGGCTGCTTCCACTTCCTGACTCTGAAGAGTCCTCACTCAGAACTTTTAGCTGCCAGGTAAGAAGCCTGTGTGCCCTGCTGCAGAGCCCATGTGGAGAAGCCTTGAGAACACACAGACAAGGAGAGGCGCCCAGCTGAGCCCAACCTTCTCATCATCTTTGGCAATGAGGAACATTTAGCAAAACCGTCGTAGACCCTCCAGACTAGCTGTCAAGTGCATACCAGCATGTGACCCTAGTCAATGCCATTTGGAACAAAAGATGTATAGTTGAGTTCTGCCTGACTTAGTCTTCCAGGGCTGTGATAACAAGATAGCACAGAAATGTATTCCTCACAGTTCTGGAAGCTAAAAGTACAATTCAGAGTGTCTGCCATGCTGTCTCCTGAGACGTTTGAGAGAAGAGTTGTTTCCTGTGTCTCCCTTAGTTCCTGGTGACTCTGAGCAACCATCGGCATCCCTTGGCTTTAGAAGGATGTGCCATGCTGTCCTCACGCGGAGTGTGACTTTCTGTTCGTCCTCTTCTTTTTATAAGATGCTCATCATGAAGCAAATCCCACCCAACTTTGATAGGATCTCATTTGACTTAGCTGTTTAGCCAAAGAAACCCCCACTTTCAAAACAGGATCACAATCACGGGCTCAGGGACTTCGACTTCAACATATCTTTAGGGAGAACACAAGCAATCCATCACACTGACCTACAACACTGACGGATGGTAAAAGGGTTGCTGTTTGAAGCCATTCAATGTTAAGGCATTGAATGATGTGCAACCATGGAATACTAGAAAACAGTCCAAGAAAAGGATCGGTGCAAAATGAGATAGGAAATGAGTGTAGAGTGTTCAAGAGACCAAAATTGGGTCATCATTAAAAGCTGGTGCTTTGATAAATGAGCAGAGAAGAGAGGAGATGAACGAAGAGAGTTGAGTAAGGGTCTGTTGTGTGGTGCTGGGGGGCCCATGCAGAGAATGGCCAGTGAAACCTTCTAAATCGATAGTGGATATTATCTGAACTTTGAAAGGTCTTCCAGCAGCCGTGTGGCAAACGCACTGTCATGGGGCAAGAGTGGAAAAGGAACAACCAAGTAAGAGACTGTTGCAATCGGTGGTTTTTCCTGATTGGGAATTTAGCCTACTAGGAGAAACTTACCTTGCACCACTGTCATTAACTTCCTGTCTTTTGTTCCAGTTCCCATAACTGGACCTCCTGCTTGTCTCCTTGCTTACTCCTAACTGTGCTTCTTGGTCTCAGCAATTTTCTCTCCACCTTGTGCCCCAGTGTCCTGTGTTATCAGGAGCAGGAAGAAGGAAAGTTTCCGCCTCATTTCTGCTGCTCGTCGTATGTGGACAAGCTCCACTTTAGGGACGTGGGTAACTTCTTTGGGGATAATATACCTCTGAACCTACCTACCTCAGCTCTCTGTCAGTTCTTGGGAGCCCCCTGCCTGAAGACAATAGGATTTCTGCTCCACTTTCTTACTTACACCAAACTGTCCCTCTCCCCCTGGAAGAGGCCGATGGTGGCCCAGGACTGCTATGACTACGGGGTACACCTGCCTTATTCTAGGTTTCACTATTAGAAAGCTTCATCTGCAGAGCGAAGGCTTATTCTTCTATCTCTATTAAACTATATTTCAAACTATCTGCCTGATTTCTATCTGTCTCACAAGGAAATTCAAGCTCAGGTGGGAAATAAGGAATTAGTTTGGGGCTTCAGATCCATAACAACTGAAATTTAGTGTCAATAATCTGCCTGTCAGTCTAGTTCTTCTAAGGGCTTTTGCTTTGCTCATAGGTCTTTCCAGACCTCTCTGTTGGTGGTCCATGTGGATTTTCACATATGGCCTTTTCCTTGACTTTTCCTTTGTCATATGACAGCATCTCTGAGTGGACTTCCCTAGGTGGCCTAACTCTGAAACTAGGAATTGGCCTTCCATTCACATCCTTCCTTCCATTACCTTTAGTCTGTCCCCTCCTGGGCTGAAGTAAGTGTTTTCAATCTACATGGCTAAGTCCCTCCCACTGACCAGCCCCAGAGGCTATTGAGCTATGAACGGCCTTCCTTGGAATGCAGAAAGAAAGAGCAACATGGCATGGTGGTTTCTAGAGTCCTACTTGGTCTCAACCATGCATCCTTTATCTGGTTCTAGTTTCTCAGCCTCTCTGTGCTTCTGTTTCCTCACATACCAAATGAGGGTAGAGGCAACAGCGCCTACCTCAGGTTTACATGGGAATGAAAATAATACCTAAACAACACTCAGCACAGTACCTCGCATATAATTGAAAGCTCGATAAATATTAGGTAACATTGGACAGGCCCTGTCCTCATGCACTTTCAGAGTTGAATTTGAATGTGGGTGGAAAGCGGTAGCAGGAGAGCAAGGAGGTCAAGAACTCCTCAAGAAGAAAGCCCATTTGTAGGCCACTGGACATCCCCTTACAGAAGGATCTTGGGGAGGAGATGAGCCAGTCAGGGTGTCGTGTAGCAATGATGGAACATACAACTTTCCTCTAGTTCCTAAATGCTTCCTCCCTCTTCCTCCCACTATCATGATCCCAATTCTGCCTTACAAATCTGGCTAGACCAGAGGATGTACACTGGCACAGATAGGAACTGGAAACACAGGGAATCCAGGGCAGATGATCCCTTCAGGACCAGTGGTGTGAGTGGCGATACTGGGAGAGTGGAGGGAGGGTGGGGTGGAAAGGAGGAACCGATTACAAGCATCTACATATAACCTCCTCCCTGGGGGATGGACAACAGGAAATTAGGTGAAGGGAGGTGTTGGACAGGGCAAGATATGACAAAATAATAATTTCTAAATTATCAAGGGTTCATGAAGGAGAGAGGGGAAAAAATGAGGAGCTGATGCCAGGGGCTTAGGTGGAGGGCAGATTTTAAACCAGAATGAATACATTTTTCTTTGTCTTGCTCATTAAAAACTTTTCCCCAGAGGTGAGGTGCTGTTTTCACAGACCTGCTTGGAAGCACAATGCAGCTGTTCTATGTGTGCCCCTAATTCCAGGCGCAACTCAGAAAGGCTTTCCTCCGGCATGTCTTTGATGACCGCTTCTATTTCAGCTCGAGCTTCAGGGGCTCCTGTGCACCTTGGCACACCCAGGGCACTGTCTCTCAACATCCCTCATGGCTGTCTTCTCCTTGACACGTTTCAAGAACGTCTCGGTTTTTTCGATTATGCGTTGTGCTGGCTCCCTCCTTCACAGCTCCAATTTTAATTTTGCAACTGTTATAATTATCTTTCTTCTGCTAAACTGTCACTGAAGACAGTGAACAGAAAACTCGGCTCAACTCAATGGAGACAATAAGGATAGCTATCATATCACATCAGCAAGGATTTCTCAGGGGCTATTAGCACAAGGTGTAAGGCCACTGACCCAACCTCCGCCATCTAAAAGAGTGGTTCTCAACCTTCCTAATGCTGCGGCCCTTTCCTAGTTCCTCCTGTTGTGGTGACCCCGCAACCATACAATTATTTTCATTGCTACTTCATCACAACCCACAGGTTGAGAGCCGCTGCTCAAAAACTGGGTCATCTACTCTGTCTTTGCTGGGCGTTGGATTTATTTCCCATCTTCCCCTCCATCCTTTTTGATTGAATTAGTCATGGAAATACATGAAAAAATATAAGCTGGGGTCTTGTCACTAGGGTTCTGACTGTCTCCATACTCTAGCGAAGGTATTTCACTTTTGGAGACTGCTAGTACTTTCCAGGGAGCAATGTAGTTCTCCCCACCTGCACTCGTTCAGGAGCCCCGGCCGCATACTGGTTACACCCTGGGCTGCTAGCCGTATGGTCGATAGTTCAAAACCACCAATGGCCCCAGGGCAGAAAGGCAGTGCTTCCTTCTCCTGCTCCCCGGAGCTAGCATGGACTTGATGGCAGTGAGGTTGGGTGTTCTGCTCTCCCCGCATGCACCCACTCTCTGTCCCTGTCCCCGTCCCTGTCACCGTCCCTGTCCCTCACACGTGCACATCTCTGGGAGCTGCAGTCATTCCGTAGATGAGGGTGCTTCAGGACGTTCACAGACACACGAAATTGAAAGACCAAAGAAATTGTCCACCAACTCTTGGAAGGCTGCTCATATGTACGAATAGCAGGTGAAAGGTGAGGGATGGAATAAATGGTGGGTGCCCTGCAGTGGTGACACGGAGTAGCTGTCCCTGGGAAGGCACAACCATAAAGCTTAAAACATTTCTGGGTTGAGGGACCAAGCTTAGAAGCTCCTGGAAAACATACAGGAGGAGACAGCCATGAGGAATAATGAGCAGGAGAGACAGGGGTGATGGCTTGTCAAGCTTTACCAGGCTTCTAAAGAGCTGGAACTGAAATAGAAGTCGCCAGCGAAGACAAACCAGAGGAAAGACAGTTTCACTATCGTTTGGTTGATTCAAATCTTGAGCTTTTAATCCAGGGGAAGGACTTGGAGCAGCAGTTCTCAATCTGTGGGTCGTGACCCCTTTGGGGGTCAAACAACCCTTTCACAGAGGTCGCTCAAGACCATCAGAAAACACATGGTTATAGGAACTGAGACACAGCTCTGTCTCCAGGCAGGTCCGCCCGCATAGACTGTTACCCATGCTACACCATGCTTCACGACAAAGTTTCATTTAATTGTTATTAGAAATAAATATTTCACAATCTATAATTACATATTGTTTTGTGATTATCACTATGCTTTAATTATATTCAATTTTTACCCATGAAAATACATCCTGCATATCAGATATTTACATTATGATTCATAAGAGAAGAAAAATAAGTGATGAAGTAGCAACGAAAATAATGTTGTGGTTGGAGATCACCACAACATGAGGACCTGTATTAAAGGGTCGCGGCATGAGGAAGGCTGAGAACCACTACCTCAGAGGCATTCCACTGAATTCCAACCTGGCCTCGCACTGAGCACGTTGCTTACATATTCAGTGTAAGTCCAGTGGTCTTACTTGTAGCAGAAATTTCTGACAAATCCAGACGATTTACTAACTGCCAGTACCAGTTTATGGTATGCTACAGGCGGATTCAACAGGGATCAAAAGTAGAGTAACTGCCTGTGTCGTTTTTAATTTTCTCGGGTTCCATTTGAGTAAAAGGCTTGTAAGTTACCCGGGGACCAAATGCCCCTGGTGCCTCTACTAGGGGTAGAATGTTCAGGGAGGGTTCAGGGCTGGGACAATAGTGACCTGAAGTCCAGGATCCCTTAGGGCAGGGGTCCTCAAATTGTTTACACAGGGGGCCAGTTCATTGTCTCTCCGACCGTTGGAGGGCCAGACTATGGTTTTCAAAAAACCTATGGTCAAATTCCTATGCACACTGCACGAGTCAGCTGCTAAGCAGGACAGGCAGTGGCAGCAAAAACACCCCGAGGGTGGGATAAATGGCATCGCGCCACATGTGCCCCATGGACCACAGTTTGAGGACGCCTGCCTTAGGGGTTCCTGGGTGCACTGGGGATGAAGGTCACCTACTGCTCCTCGAGAGGAGAAATGCTCTAAGTCCTGGCATCTCCGCCCACTTTCCCGGCACTCTACCGAACTGTTCCCAGTGAATCACGGTTGGAAGGGAAAGCGTACCATTCTCTGCCCACCATTCTCCTTTCTCAAAATGATACTGTGGCCAAATAGAGTTGCAAAGTGAATCTATCAGCTTTTGTTTGCCCAGCCTCTCTGTATCAACTCTATCCCAATTGCACACGATTCATGCAAGGGGGCAATTCCTGAGCATCAAGCTGCTAAGTCCCATCTAGAAAGCACAAAACAAGGAGGCGATTGACAGCTTGCTGCCTCCAGGTTAATAACCCCCACTTGAGAGCGCACCCCTGGGTTGCCCTGAATCTCATGCCTCAGCCCGAGGGAAGGCGTCAAGGACTAGTCGCCAAGGGCGACCTTTAGGTCCAACCATTTTTCTGGACAACAGGCTAGGAGGACCACTGCTTGGGATGGCCCCAAGGCCCTCCAAGACGCCTGCTGGCGGGGCTGATGCTCAAATCTCTGAAGGGAAGGGACACGTGGCAGGTCAGGGAACCTTAAGGGAAATTGGAATTTCTGGCTGGAACATCATGGCAGAGGAGCTGTGTATTAAGTAAGAGCTGTCCCCAAAAGTGCCTGAAGCAGCATAGCTGAAAGCCTAAAGGTAACAGTGACTCCACCTAGGCTTCCGAACGCCATTGGCCTAAGCCTGGGCCACGGAAAACCAGCCTGTAAGAAGGAACAAACCAAATCTGGAAGAACACTAGCCCTATAACGCCTCAAGTTTTAAATTTAGGAAGTAATTTTTTTTTGGTTTTTATTCTTTACTTTCATAGTTATCAATATATATGGCATTCAAAATATATTTTAAAAGCATAAAATTTTCAGTGTTTTTGAAATGTGACCAAATTGTCACATTTATAATTTGGGTACCAGATATGTTTTCATTAAGAATTATGACAATTTTGTGCTTGGCGTTATAGGGCTAGAGCAGCTTGTTTGAAAAACCAGGAGAAAGGCAAAGGGAATGGAGGGGAAAAGGGAAACTTTTGGCTCCCGGGACCAGGCAGGGCTAACTCCCAGGCCTCTTCACCCAGCTCCCTAGGCAGCGCCCTTCCACATGTTTGGACTGGTGGTTGCCATCTTGGCCATGGTCACAGATCCTGTTACCTCTCGGCTACAATGGCGACTGTGTAGGATCTCTGGGAAAAGCTGAAACAGCTTTGACAAGAGTGAAGCCATTTGGTGCTGACAGAAGCCACCATGAAAAGAAAATAAAGTAGCTAGGAGGTGTAAATGTACTAGCTGATATTGGGGAGGTAGGCTGTGCAGACGTCGCCCAAGGGAATGTCATGAAGGAAATGGGTGTTCAGAAGGCTTGCGAGAACGACCAGAGCAGTTTTGGTTCAACTAAGAATGGCTAACCATAATATCCTGCTTCTCTCTCGCCTAGTCCTGAGGAAGTATCCAGGTACCTACTGTACAAAACAGTGACATTGGAAAAATCAGTGCCTTGAAAGCCCAGGAGAGGCAGACGAGCCACCACTAGAGAGAACGGGCCTAGTCCTTGCCTAGAAAAATCGAAGCTACAGACAATAATGCTCGAAGCTGAATAAAGGTGTCCAGGCTCTGTTTCACTTGACCCCAAAGAGCCCATGCTCACTCTCCATGTAGGGAGCCAGCCAGTAAATTTCTAGGTGGACAAAGGGGTCACCTTCTTGGTTTCAAAAAAGACTACAGGTGCCTTGTCAAAAGGAAAGGCCATTACAGGGGCCCCAGGGCAGACCCAAGCACACCCATGGACAACGGCCAGAATAACAGATTTAACACAAGAGACAGTTACACACACTCTCCTTCCTGGTAATGCCTCAATGCCTCTTTCCCCTAATTGATCGTTACTTATTATGAAAAATGGCAGCCATAATTACTTTCTCATCTGCTACAACCACCTTAACACTTGAACTTGTAAAGCCAAAAGTTTTGCTCACCGCTCCAATGTCAGAGTGATATGTGTTTTATCAAGGAGCAGAAGAGACCTCCTCAAAGGAACTTCTTGATAAATCGCTAAAAGATATTCCTTTTATTTGGGCAGAGAACAACCTGCCAGACCTTTCTGAACTTCAGGTGCCTGGGGTCGTACAACTTCTGAGCTCAGCTACACTGGTGTGTCAAGCTAACCCTACTCCCTGGATAGCAAAGGTGGGTATTTCTGTTCCCATTTGCAGACTAAAGAGGACAGGCATTTGGGTCCTCTGCAAGTCCACATGGAATGCTCCCCTGCTGCCCATGCAGAAGCCGGGAACTGAGGACTTTCAACCGGTGCAGGTTCTCAGAGAGGCAAATGAGAGGATAGAAACTGGCCACCCCACGTGCCAAACCCCGAGACCCTCCTGAGTACTATTCCGTCAAACTGAATTTGTTATACTGTTTTGGACTTAAATGATGCTTTGTTCTCCATACCCGTGTCCCCTGCACATCAACCCAGTGAAGACTTACAGGGACACAAGGAGATACACCCCCAAACCACCTTGCTCCAGTATGCAGATGACCTCCTCCTGGCCTCCGAAACCCTGGAGGAATGCCAACGGGCTACCAAGGACCTGATAATAGTCCTTGGCCCATTGGGGTACAGGGTATCTGCAAGAAAGGCTCAACTGTGTGTCCATAAAGCTGTATACCTAGGCTACCAACTGGAGGAGGGAAAACGGACCTTGTCCCCCAGCCGCACTGAGGCGATCCTCAAAATCCCAGTCCCTGAGACTAAGAGGCAGTTGCAAGAGTTTCTAGGAGCTGTGGGGTACTGTCCATTGTGGAATTTGGGATTTGCAAAAACAACGAAACCCCTATATGCAAGTACTGGGGAAAGGAAAAAGAACTTAAATGGACTGAAGTAGAACAACAAGCGTTTGAATCCTTTAAAAAGTCGCTCATATGGGCAACCTCTCTTGCCCTACTAGACATAGTAAAGCCCTTCCAATTGTCTATGTGAGGCCAGAGGCACAGCAAAAGAAGTGCTAACTGAGAACTTGCGGCCATGGAAGAGACCTGTGGCCTATCTTTCAAAGAAACTGGACTCTGTAGCTGCAGGATGGCTGAGCTGCATGCGAGCTGAGGCTGCACGGCCATCCTAGTCATAGAAGCTAGGAAGCTTACACTGGGACAGGATATTGCTGTGGTAGGGGGACCTATGGTTGAACCACTCCTAACCAGTCCCCCGGACCGGTGGATCTCGAATGCCAGGACTATACCACAAATCCCCAAGGTAGTGGCTGTGACCATGCCATCCCCATTGTTACAGCCACAACCTACATACTCAGAAAATGATCTAAAGATAAGCCAAGAGCTGGCCTGCCAAAAAGACTGGGAGCATCCAGGGTGGCTGCTCCATCCTGATGGAAGAAGATTCATGCCAGAAGCTCTGGGAGAGATCTGATTCAAGGACTACATGAAGGTATGCATTTGGGATCCTCTCTAAACTGTCTCAGTTGCTTCTCAGGTACTTTTACATACCCAGGCTTGGACACTGGGTGGCAGATGTCACCCACCGTTGATTGCACTGTGCCCGGGTAAACAATCCCAGAAAGAAAAGGAGCAACCCCAATCACGAGCTCGAGGTAGTAGTCCTGGAGAATTCTGGGAGGTGGAGTTTATGGATATCAAACTTAGAAAGTATGGCTACCGATATTTGCTGGTGTTCGTAGACACCTATTCTGGATGGGTGGAAGCCTTCCCAACCAAGAAGGAAACTGCTGCCACTGTGTGTAAATTATTAGTAACTAAACTCGTCCCTAGATTTGGCCTTCCCACCACCTTGGGGTCCAACAGTGGCCCAACATTTATTGCTCAAATTACTAAAGTCTTAGCAATGCTCTTCAGGGCAAGTAGAAAAAAATAAACAGAACCCTAAAGGAATTGTTCGTTAAGTTGCATTTAGGACCTGGCGAGAACTGGGTTGATCCTTACTTTACCTTTTGCCCTACTTCAAGTCTGAAGCACTCCCTATGTGAAAAGCATGTCCCCATTTGAATTTATGTTTGGCAGACCTTCCCCAAATCCTCCCAACATTGAAGGAAGTAGAAATAATGGAAGTCACTAATCGTTCCCTCATCGAGTGCCTGCAGCCTGTGCAACAGGTGAGAGACAAATCATCTGCTCTGACACCTTCATTTTGGGCCTAACCAAGGGAAAGGGAACAGGCAGCCAACAACGTGCAACCAGGAAACTGGACATGGGTAAAGAAGCACCAACCTGACACCTTAGAACCTAGGTGGACTGACCCATACCAGGTGATACTTTCAACACCAACTGCTGTTAAAATAGTGGGGAGGGGGCCGTGGATTCATCAGTCATAAGTTAAAAAAAAAAGCCCTCCCTGAGCATATCCTGAAAAGATGGACACCCAGAAAGACGGAAAATCCCTCAAAATTAAGGCTTTACAGAACTTAATTGTTTTTCTCCGAGTATTGCTGATAGCACCCAGTGTTTCCCCCAAGTACAAACACATCTGTGGACTGCTATTCTAACCTCCAGCAGTGAATATGTAACCTCTTATACTGGGTATGACCCCCTGTTTTCATTTTGATTTGTTTGATTTGCTAGGAAAGAATTGGCATTCTGGATCCTTTAAAGGTAAAGGGCACAATGGGACCTATACTGGAATCCCGTCCTATGGGTGCGGAATACCCTCTATAGAAAGAAGGCTCCAAACAAACCATGTCTATATATGCCCGGCTCAAGGACTCCCTAACTGCCAAGGGGAGGGACATTACCATTGTGCAGCTTGGGGTTGTGAAACTATCATTTTCAGGGTGGAAACTTGTTAAAGATGACCCTATTATTTTTACAAGAATGAGACTCAAGTCGGAAGGGTTTGATCCCACTACGTGTATGGTTTCCAAATGTAGCCCAATAAGAATTGGATTCAAGCGTTATTGGGTTCACTGGGAAAACATGGGGAATTCAACATTATGTAAATGACAGAGATCCCGGGACAACCTTTTCTATCCAGCAAAGTAAAATATGGCAACCTGCCATCCGTACAAAGGCCCAAACCTCGGGATAAATCCTGAAGAGCCACAGCTGGTGTCATTAAGATTCCTTTGCCGCACCCTCCAGACTCTCCAGTAACTTTCCCGTTTACTGCCAGCCCAACTCACAGGGCCCTTCTCATTCAGGAGCCACCTCAAGGTTCTGTGTTTGATTCTCGGGATGCTATATTCCAATTTATGAACTCAAATCCTCACCTCACAGCTGATTGTTGGCTTTGTCTGAACCCAGCTTCCCCTTACTATGTAGGCACAGGTACAAATAGCACTATTGGTACAGAGTGTAATCCAATTAGAAATGTTAGTGAAAAGGATTACACGAAGCAGCAGTCTATAGGTGATGTTAGTATGGACTCAAGTCTAAGCTCACTTTAAAAGATTTGCAAGGGCAAGGACTGTGTTTTTATTCATCTAAGTATCCCTTTAATATATCAAGATATCGAGATTTTTGCCTTCAAGCTGTTCCCATTGAACCAAATGTTGATCCTAATTTGTTATCTGCTCCAATGAGTACTTTTTTTACTTGTTCCACAGGACGAACACCCTGTCTCTTTTCCCCAGTATTAGTAGCGGACCCGGGTATTTGTGTGCTAGTGCATGTTAGTCCTCAAGTGTACCTGTGTTCTGGTGAAGGAGGTGTAGGGATAACTTTGGAATTTCCGGATGAGTTCAAAGAGCCCCAGTATTGGTCCCACTGGTAACAGGGCTTGGGATTATGGGATTAGCTGCAGTCGGGTCAGTTGCTTTAATACAAGGAAACTTAAACTATCAGACTCTTAGTCAGCAAATTGCTTTAGATCTACAGGGATTAAAAAAAACCTGTCTCCCATTTATCTTATCCCACATATCTTCCATCTAGGTCTATACACTCCTGAAAGAAATGTTCCTATCGCTATAACACTTCCTGAAAGAATTCTGCACTCTGCTTTACACAATATCAAACTGGCAGTTTTGGTAATTTTGAGGGACTCAATTTGTATTCCTTTTCAAAGTTCTCTGAGTTTTGGAAATAAAATGAAATCTAAAATATCAAGATCAGGCCTATAGAGTGGATAGGGTAAGGGCTCCCAGATGAAATTCACATAGGGCAGACCCTGATGTCATTGAAAACAAACAATAATAATATTACTGACACGGAAAAAAATTACTTCGTGCACCTTTTTCTTGGATGTTTTCTTATCAATTAAGTTTTTCATCATGTTGGACTATCTTCATAATAAGTACCTATGCTTATCCTGCATGTTTTGGGAAAGCTTATCAAGACAATCCTTTAGGACTGCCAAAGTAGCAGTGATTTCCTATGGAGCTCACTACACTGACTTGAAGTTAACGGGCTCAACAGATCCCCTGGGAAGCCACTGCTTTCACCGGATCTTGCTCTCTGGATCACACTGTTCAATGATCTTCATGAACTATTGGTGGATTTTGAGGTCTTCTTGATATTCCTAAAAATGATTGATCCATGTGAAAAAATTGTTTTTGTCGGGGTTCATTCCCACGAATGTGTTGCACGGATTCAATGATTTGGGAAGATATCTATATAAACTTTATTAAATATTTGCTATTAGTCGATTTCAAAGTCATGACTTTCCATGGCATCTGTCTCCTATTTTTGAAGACACTAATAAAACTATCGCAAGTGCATTACTGAGAGAACTTGTCTGCAGCTCTCTACCGATTACAGAAATGTGTGCTGTTTGGAATAAACTCAGGCATATATGGGCTAATTCCTTGTAGGAATACTTTTTGATTTATCCGGTGTTATGTCAATTATATTTCATTGGTTTTGCATCATTTCTATAAACAGATTCACAGTGTTTAATAACTTATGCTCTGTGGGAAATATAACCACAAATCAAAAGTGCATAAATCCTGTACAAAAAGAAACATTCACTTGAAGAGTATAGACCACATCTCCCACCTATACTCTGTAAAATAAAACAAATAAATCGCATCCTAATTTTTGTTAAGATTGAAATAAGAATATAGAACTGCAAGATATCCTTTTGGCTTCCCCATTTTCCTCTAAGTAACATATTCATGTGACAGTGCTTCGAATCTGTGGGGAGATGAGCAGTTCTTTGTTGTCTGTTCTTGGTCTGGAAGTTCCTCTGAAACCCTTTCCCATTGAGTGATTGCTGGCATCTGAAATGCCAGTGACACAGCACCCAACATCACAGCAACCCAAGCACCACCTCGATATGACACGCTGATAGCCAAACTGGACAATCTGAAGAAGAGTGTGGCATCAAGAGTGGAGGAAGGTACTAACACCCGGGGGTATGTAGCCATCACAACCTTGCTGACAGTGGAAAGGACTTGGAACACGTGTGGAGAAAGAGCGAGGAGTGCAGTCTTCACCCTCTATGGAAGCAAGCCCCAAATCCTCATCGCTGGACCCACAGAGAGCATCATGATAAAGGCAGAAAAGATTGAAGTGGTCAAGGATTTTGTCTTACTTGGATCCACAATGAATACTCCTGGAAGCAGCAGTCAAGAGATCAAAAGACATATTGCATTCGGTAAATCTGCGGCACAGACCTCCTTAGAGTACTCACAAATGTGGATGTTACTTTGAGGTCAAAGGTACATCTAAGCCGAGATATGGCATTCTCCATGGCATCATTTGCATGTCAAAGTTGGACGTTGAGTAAGGAAGAAAGAAGAAGACACGCTGCACTTGAGTTGTGGAGCTGGAGAAGAATATTGAAAGTACCAAGTGCTGCTAGAAGCACAAACCGATCTGTACTGCAAGACAGCCAGAGTGGGCCTTGGGAGCACCGAGGGCAAGACTTCGCTTTACATACGTCGAACATTTTGTCAGGACAGACCTAGCCCCGGAGAAGGACATCATGCTTGGTAAGGTGCAAGGGCAGCAAAAGGAGGAAGGCCCTCAAGTAGATGGACTGACACAGTGCCTGCTCCCATGGGCTCAGGCACAGGAACAACTGGGCGGCAGGTGCAGGACCGTGCAGTGCTTCGTTGTGTTGTGCGTAGGGTTGCTATGCGTCAGAGCTAGACTGACGGCACCTAACAACATCATATCTATAATGTAGTAGGCTGAGAAATTCTGAGGACACACAAGCTCGTTGTTTGTTGTTAG
The DNA here is from genome assembly GCF_050624435.1 of Tenrec ecaudatus. NCBI lineage: Eukaryota > Metazoa > Chordata > Mammalia > Afrosoricida > Tenrecidae > Tenrec > Tenrec ecaudatus. Next base: position 99,150 of record NW_027459077.1, on the reverse strand, counting down.
TACTTGCACTTGAGTTGGTTTTGACAGATCACGACCCTCTGTCCATCAGAACAAAACACCTCCCGGACCTGTGCTAGTCTAATGGTTGTTGCTTTGTTTAACCTCATGCTGCATCCATTGTGTCATTCCATCCTACTAAGGGTCTTCTCCTTTACCGAGCATGCGCTCCTCCTGCGGGGGCAAGCCTCTGCTTAAAATAGTCTAAAGTATGTGAGGCAAAGCCTTGCCAGCCTTGGCTCTAATACGCATTCTAGCTTTCCTTCCTCCAAGACAGACTGGCTTCTCTTTTTGGCCATCCGTGAAACTCTCAGTATTCTTCACCAACACCATAATTCCAATGCATCGATTTCTTCGGTGTTTTTTATTCCGTGTGCAACTTTCACATGGATATGACGTAACAGAAAATACCATAGGTTAGGTGAGACCGACCTTAGTCCTGAAAGTAACATCCTTGATTTTCAACACTTTAAAGATGTCTTGTGCAGCAGAGTTACCCAAAGCAATACCTTAACTGCTGCTAAGATGAGAATGGATTTTGGATCCAAACAAGATGGAAATCTTTGACAACTTCAATCTTTCCTTCATTTCTCATGATGTTATTTCTTGGTCAGGTTGTTAGGATTTGGGTTTCCTTTATAATGAATTGTAATCCACAATGGAGATTGCAATCCTTCTTCATCAGGAAGTGCTTCAAGTCCTCCTCACTTTCAGCAAGCAAGATTGTGACATCTGTGTATTGCAGGTTATTAATAAGTCTCCCTACAGCCCTAATGTATAACATAATGATAAATTCTACTGTTACCCAGAGGTTTTAATTGGCCAATATTAAGATTTCCAGGTCTTTCTTTATTGTCTTAGCCTGAAAGATCTGTCCAAACCTGTCATGCTCATATATTCCTTTTGGTGTTTGAAATGGTGGTGACATAGCTTCTAGCTTTGTAACAATGTACAAGTCATCAAAGCAGGGCAACTGACAGGTGATGGCCCCTGGTAGTCATGTGTGGTCTCATGTCGAAGATTTAGCAAGTAGAACATAACTGTGCCTTACCCCTAGTTTATCTCATAGAAAACTTCAAGAGTGTCTCTAAGTTGTTTTTCCCTGGAATGAACCTTCCACGGTGACCTTGGAAATTTTATCTCGAAGGTTCCAGGGAGTCTACTGCCTTGGGTCCTGGTTGCATGGCCGAGTACCAGTTAGTACACTCCATTCTGCTATGAGAGCGGGACATATAGTTCTGTGATGTTTGCTCCACATACATGTTTGGGTCTATTTTTAAAAGCAGTTAACCTTCCCGAGTGCAGTTCTCAAATAGAATCAGAAACAGATTACACTCAAATTGCCCTCATTTGGCCTTGTTACAAACATATGCAAGTAATTACCCACTACATAATTCAATATACTTGCATTTAAGCCTACTTGATGAAACTATGTAGTTACACTTAATTGGACAAGGAGATGATCAGCTTCATTACAAAATTAAGAATCGTAAGAGATTATGTTAGTGAATAAGTCACCTAGCTTAGATATGTGTATGTGTAATTGGTTGGTAATGGTATCTTTGATTACTACTACTGATAATGTAATCAATATAAGCAAACTGTGGGTTCCACTGAATGGAGCACTCCATTAGCTCAAGTCATTAGCACGGTAGGGAGTACACTTAAGGTCCGGATGTGGAAATGCAGTTTTCCTAAAGTTTCATCATTACAGGAAAACGTTGCTAACAAAATGAAAAACAAACAAACAACAAACTTAAAGAATATTTCATGTACTATTAAATGTGTTATTAATATATTATGAAAAGGTTGTAGATGATATCTCCTATTTTGTATACTATTCAGGTGGGATGAGCAGAAGAATTATTTAGGAATTAAAGAAAATACAATAATGAAGGGAAGCAAATGTAGACTGTTAAAGAAACAGAGAAAAACTGTCAAATACAACTGTATCTCTTCCCAAGCCAATGTTCCATCACTTACCTTCTTTCTTCCCTAATTCACCAGAACTTGCAAAGAAATATATATTTAATGGTTAAAATATATATATTTCAAAAGATGATTTAAATTAGATGATATATGCTGATATTGAAATACATTAATCTTATGAGCTTTGTTTTCATCTCAGATCCCAAACCACTGTTTTAAAACCATTATGAAATTCTGCAAATGTGAACACTTGAATCTCCTGAGATCCACGGCTTATAAACAAATAAGTATATTTTCTGTACTATTTTTTAAACAATTGATTTCTGAGTGCATGAAACTTGGGGAGAAAAATAATAATCCTTATACTTTTCTGACCAGACTCTTTCCAGTTTTCATTAATTGATTGTACATTTAAAAACTAATGAACATCCTATTAAATATTGTACAATATATGCAGAAAACATTATCATTGTCCCTTAGGGTACAGCTTTTTTTTTTAAGCATTTGCTAAATGTTTAATTAAAGGCTTACCAACTTTTATCTGTAAATCGTTACTATTCATTATTAAAAGCTATTTATAGGTTCTTTATGGAAAAATACTACGCTATAGGATGGAAACCCAAATAGTTCTCTGAAAACCATAGAACAAAAAAGAAAATACAGCAAGGATGTATTGTTGCCAGCCATCCACACGGCAATTTTCTAGATAAAGAAGAATCTGACCGGCAGTGCTGAGCTGTCAAAGGCTCCTGTCCCCTGAAGCTGGCCGCGTGCACGCTGCAGAGGCCACGCAGCTTCCCCTCTTTCTCCTCCACTATTGGGCCTCCCCATTTCTTTTCGTTTGTTTCTCCTCCAGAAACATTTTATGGAGAAACAGACTTGGTGCTTCTTTTATGGACTCAGATAATAACTTTATAACACATTTACTCATGATGTTTAACAATCATAATTCTATCATAATATTAACTTTCCACCTCATTGGATGCAGGGTCTTGAAGAGAATGATGCAAACTTTATCTCTTTATCCTCAAAGTTTAAAGCAGAATCTAGCACAAAATAGGCACCTCATGCATGGGTTTCAATCTAAATTAAACTGTGGATATAATCTCAAAGTTATTTTAAAACAAAGTACATTTGCTAGGTATATTAAACATAGAAATAATGACTTTTTAAAATGTTGAGCATTTTGTAAGGTGAAAAGACAACAGCAGGATTGAAAAAAATTATTAGAGCTATATTCATAACATTTTTTCTAATTTCATTTATTCATCAGAGTGTAAAAGAAAAGGTTAATGCTGCGTAATCAATAGTTTTGAATAGCCAGGTGGCTGCCAAAAAGAAATAGTTGTAAAGTGAGTAAGATAGTAGGGACATTATGCAAACATCTCTGTTCTTTATTCTCTGACTGGTAAAAGACCTACCTAAAAGTAATACTGTGGTTTCCTTTGATACTAGAAGGCAAGAATAGTGTCAGTTGCTCTACCTCCAACAGTCTTCTCCTTGGAGTTTTTGCCCATCTAATTTTCTCCTTTTTTCCCTCACGTTTCATCAAATTTTTTACTTTCTTCATTTGGTGGTTACATAATTTAGTGTCAACTTTAGACTCTTAAGCATGAAGGGGTGGAGTTTAGCCTGTCAAACAGGTCACATCTTGATGACCTCATTTGAAGGCGCTATGGAGATAAATAGCTCCATGGAGGAGGACCCACACTCCTGGCGAGACATGCCTGTTGGCAAGCCAGATGGAGCTACACTGATGCAGCCATAGCCCTGGAGCTGCAGTAACCATGTGGAGGCCCACACCAGCATTGAGATGCTTCCACTGCCACTGGATCCACAAGACTTCCCACCTACTGACCTGTGACCTTCCTTCATTTGGTGTCAGTGCATGTGTAGCATGAGTCAGAAGAGGAATTTATAGACTGGTATTGGAAATATAGGCTAATATTGGACGTATGGACTTGATCTGGACTGGGATGGGATGTTTTCTTAATATATAATTACTCTATTATATAAAGCTCTTTCTTACCTCTATATGAGTGTCCATGGATTTGTTTCTCTAGTCAACCCAGACTAACACATTATGGTACCAGGAGTGGGGTACTAGAGAAACGAATTGTAAAGATGGAGAGTGGATGCTTGTTTGACCTTTGCCTCATGGTAGTGTTTCTTCTTTGTGCTTTTCTTCTTTATGCTTTCATTTTATTTTTTTCTTCTTTTCTACTTCTATTTTCTTTTCCCCTTACTTTTCTTTACTATTCTATTTTCTTTTTCCTACCTTCCCTAGTTTAACAATGACCCACACCAGCCAAATCCACCATCAGCTGTGATATACAAGCAGAAAACAGAGGGGCCTGGACACATTCCTATTATCTGTTATTCCCACAGAGATACTGGTGCTGAGTGCTTAAGAGCACACTAGCACACAATCACCAGTTAAATAGGCGGACACCAGCATCACAATTTCTCAAAAGCAAACAACAACAAGACAAACACATTCTTTCAATTCACAATATTAAATAGCTTAAGCAAACAAAACAAAACAAAAATAGCTTAAATATGTGCCCAAAATATAGAACTAAGGAACATTTCTAAGAAGAACTGTCAATGAAGCTAACTAAGAAGGAATTCAAATAACATGACATTTAGGTATTTACAAAGGCTTGAGGGGAAAAAAATCAATAAAGCTGAAGAAGAAATCAAATAAAACATAAAATATTAGAAGAATGCAGGAAAACACAAAATCAAACTTGAAAAATATAAAAAGTGAGCAAACATACGAAAATAGTAAATGGAAATTGAGAATTGCATTATGATTTCTGAAAAAGTAGACTGAAAGGATAAGTAAGATGCAGCAATAGAAGGCTGTATTTGTAAGCATAAATAAACATTTCTCCATACTAATATGTTAGAAAAATAGAGGAGAAAAAGAAAGTAGAAAGAAAAAAACTAAAGAAAGCCAAAGAATTATGCAGGATACCATCAAAAGGAATAACTTTGTAAGATCAGAATTTCAGAGCAAGCAGATACAACAAAAAGCACAGAGAAAAGTGTTAAAGAGTTATGGGAAGAAAATGTCCCCAGTAGCTGAGAGAACAAAAAGGTATGCCTTCAAGAAGCTGACTGAACTCCAATCAGATAGATGGCTGCAGGGCCAGTGAATTTCTTAACATGACTTTTCTAATGAAAGCTATTGTACCTCCCCTAAAACCTTTCCCTGCCTTGGACTGGGTCAGAAAAGGGGGATGCACTGAGTGGATGCATCTTTGAGAAACTGCTGAAAGGATACTTTCGCTAACCATCCTGTTGGGTATAAGATATGACCCCTTAGGTCAAGCAGGAAAGGGGAACTCATTAGCTGTAAGAGCCGGGAGTGGAGTGCCCTCTGGACGCCGGGATCTCTGCATAGTGAAGCTCCTTGTTTCAGAAGGAGGTTGTCCCATCGAGGAGAAGCAGTACCACCAGAAGCTAGAGCATAGAGCAGCGTGGCAGATTTCCCAGGCCCCGGAGAAACTAACACTGAAGGCTTTGAGGCTGGAGCCTGGTTGTGAAGTGGGTTCCCTCTGGGTCCTTAATGTGGGAAGGTGGATTTGCTGAACCAGGGAATTGAGCTGAAGGCCTGTGAGTTGAGGCTTACAGGAGAGTAGCGTGCCTTTGGGGTATTTATTAGAAGACCTGAAAGAACTGTGTAATGTGTCCTGATGAACAACTCTCTCCTGAACATTTCTTGTATTGCAACCTGTTAACTTGCATTATATACCCTTTAATCATGAAAAAGTTTTGTGAGTCCTGTGTAGCCACTGCAACAAATATTAGAACCCAGATATAAACGTAGATAATGCTGTCTGAATGCCAAACCTACTGCTAAATAAAATTACCAAATATATTATAATCACACTTGGTTAAACCAAAGATAAGGAAAGAATCTGGAAAGAAACTCAGGGGAACTGAAAACTTAACTAAAAGAAAAATCATGAAATTAAGCTCTGATTTCTTGGTAGATACTGCACAAGCATGAAGGCATTGCTATAATGTATATAAAACTTTAAAAGAAAAAAAATCAAATTGCCAACCAATAATTTCAAATACAACAGCAAAACTGGGACACTTACAGAAAAACAGAAATGAAAAGAATGTGCAAAACCCATTTTACAGGAAATACTAAAGGGACTTCTTTGGAAAGAGCTAACCATGCCAGGCAACGACCGGATGTCAGCACACAAGTCAGCATACCCGCAGGGCAATACAGGAGTGTCCTGGGTAAGGCAAACAGCCAAGACTAAAATTAGGGAGCCCTGGGTATCAATTTAAATGAGAGAATTATAAAGTAAAAGAGAAGGAATATATTTTGTACTTATAGAAAGTCCAACTGGAGATGGCATATCTATTTTAAATTATATTGCTCTAAACTTGGAAAAATTAATTAATAACAAGATAACATAAAGAAAATTAATAAAAATTAATAAACTTCCTCAAAACAATGGCAAAAGGAAAACCATAACAATAGAAGTGAAGAAAGATCAACAATTTAAAAATTAACAAAGTCCAGAAAATTATATGCAAGAAACTAGTAGCATCACATACACACAATAACAGCAATAAATTAATACCCATTGTTAATTACACTCTACAGAAATAGATTAAATGCAATATGTAAGGGATAAAGAGTAACTAAATAGATAAGAAAACGGGGCCTATCAGATACTGTCTTCAAGGAACACACGTTGGATACAAAGACAAAAATAGATTAAAAATCAAGAGATAAAAAATTTCAAGCTAATAAGAATAAAAAAGAACAGGGGATGGGCAATATTAATTTCTGATAAAACATACAAGGGACAAAGCAGCATAAGAGGCAAGCCATTGATTGTATGATGATGAAAGAATCAATTGAACAAGAAGATATTGTCATAATAATTGTCTAGGTCATAAAAAAGTCAATGAAAAAGCCTCAAGAGACATAAATCAAACTCTTAACAGAATTGAAGAGATAAACAGAAAACTTGCAAATAGTAGCAAGAGACTTTAATACACCACTTTTAATGAAGACTAGAACAGCTACATAGGAACTCAACAAAGACGCAACAAAACTGAATGCATCAATCAACATGATTTCATACACACATACAGATCACTTCACTCAACAACATACTATACATTCTTTTCCAACACATATGGATCATTCTACAGAATAGATCACATGCTAGGCCACAAAGCTAAATCACAATAATTTAAGAAAAACATCAAATACTATAATGCATCTTTTAAGAGCAAAGTGCTCTAAAATTAGAAATCAGCAATAGAAAGATCAATAAACAATCAACTACACCAAAGTTAAATAATAGCTTTAAATAAAAAACTATCAAATAATAGATATTTTTTAAAACTCCTTAAAGCAAACAAGAATAAAACCTCAATACTCACAGAAAAAGTACTGCTCAGAAAAACAATCTAGCAATAAACACACACACACACACACACACAAATAACAAAGAACCCAATCACCACTTTAACCCAACATCTCTAATAATTAGAAAAGGAGCTCTATAAAAGGCCTACAATCAACAGAAGAAAAGAAGCAACAGATCAGAGCAGATACTAATGAAACATTAAAATAATAGACTCAACAATGTAGACCTTGTTTCTTTGAAAAGATACACAAATCATTGGAAATGTAACAAAGAAAAAGAAGGAAAAAGACTAGTGAAATGGATAACACCACAAGAGTCAGGTAAAATAAAAGGGATACCCAAAATATGCACAACTGTGCTCCAAAAATGTTTTAAACTATAAAATGTACATATTTATAGAAACACACAACTTACCTAAAGTAATAAAGAATGAAGTAGATATTTTGAACAGAGCCATCATTAAGCAGAAATGAATCCTATTATTAAACTCACAACAGCAGCAGAACAAAAGTCTGTGCACACAAAGTTTCATTGTAGAATCTTACCAACTCTTCAAAGAAGAGCTGACTCTAATCCTACTTGGGCTATTCCAGAGTACAGAAAAAGATGAAATACTTGCAAACACACTTAATGAAGCAAACATACCCATGATATTAAAACCAGGCAAAAGCATCACTAAAGAGGGAAAATCATAGACACATATCCTTGATAAGCATTGATATTAACATTCTCAACAAAGTTTATTCAACAGTACACAAGAACATATTTAAAAATACATCAAGACCAAGTGGGATCCATAATGTTTATTTAAGAATGGTTCAATATTAGGGGGGGGAAATCAGTTCAATAACTACATTAAAAAATTTTAATTTCCAGAAAATTAATTTTCCTAAATATAACACACACTCTTGATAAAATAGTAATAGATGGGTAATTCCCATCAAAATCTAGGACACATATACAAATCAATGGCCAACATTAGTCACAATGAAGAATCACTGTAAGTATCACACTGTGCACAGGTACTGCACAAGAATGCCCTGAAGGGTTACTTCTATTCACTGTTGTGCTGGGAGTCTTAGTTAGAGCTCCGGTGCAAAAAAGGGAAAATTTAAATCATCCAAATTGAAAAAGTATAAATAAACTCTATTTTCAGATGTTATTATCAATTTGCAACAATAAGTCAAGATTCGTTTCCACCAATAAGCAGAAATCTGAAAAGAAACTCAGGAAAACACTGATCATTTACAATGCTGTTCTTCGTTGCTCTGAGACCATTCTGACACATAGGGAGCCGACGCACAACAGAACGAAACCCTGAGAGTCCTGCGCCGTCCTTACAAGTGTCCCCATGCCTGAGCCCATTCTTGTAGACACGTGCCAATGACTCGTTGATGTGCCTTCTTGTTTGCTGGTCTTCCATTTTACCAAGAATGATGTCCTTCTTCAAGGACTGGTCTCTCCTGATAATACGTCCAAAGTATGAGAGACAAAGTCTTGCCATCCTTGTCTAGAAGAAGCGCTCTGGCTAAACTTCTTTCATTGTACTAGTCAGTCATCAGCTGCAGTCATCATTGTACCAGTTTTTCATTGTACCAGTCATCAGTACTTTCAATATTTTTCTTTAGTACCACAACTCATTTGGATTAATTCTTCTTCGTTCATCCTTATTCAGTGTCCAACAGTCATATGTTTGTAAGGCAACTGAAAATACTATGGCTTGTAACATCAAAGCCTTTCAAAACTCCAGAAGCCTCGTGCAACAAATTTACCCAAAGTATTATGCCTTCTGATCTCTTGACAGCAGCTTCCATGAGCATTAATTGTGGATCAAAGCAAGACAGATTTTTGACAAATTCAATCTTTTCTCCCTTTACCACGATGGTCCAGTTGTGAAGATTTTCGTTGTCTTGAATTGACTCATAATCCAGAATGAAGACCGCAATCCTTGTTCTTCAAGTGCATCGAGACCTCCTCATCTTCACCAAGCAAGGTTGTGTCATCTTCATACACTAGGTTGTTAATAAGCCTACCTCCAAACCTGATGCTACATTCTCCTTCATAAAAGCCAGCCTCTCTGATTCTTTCCTTAGCATACGGACTGCCCCAGTACAGTGAGAGGCTACAACCATTTACAAGAACTACTCAAAGGAAATACTTAAGAGTAAATCTAACCAGAGAAACAAAAGGCCTATACAAAGAAAACTAAGAACACAAATAAAATCAACCCAAAGAAAAATAAATAAATGATAGAGTGCACCATGTTCATTATACAGAAAGACACAGCATTGTGGAAATATCAATAACACCCCAAAAGATCAATAGATATAATGCAAACCTGACCTAGTTTCCAATATAACTCTTTAAAGAGAGGTAAAAACCAATTACCAGCTTTATATGGAAAGAAAAGAGACACTCTAGAGTAAGAACAATACTAAGGAAAAACAAGGTAGGATACATTATACTTCTCAATCTCAAAACCTACTGAACAGCCACTGGAGTGGAAAAAAAACAGAAGGGGAAGAAGAAAAGAAAAAGCCTTTTAGTGTTTCAATAGACTCATAATCAATGGAATGGAATAAAAAAATCCAGAGGTAAATCCATCCGACTATGGATAGCTGGTCCTTGTAAAGGGTCAAAATGCATTATCTAGGAAAAAATAATATTAAAGTGGTACTGACCATGCTGGATACTCATTTATAGAAAAATTAAACTGGGTATATATCTCATATCATACATAAAAGAAATTCAAGATGAATTACAGATGTGAAACCTAGAGCTAGAGAGGTTATCACTGGTACCACAGGGACACACATGAGAGCCGTAACACAGAGCTAAATACACGATCAAATGTAAGTGAGAACACTTCAAGAGCAGGAGACACGCTGGATCACTGGGGTCTTCCTAAGAGCAGGCACTGCTGTGCACCCAAGGTGCCACCCAAACATGGAAAGGGAAGCCACAGCCCGGGGAAATGTGTTTGCCAGTACCAACGCAGCAAGGGAACTGATCTATAGAATTTATGGAGAACTTGAACACAAGAAAAAGATAAATAATCCAATAAAAATTAAGAAACCATAAATGGAATTTCATAATGTCAACCAGGAGGCCAACAACCATATGAAGTAATTCTTATGATTATAAGATATTTAAGAAATTAAATCAACACAACAAAGGGATGACTATACTTCAGCATTAATAGCAAAGTTTATAGAAAAAAAATGTAAAACAGCATACAAAAAAGGCTAGCAAGACTCCATATAAATCTGGTGGCACGGTAAAGTGATGCTGTCACTGTGAAAAATGGCGTAGCACTTCCTTAAATGTGGAAATAGAAATACCATGCGACCCAGCAAGCCATCTCCTTGGAAAATAAAAGCTGTCACACAATAAGAGCTGTGACACACACAGATACATGCACACTCGTGTTCCTGTAGCCCTCTTCAAAATAGCAAAAGCGATGGAGACAATCTAATGGTCAGCAACGGGAGAAAGGCTTCTCTAAGGTACATGCGCACAGTTGAATACTACACAAACTAAACCGTGAACTTGTAAAACACCTGGAGCATGAATAAACCTAGAGGATATTTTGCTGAGTAAAATTAATCAGTTGTAACAGGACAGGTAAAGTATGAAACCACTACTCTAAAAAGTAAAAAAAAAATCCACATTGAAAGAAATATTCTTTGATAATGATCAGAGGTTGAGGGCAAGGGAAGGTAGATTACGGACCAGAGGCAGGCATATTAACTACAGTAGAGAGGAAGGCAATGCATAAGAGCAGGGAGAGCAAAAATGACGAACGCTAGCCGGAGTCCCACAGCCAAAGTGAGCAGGTGTAAATACTGTTAATACCCAACCTTGCAATTAGGATGATTTCCAAGTAGATTCAGGATAAGCATGACGGCTGTAAGGTGTGGAAGGGAGACTGGGAGTATACCCGTTAAGTATACTTGTTTGAAAACTGATTACTTGTACAGGCATGTTTACTATTGCCAAAAATACATCCACGAATGTAGTCAAGCATATAGGGGCCAAGTTCTGAAACCTTCTTAGATATAACCAAAAACCTTGAGGGAAGACGTTGCTAGAGCTGCGGGCTCAGGGTCATGGTCAACTGTCACACCAGAGTCCACGAAGGCAATGCTGTACATCCCACCTAAAGGAGTAGTGTCTTGTTCTTAAACGCTTTTGAGGGGTCATCCAAGTGAACTACTGGCTTTCCCCCTCTGGAAGAGTGAGGAAGAAATTTGAAGCCATATGGGAATAATTGGATCAATGAACTAGGGGTCACGCAAACACCTGTCTCTGTCACGCTGAGACCAGAAGAACTAGGCCGGCTCTACTACCACTATCGGCTGCTCTGAAAGGGGTCGCATCAGAATATTCCCAATAGAGCAGACGTATGAGGAACACTCAAAATAACAGAAACCACCAGGCTTCCTAATCAGACACAGGTGATTCTGATCATGGCCCTCGGTCACCTGTTAGATCCGGAAATGAACTCACTCCCATGGCGCTCAAGTTTCAGCCAGGCAAGAGACTGTTTTTTTTAAGGAGTACAATAATCCTAGAGATATACGTCCACCTTGAGACTCTAAAAGAGCAGCATCTTCCCAAGGACAACAGCCAGTGGGATTAGGAATGAGGTAGGAATGGGAACAGGCAACAGACGGAGGAAGTAATCTTAGATCGTGGGAAACGCAATGAATGACATAAAATGTGTACGAACTCTTTAATGAAAAACTGATTTGCTCCGTAAACAATGGCAAAGTAAAAGGCTGAAGTTAAAAGAATTACAATTGTATAAAGAATTGTTAGCAGCAGGGCCTAGTCCTTAAAGAAGGACTTCAGACTTGATAAAACAGTCAGCGTAGAGGAAACACACCCTCAGGGTGATGGAGTGAACCAGTCGCTGCAAAACTTGGCTGAGCCACTGCAGTGATTGTAAAGGAGCGCCCTGCTGGGCAGCATTTCATTCAGTTCTACCTGATGACACGAGGAGCTGGAAGCGATGCAACAGCACCTACCCACTGACTACTCCCTGTATGGCCGCTATGTTGTTAGGTACCCTCACACTGGTTCCACCATCCCTATGCATAACAGAGTAAAGCACCTCCCATCCTGCTCCATCCTCACACTTGGTCTTCTGTTTGAGCCCTTTGCCGCAGTCACTTCACTGTGTCAATACATCTCATCAAGGGCCTTCCTCTTTTTCACCGCCCCCCTACTTTACCAAGCATTCTGCCCTTCTCCAGGGTCTGGTCTCTCCTGACAACATGCCCAAGGTACATGAGATGAAGTCTTGCCAGCCTTGCCTCTAAGGTGCTCTCTAGCGGCACTTCTTCCAGGACAGATCAGTCTGGTTGCTTTTTGAGAAGGGTATGTCACGTCCAATATTCTTCACCAACACCACAGTCAGAATACATGGATTCCCCCCCTTACTCATTGTCCAACTTTACACGCATAGGAGGCAATTGAAAACACCATGGCTTAACTGGAGATCCCCTCATAGAGGGGCTTAGGAGAGGAGATGGGTCAGTCAGGGTGCAAGGTAGTACCGACGAAGAGCACAGCTTTCCCCCAGATCCTGGATGCTTCCTCCCCCCAACTACCATGATCCGAATTCTACCTTGCAGGGCTGGATAGGGCAGAGGTTGTACACTGGTACATATGAGGGCTGGAGGCACAGGGAACCCAGGGTGGATGATACCTTCAGGACCAGGGGTGTGAGGGGCGAGGCTGGGAGAGTGGAGGGTGAGTGGGTTGGAAAGGGGGAACTAATTACAAGGATCTACATGTGACCTCCTCCCTGGGAGAGGGACGGCAGAGAAGGGGGGGAAGGGAGACTCCGGATAGAGCAAGATATGACAAAATAACGATGAATAAATTACCAAGGGCACATGAGGGAGGGGGGAGTGGGGAGGGAGGGGGAAAAAAAGAGGACCTGATGCAAAGGGCTTAAGTGGAGAGCAAATGCTTTGAGAATGATTGGTGCGGGGAATGTATGGATGTGCTTTATACAATTGATGTATGTATATGTATGGATTGTGATAAGAGTTGTATGATTCCCTAATAAAATGTAAAAAAAGGAAAAGGGAAAAGAAAGAAAGAAAAGAAAATGATTAGGGCAAAGAATGTACAGATGTGCTTTATACAATTGATGTATGTATATGTATGGACTGTGATAAGAGTTGTATGAGCCCCTAATAAAACGTTTAAAACAAAACAAAAACAAACAAACAAACAAAACAACAACAACAAAAAAGAAAACACCACGGCTTGGGTCGAGCACACCTTAGTCCTCACAGCGACATTTTATAGTTATTGTGTTACCTAGAGATGTGTTAATTCATTTCAGACTACTATCTTTAAGAAACTTCAAGGTTAATACTAGTACGTCAATTTTAGAAATAGACATAGGTTTATTACAATTAAACAAATTGCCAAACTCGCCTTGTTAAAAAGTCAAAGAATGAAAGCCAGGATAGGCGAGAAAGCCCTTATAATATTGCCAAGAAAGCTCCCACACACTGGCCTCCTCTAGTATCACTCGTACCATTCCCTAACACCTGTCCACATGTCACTGTCTTAGAACTTACGACACTCTATTCCACACGCAACTAAACATAGAGCATAATTCCAGATGCTGTGAAATTAAAGCACGTAAGTTTAGGGAAGGAGAATTATGAGAGAATAGCTTGAATCCTCACTAAACAAAACTGTATTAAGTTAAGGAACAGGTTGAACAACCAAAGCAGAACACATCTCAGAATATGGCTGAGAAGAGCAGCAACCTCAGAAGTCCTGAGCAGGAACACATGCGGGAGTTGGAAAAGTAGCAAGAAGACCTTCCTGGGTGGAATGGGAATGAGGTAGGACAGAGGGTGATGGCTACAGAACAAAGAACCTTAAGTAATAAGGCTCGAGTTTGCTTTCTACGTGGGACACAAGGCCACTGCAAGTCTTGTTGGAGAAGGGCGTGGTCAGATTTATTACTGGGAAGGGTGACTCTGGCTGCTGCAGAAAACACACTCAAGTCTGTCACACAGTTTTTCAAGATGAGAGCAAAATGAAATATGATTCCAACTTGGTCTCCTCTCTCACTATATGGACTATGCTCATGAGAAAAATAGATAACTAGTGAATGAAGTGGATGTCATGAAAACACAGAACACGATATTTTAAGATAGACATTGCAATGATATATCTTTTTGAAATCTTTTTTTAAAGGTGCAGACATTAAACATTTTCCAAAAGCTTATCTACACATTATTTATTGTTGTTCAACTGTGTAATCTAACAAGATATTGAGAAGGTTACTTAGAAGTTGTTTAATAGTGAAGATATTTTAAAAGCATACCCTTAGAAAATTATATATTCTACCTTTAGTTAATCAGCAGAGCTATCCGATGGTTTAAATATGGGAAAATATTTAAAAGAAACTGGGGAAATTATCCATGCAGTGTACTATTCCCAGGCAAAAGGTGATGGAATTCTGCTTATTGGTGAATTTACTGATGTTCTACAAAGCTACCTGGATAAAAAATGGACAAAAAATTCCAGCAGGATTTTGCGGAGGTTGAGTTTAATGCCATCCAGATTCAAATCATTAACCTAAAGATCCATAAGTCATAGGAGACTTTAATTTCCTTTTAAAAACTGCTTTATAGAGAAATGTGTGGAAAACATGAAACTAAAGGAGGGAAAGATATTACTCAAACCAAACCAGTTAAAAATAACTAGGAATATTTCTCCTTGTATAACATTTGAGTGTTGCATTTTTATAGAGATTTTGTTATACTATATATAAAAAATTATATATCATATTAACATCCTAATTTTTTTACATTACTATGAGCTGTTCAAAATTCCCTCATGGATTGAATCTTGGCTACATAAGTTTCCATGAAAAAAAGTAACAGGGCTATTGGCATCTTTATTACTCTTCTACATGTTCTAAATAAATTTCTATGCATGAAATCTCCAAGTTGAGTTTTGAAAATTGGCATTTGGCTTCTGTGATCCCTGAAAAAATCTCTAAGTTTGTGTTTTCAGTCTTTGTCCACCATCATGCGGTGGGGATAGTCACAGTGATGGCCCACAGGAATTCAACCCTCGGTGTGTGTCGAGTTGGAATGAAGTCCTTGAAATCTGAACTTGTAAGCGTTAAGAATTAGGATCAGCATAAATGTGTTTCCCATACACAGGTTATTAGTTGACCCTCTTCCATGGTTTCTCTGACAGCAGTCATTCCTTAATGGAAATCTTTACTTCTCTACTGGATTTGATCAGAAATAAATAACATGATAAGTAAAGGTGTAAGCACAGGCTCATGGAATCAACAAAACGGGTAGCAGATGTCCAAAGCATATAACATGTGCAAGCCAAGCAGATAAGATATAGGGAAAAGAGAACATCAGAGTGGAAGGGAACTGGGAGCGACTAAATGAAACTAACATTTAAAAAAATGTTGAATGCAATAACAGTTATATTTTCTGGTTCATTTTGGACCCATCAGTTATAACTTCACAATCAGCTCTTATTGACCACATGAGAATGGTAGTCATCTGCACTATAATCAGGTGGCTCATGACATTATCCGATCCTGTACAAAGTTAACTTACACTTAGCGTCATGTTGAGCATACCCTTGAAATTGTACTATGGTATTTAGAACAGCCCTCGCTCCAGCTGGGAACCAACAGCAGTGGTTCAATGAACTAAGAAGATGCAGGATCACAGGACAGAAAGTGAATATGGACATTTTAAAGTATGATTTTAAGAAACAAGGATCATGGATATCTGGGAAGGGCTCACCACCAAACATTACAAAACAAAATAGTGAAATCTTTCCAAGTGACTTAAAAGTACTATTTCTTTTGACTACCTCAGGCCTTAATTTTTTTAGCTACCAATTTCCAAATAAAATGTTTGTGCTAATGCCTAAATTCAAATGTAAATTGCATTTGACAAATGCTAGTTTTTAATAAATTGCCTTTATTTTTGATTATTCAAATGCACTTGCTATGATAAAACCAAATTTTAAAAGCAACATAATTTAGCATCTTGGTAAATGAAATGAAAACAACTAAGTGGAGTACAAAGATAAAAGTTCACAGAATATAAAACAAAAAGGATTTGTGAACCCATATAAAAAACAATTCCAAAATTAAGTTCCTTCTTCAAATTAAATGAAGAGATTTATTTCATTATACACTCAGGCTTAATGGGTTCAAATCATTGGACTAGTATAGCTAGTGCTAAAGTTATTAATAGAAATACATCATAATCTGTTCCAAATGCTACATACAGTCCTGGCTGTAGTAAAATAATAGTAATAATGTTGAAGAAAGTGCAACTATTTCAGTATCTGAAATAGCCACCTCCGCAGATTCCATTAGAACAGAAACACGGCTCCTACTTGTGGAATCATTTTCCTTCTAATGATGCAAACTATTTGACTGATCAAGGGCCAACTTATGGCAGTATCACAGTGAGCCATTGAAAATGTGTCCGAAACTTCTGGATAATAAACAAACAAGTTTCACTAGTCAGGATCTATTTTTAGAGACAAAGCAAATGGTAAAAATGATAAGGCATGGCTACTGTATTCTCCATGGCTTTGCATATTGTTTTATTTGCAAAGCAGTCAGTTTTAAGCCATCCAATTCTCAATTTTCTATGGGCAGATTTAGCAATCGGTGAGACTCAAATAGGAATGAGAAACAGGGGAAGAGTTCAATGAACAGAGATCATATTTTGGGTCTTAGCATAACTCACAAACTGAAAACATGGGGTGGGGGTGTCATGAAGTACATATTTATTTTAGAAATATATATATAGTGAAAATTGCTCTGATGGAATGAATGATGCCTCAAATGGGCTTCCACACAGAAGGAATGGGTACAGAGGGTGGTGGATTAAAGGAGGCACACCTGAGTTAACTATTACTGATGCAGAGGGATGGATGCAAAAGAGTTCACTACATCTTCTGTCAGCTTTTTCATATATTTGAAATTCTTCATAATAAAATGTTAGACTGTCAAGTGGGAAGTAGTTCTAAGCTTTCTGTGTATGCCGGGAGTAGGCATCATGATGTCATCCTAAGGCATATGTTTAAAAGTATTTGATGAATATTATCTTCAAGAAAGTCAATCATTTCAATCTTGCTTTCCTCCTTGACAAAATGGGCAAATGATATTTAGCTCTCATGGTCATTCTAAGGGTTAAAAAATCACAAACAGAGGAGTATTTCTTATATAAACTGTACAGCGCCTTAAGGCTGAAGGAGCAGAACTAGAACTTCTGCGACCATGTGCTCTCCATCTGCATTCTGACCTTGATTTGTTCCCTGCACTGAGCTACTAAACTCGTGGGTAGATCCCAGCACATCCATTCCCTGCTTAGGGACAAATTACCAAATGGTAGTGTAATTGCCATGGGAAAATTATGACTCTGTTCTGAATTATCTCCATCATAAATCCAAAACCAGTCAAACAAGCTCTGTCACCAGAGCGACAGGCCTGCTCTATAGTGACAAGAGTCCCACATACAAGTGCCCATAAATCCGTGAGTACCACCGCCCTCCAACGTCATCCTGAAGCAGGCGTTCACGTCAGATGCGGAAAGCCAGGCTGGCAGCATGTTGGGCACCACTGTGGAAACAATGCAAATGAGGTGATAGACAGCCGTCAGCAAGAGAAAGCCCCTTCATCTGCCTCTTGTCGACTGTACACGTGGCTGCAGGAAGCTGTTTGTTTGCTTCTGCATATTTTTCTACTGCATTGAAGGGGGAGGGGAGAGGGCGTATTACAATTAAGAAGCTTAATAGGCACTCGGGTCTCTTTCTTTTAACTTGAATCATTTCTGTTACTAGAGGTATAAAAGCCTGTCGAAGAAATAAACTTCTCTCAAGCAATCACAGTGAGGGACATGACAAGGACCAGAGAAGGACACATCTTTGTGCGAGTCCTTATTTTCTTCTCTAGTCTTGGGGGAATGTTCATCTTGACTTAACAGAGAGATGAAACATCGACTATAATTCCTCATGATGTACAGAGGTATTTTCCTGCCTCTCAGAATGTTATACTCTATTTCAAATTAGAGTTAAAAGCCACCCAATCCCATTGCAGATGAAATGTGGGCAGTAAAAAAGATTTTTTCTATGGGAGAGCGAGGCGGGACATCAACTAAAAGGCGGGTTCTGTTGAAAAGCTAGCTGGGCTACCCTGAATTCAGCGGTGAGGAGGAAGGTATGCTGGGTAGTTTTTGTTTGTTTTGACACTTTGCTCTCTTTCTTCAGGGGTTCAAGTACAGAGAAAGGGTAAAGGTACACCCATGGCTGAGCTGTGACATGTACACAGTAGACGCTGCACTGAAACAATGCTATGAAGTTACTTGAGAACTTACACCTGCAAAGGACTTTGTATTTATACCTCACCATTTTATATTCTTAGAATTATTATACACTGGAATAGTGTTTAAATCAAATCAAATTAAGCAAAAAATACATGAAGTTTCTCTATCACCTGGAGATTTTTTTTCTAGGTAACAGTAACTAAGAGACAATTTATAAATCTCTACAGGCAAAGAGGGATGAAGGGAAATTGCTTTCTCTAGCAAGAGTTTGCACTAGACTACAAAACTAACGGTTGATATTTCAACCCACTCAGCACAGCCATGAAGAAAACTACGGCGACCTGTTTTTGTACCATCGATGGAGGTGAGAAAATTGCTCTCTGACCAGCGGAATGGCAACATCTCTACTGTATCTCAATTTAACATACAATTTTGTTTCTGAAAATACACTATTTATATAGAAATTTTATTAAATTGGGGATCTTTAGGTTAGGAATATAAACCATAAGCTTTCTTTGATTTTTCTTTAATGCTGATGATATTCAAATAAAGTTTAGGAAAGAGTAATGATTATGATGTTCTAACTCAATGATGAATAACAATTCAAGGACATTAATGGTATGGATTTACTATTTTCTATCAGTGACACTCATTAATTAAAATAATCATCCTTCGTTACTATCTGAAAATTATCCCTCATTACCATTTGTAAGAGGTAATTTTCTAAAGTAGAAGCATCAATAAAATAACAAAGAATGACAAAAATACAATCTAACAACAGTGATATGTGCTCATATTCTAAATATGAAAATCCAAATAAGTATATATCTTTTTAAAATTATCAAAATATCTTATATTTTCCTGAAATAATGGTATATAATTCAAGATTATTAATGAAGTTGCAAGTCACATGAAATTGAAAAGATGAGGGGGTGTAGGGAGGGAGGGGAAAAACGAGGACATGATGCCAGGGGCTTAAGTGGAGAGCAAATATTTTAAGAATGATGAGGGCAATGAATGTACAAATGTGCTTTACCAATTGATGTATGCATGGATTTTGATAAGAATTTTATGAGTCCCTAATAAAACGATTAATAAAAAAAAGAAATTGAAAAGGTGAGAAAATACCGTCAAGTTAACTGAATCATATTTATAAAAGGTCTAAAATATAAATTTAAAACAAAACAATATCATTATTATTTAACACACAACACTGGAAAAACAATAATTTTTATAAGACTCATATAGTAATAAGAAAAAAGATGACTGATAAAATAGTTCATTAAAAATTATAGTTTTAAGAAAAAAATGCAAAATTCATAGAACCTAAGTGGCTAAAAATCACCATAACACGTAGACTCACTGTTATTTTGTTCTAAAAGAAAATATCTCAATTAAAATATTATAAAAGAATCAATTTATTCTTTCTTACCTGATTTATCAGTAGTTTAACCAGTATCCACTGAATCCTACAAGCATTATGAATAAGCCAGGTATTTACACTTTCTATAATATCTCTTGTCTTTATGGAGCTTTATTTATTGACTTTTAAATTTCTTTCTTGGTATAAAATTTTATTTTCATTGTTCCAAAGGACAGCATTGATTCTGCAGCTCCGGGAGATGCACATATCTGATCAGAGCACACAGGAGCAGATGAAGGGGCAGGAGGAGAGAGTGGAACACAGCCTGGCCCACCAGGCCGTGAGGATGATATTCCTGAGTAGAGCAGCCAATCCACAGAGAGGACAACATGGCTAGCCCCACTACGAGACATAATGCCCCTCAGTGACCAAGGGTGATACAGGGGACAGCACCGGAGACACAGTGTGTGAATTGCACCTGACCTGATCCCACCACACTGAGGCAAAGCACTGGGGGAGTGCAGCAGAACAGCAAGAGAATGGAGAGGCAAGGTCCCCAGGGAATGCTGAAAGTGGACTTTGGGGCCAGGGCGTGGTGCCCCAACAGACTGGACTGGAAAACGCTCCTAAGGGCCAGCAAACGATCCCTGAACTAACTACAACCTTTTCTCTTGAGAACTGTTTTGTTCTGTTCTTTGTCAGTGTTTTTTTTTTTTGTTTTGTTGTTTTGTCTGGTTGTATACTGTTGCTCTGTTTTCCTCTTTCTTGTTTTCGTGCACGTTAGAGTCTCCACAGGTCTGTCTGAATAGGACAGGCAGGATGAACTATCTGGAGGAAAAACAACGGGACCGACAGTTCCGGGGGGACTTGGAGTAGGGGGGTAGGGGGGTAAGGAAGTGGTGTTCACAAACACAGGGACAAGGGAACAGCATGGGACCCAAAATGGTAGCAGGGGGGGGGGAGTGGCAGGCCTGGTGGGTAATGATCAAGGGTAAGGTTGCGTAGAGAAGAGGTATACTCTAACCCAGGTGGTGACGAAGCATGGTAGTAGGGCAGGAGGAAAGTCAAGGGAGATGGAGGAAAGAGCTAGGAGTCAAAGGGCATTTATGGAGGTCTAGACAAAGACATGTACATGCAAATATATATAGGAGGATAGGGAAATAGATCTATGTGTCTATATTTATAGGTTAAGTATTAAGGTGGCGGAAGGACCTTGGGCCTCTACTCAAACACTCCCTCAATGCATGAATATTTTCTTTTATTAAATTGGAACTCTATGATGCTCACTCTCCCGACACAACTGCTGGAGCCAAAGTCGGTGAACAAGTAAATGTGGTGAAGAAAGCTGATGGTACCCGGCTATCAAAAGAGATAGTGGCTGGGGTCTTAAAGGCTTGAAGATAAACAAGCGGCCATCTAGCTCAGAAGTAACAAAGTCCACATGGAAGAACACACCAGCCTGTGTGATCAAGTGGTCCCAAGGGATCAGTTAACAGGCATCAAAGAACAAAAAATCATATCATTGGCTGCACACCTCCATGATAGGATCGCTGAAGACAAATGGGTGCATAAGCAAATGTGGTGAAGAAAGCGGATGGTGCCCAGCTATCAAAAGAGATAGTGTCTGGGGTCTTAAAGGCTTGAAGGTGAACAAGCGGCCATCTAGCTCAGAAGCAAAAAAGCCCACATGGAAGAAGCACACCAGCCAGTGCAATCACGAGGTGCCAAAGGGACGAGGTCTAAGGCATCATGCAAAAAAAAAATGATGTGTGTGTATATGTATATATATGTGTGTGTATGTATGTATGTATATACATACCATATTGAATGAAGGGGGAAGTGGAGACCCAAGGCCCAAGTGTCGGCCAATGGAGATCCCCTTATAGAGGGGTTTAGGAGAGTAGATGGGTCAATCAGGATGCGAGGTAGTACCGATGAAGAACACAGCTTTCCCCCAGATCCTGGGTGCTTCTTCCCCCCAACTACCATGATCTGAATTCTACCTTGCAGGGCTGGATAGGGCAGAGGTTGTACACAGGTACATATGAGGGCTGGAGGCACAGGGAATCCAGGGTGGATGATACCTTCAGGACCAAGGGTGTGAGGGGCGATGCTGGGAGAGTGGAGGGTGAGTGGGTTGGAAAGGGGGAACTTATTACAAGGATCCACATGTGACCTCCTCCCTGGGAGAGGGACGGCAGAGAAGGGGGGTAAGGGAGACTCCGGACAGGGCAATATATGACAAAATAACAATGTATAAATTACCAAGGGCACATTAGGGAAGGGGGAGCGGGGAGGGAGGGGAAAAAAAAAAGGACTTGATGCAAAGGGCTTAAGTGGAGAGCAAATGCTTTGAGAATGATTGGGGCAGGGAATGTATGGATGTGCTTTATACAATTGTATGTATATCTATGGATTGTGATAAGAATTGTATGAGCCCCTAATAAAATGTAAAAATAAATAAAGACTTAAAGAAATAAATTTTAAAAATTTATTTTCATTGTAAGCTTTAAATTGGAGTTTCATAATTCAATGACTCAAGGATGCCATCAGTTTTTCTGGTATGTGATAATGTGATTACACGTATGATCATGTATCTACTGGAATTTTTTTGCTAATAAACATCTGAGTAAGCCTGAATGTTCCTTTTTCTTCATCCTAAAATCCAGTGTGTTCAACAGAAAATATCTTAATTTTAATCCTCTTGTTTGGTTTTCTAAAACACCTGGTACCCTTTCAATATACATATGTACATACTTATTGTAAGAACACTGAGCTTCCAGGTATTAAATGTCTTTACCATTTGTATCTCCTCTTCATCTGACATTTCCAGAATTATCAAGTGTGTTGCACACACACAAATGATGCCTCTTTACATAGTCATTGCATAATGATGATTACCTATTTCCTACTTAATTTATCTCAACTATCGGAGACATACTCTATATATCCTTTTGGTGTTCCTTGTGCTTATAGTATTCTTAGATTTTATATGATTCTCTTCTAATGCTAGATCAATTTTATTCTCCTTATCAGAGTATTTAATTTTTCTATCCTTGCTTCAAACTCTCATTTTTGCTTTTTTAAATAGTTTTATTAGGGGCTCATACAACTCTTATCTCAATCCATACATACATCAATTGTGTAAAGCACATTTGTACATTCATTGCCCTCATCATTCTCAAAACATTTGCTCTCCACTTAAGCCCCTGGCATCAGGTCATCTTTTCCCACCCTCCCCACTACCCCCTCCCTCATGAACACTTGATAATTTATAAATTATTATTTTCTCATATCTTGCCCTGTCTGACGTTTCCCTTCACCCACTTTTCTGTTGTCTATCCCCCAGGGAGGAGGTCACATGTAGATCCTTGAAATCGGTTCCCCCTTTACAACCCACCCTCCCTCTACGGTCCCAGTATTACCACTCATACCACTGGTCCTGCAGGGATCATTTGCCCTGAATTCCCTGTGCTTCCAGTTCCTATCTGTGCCAGTGTACAACCTCTGGTCTAGCCAGACAGACTTGCAAGGGAGAATTTGGATCATGATAGTTGGCGGGGGGGGTGGGGGGGCAGGGAGGGAGGAAGTATTTAGGAACTAGAGGAAAGTTGTATTTTTCATCAGTTCTACATTACACCTTGACTAGCTCGTCTTCCCCCCTCCCCCCAGACTCCTCTGCAAGTGGATGTCCAGTGGCCGACAAATGGGCTTTGGGTCTCCACTCCGTGCTCCCCACCTCATTCACTATGTTAAAATTTTTGTTCTGATGATGCCTGATCCATTCAACACCTCGTGATTGCACAGGCTGGTGTGCTTCTTCCATGTGGGCTTTGTTGCTTCTGAGCTAGATGGCCACTTGTTTACCTTCAAGCCTTTAAGACACCAGATGCTATATCTTTTGATAGCTGGGCACCATCAGCTTTCTTGCCACATTTGCTTATGTACCCATTTTTCTTCAGCGATGGTACCATGGAGGTGAGCACACAATGATATGATTGTTTGTTCTTTGATGCCTGATACCTGATCCCTTCAGCACCTCGTGATCACACAGGCTGGTGTGCTTTTCCATGTGGGTTTTTTTTGCTTTTGAGCTAGATGGCCCCATGTTTACCTTCAAGCTTTTAAGACCCCAGACGCTATATCTTTTGATAGCTGGGCACCACAAACTCTCATTTTAATCTCTTAGAATTAAGAGAGGGATACTTTTAACATGTTCTGCATGACATTTGTAGTTGTGCTGAATCATGATTTTAGCTCTCCTTGTTAATAATTTTCCCCATAGTTGCTAGGTTTTTATGCTAGTTTATGCTTAAATATCCTTTGTATTTGACGGGGAAAGTCTTCTTTAATAGAAGTGGTTGCTGAACAATTATGGCTAAAGAGCAATCATGTAGAATAGTTTGAAGCCAATGCAGTTTACATCAAGGGTGTTATTTCAGACCTAGTTCTAATCAAATCAACGGTTCCATCTGTTTAGAGGCATATTTCTGCTCCATAGTCCCATTTCAGAATATGCTGGAAAGCTGTGTGATTCACAGTTCAACCCTGTGTATTGCAGGTTATCACGGTGGTGATTTAGCATGTAATTGTTTCTCTCCAGCTGTCTCAATTAATGGTTGCCAAGTCAATTGCCATATACACACTTCTTCCACATTCCACCATTTTTGCACCCTTTTTCTTATAAAAATATGGGGTTTGTAAATCTCTTACAGGCTTGACTGCTTCCTGCTCTTCCATGTGTAGAAAGATTTCACCATGTAGTCCATCAAGATTTCATTCTTCCACACAAGGCCTTCTACTCCTGGAGACCTCGGTGCTCAGTAAACTATAGAGAGGAGACCCATAGATTCTTGTATCTATTCTCAGAATCCTTTTGACATTTTGACTAGAATTCACTGTATTTTCAGTCGTTCTCCTTTTTTTGGTCTGTTTTGATAGCTTATAGTTTTTGGTGCCTGTGTATGAGCGTAGCAAAAATATTTGTTTTCTCTTTTCCATTTATTTTGTCACTAACGGTGAGTCATGGGGTAAGTAGAAGAGAACAAAATCATGTAGCATTTCACTTCCCATAACTGAAGTCCTTAAAAGGCAAATAATCAAACCACTACATATATTTTAAAAGTGAAGCTAATAATAATTCTATGAAATTTGTACCAAAATTAGCACACTCATATATTCTGGTAGCACATTCAGTTGGTATGAATCAGCTGACTCTTTACCAAAAATCATTTCTCTTTTCATCGGGAGGAAATAATGAAACTTCAGTTTTAAAACTTCCTTTAAAATAAATGATACCATGTGATTATTGCCTACATGAGTCTTTACCATGTGATTTCTGTGTATTGTTTTTTGTTTTGTTTTAACTACATGACTGTTCTCATGTGAGACTTTGGGTCTCTGCTCAAGCCCTGCCTCAACACAAGAACACTTTGTTCTAACAACCTGGAATTCTGTGAGGCTCACCCTCCTGGTGTAAAGCTGAAGTCAAAATGGGTGCATAAGCAAATATGGTGAAAAAAAGCTGATGGTGATCAGCTATCAAAAGATAAAGCATCTGTGGTCTTAAAGGCTTGAAGTTAAACAAGCAGCCATCTAGCAGAGAAGTAACCAATCCACATGGAAAAAGCACACCAGCCTGTGTGATCACGAGGTGTCAATAGGATCAGGTAACAAGTATCAAAAGACCCAAAATAAGCAACAAAAAATGTGTTGAGAACAAAGGGGGTCAGAGCAGAGACCCAAAACCTATCTGTAGACAATAGGACAGATCCTCACAATAGGGTCCCAAGAAAGGGAGGAGTCAACAAAGGGGTAGGAGAGCACTGGTGAAACACACAATATTCTTCTGGTTCCTTGAGGCTTACTTATCCCCAACTATCATGACCCCAGTCCTGCCTTTCACTGTGGGCCAGATCACAGCATGAACACAGGTACAGATAAGACCTCATGACACACTGGATCCAGGTCAGATGAAACCATCAGAGACAGAAATGAGAGTAGCGATACCAGGGTGGTAGGGAGAACATGAGGAGAGGTGGGAGGTAGGGGGGACCAGTCACAATGATTGATACATAAACCCTCACCCCCAGGGGAATAAACAGCAGAAACCATTGGTGTAAGATATAAAAATAATAATTATTTATAATTTATCAAGGGTCATGAGAGGGGAAGAGGGGGAAGGAGGGAAAAAAGAGGAGCTGATACCAAGGGTTGTAATAGAAACTAAATGTTTAGAAAATGATGATGGCAACATACGTACAAATATGCTTGATACAATTCATGTACGGATTGTTATAAGAGCTGTGAGAGCTTCCAATAAAATGATCTTAAAACAACAACAGCATAAAAACCCCACATGCTTGTTCTCATGTGAGTCTCTTTTAAGCTGCTGTATTAACAACTACCAGATGTTTCTTCGTGTCTGATGTCCTTCTAGCTGGTTGGAATGGAGACAATACATCCCAACGAACTTTTGGAGTGACTTGTTAGCAGTCATTCCTGGAAGAAAGTCTACATGATCCATAAATAGATCCAAGAATGGATATGGAGCTCCCCCTTAATCCTAGCTCTAATCTAAGATCAATTAGTTCTCATGACATGACCCTGTAAGATACTTGTCCTAAAGAAGAAAGCAAAGAAGATATGGTGCTATACCAAAGTGTGGTGAAGAAATTTGATAGTGCCTGGCTATCAGCTAGAATGGCATCTGGGGTCTTAAAGGCTTGTTTCCAAACAAGCAGCCATCTAAGTGAGATGTCAACTAAATCCACAAGGACGAAGCACACCAACACCCGTGCCCTAAGGACTGTAAATTATATAATCCAAAGCAAAAGGAGGGAATGATATCAGAACTTACATTGTGAGATTCAGGTTTGCAGAAGGCGACAGATGACAACATATTTTTGAGATCTATAACTAAGCCTCCAGTGAATTCCCTCTAACCATAATAAACTGGATACAAAGAGAGAGTACTGGAGAGGTGACATAGCAGATTAAACTGACAAACCTCACTTGAATGATTAAAACCTTATCACTTGATCTGGTTTCAATATTTTCTGTTTATTTGTTTGCATATTGAAGTTTATCTCTGAAGTATTCTGTTATCATGGGTAGCCTTAAGGAACCTTTGTAATATGTTTTTCAGTATATGAAACCAGGATTGATGAACCTGTAGAAACAAAATTAGAATAAGGGTCCCTGGGGTAAACAGTGGGGAAGTTGGGGTAAAGGGGAAGCAAATATCAAGAGGTTCATGAAGGACAAAAGTGTTTTGAAACTGATGGTGGTAGCAATTGCATAATACTGCTTGATGTGACTAAACTATGGAATGGTATAATGTCTGGATTAGTTACTAATAAAATGGTTTGGGGAAAAATAAACAAAAATCTAAACAATAGTTTACCTTGACTAGTAAATAATTTATGCTTTCAATAATGTGTTCTTTTGAGACATATATGAGATCAAGCTGACAAGTGCAGCATGGAAAATTAGATAGGAATCTTAGGGTAAGTGGACTCCAGTTCGTGGGGGAAGAATAACTTGTGTGAGTGCAGAAGAGAAACACCACACCCAAAGCACGGGTGAAAACTTCATGCAACATGGAAACTAGATTGGAGAACCAGAGGACAACTAACGACAACATGGGTACCATATTAAATAGAATGTGACCAAACAATGCCATTGCTCAATTTGTGTGGAAAGTCTCAGAATGTAACCAAGCTTCTTTTGTAAATTTTCTTCAAGAACCCAATAAAATAGCAAAAAATGGACTCAAATGATAAAACATGGGTATACATTACAAAGAAATACACCCTAAGAAATTTACACTGAAGTAAACTAAAGTATAATGGTATAATATGAACTAACTATTTACCTGGCCTCCAAACCTGAGCTCAGTGTTATGGTGTACCTCCCCAGCATGCCATGCTTGACTGAGGATGTAGTTTGGTCATACATATATTCCTTAATATGCTTTACTAAAAAAAAATAGATTGAGCACTTATAGTGGCTGGGATGTAGTGAATGTTTTGAATTAAACAAACTTATGGCATAGATACTGTATTAGCGATATATTATAGACAGAGGAATTTAGGATCAAAGAATTCAATAACTTGCTCACAGTCACATGTTACTGGAGCTGAGAATTAATACTCCTATTTAATTATGGAGCTTGTGCTCTTCACGAATATAATTTCTCAAAACTAAAAATTAAAACACAAGAGTAGTTATGAGGGCAGGAACTTTGGTTGTTTTACTGGCTGTTTTATTCTTTGCTATTTACTCTTGTGTCTATACTAATTTCTGGCACATAGTGTTTATTAAATATTTGGTGAACATATGAAATGTAACACTGTTGAAAGAACATTTTGAAGCAAAATTTCATCCTATCCTATATGTATTTTCAACCCGCATGTATTTCCAGTTGTACAGGCTAAAACTACCATATAGTTGCAATATACTGCTAACGAACTTTGTATTACAGAATTCAGTATTTGTAAATTATTCTTAGTAACAAGCATCAAACACTAAAATTAAAAAGGTCAACACACTAAAACCATTTGGAGAACTTCTAATGCTTCCCACTATTTTCATTTTGCCTGTTTGTAAAGAAGCTCTCATATTACTTATTTGTGAGAATACACAATTTATTTCAAACTCACTATTTACATTGGTAAACTGAATAATACATATATATCACAAGGTAATAGTAAATACAGACTAATTACATGAATATAAAATACTTTATTAGCTTATATGCTTTTTATAGTTTCATAATGATTAATAAAGGACACATTTTTACTTTACCTTTGGCATATAGTTGAAGTTGGAAAATTTCTTAATATTTCTGCTTCAAACATTTGTAACTTCATATTGTTGGATGTGATAATTATTTAATACAGAATTTATAGAATTCACATGTTTTCAATACTTATCTTCAGTGACATTTTCCTCCATTAGGAAAACAACTTAAATTTATGTACTAAACATCAGCTTTTGTGCTCAAATTTTAAATTTCTCTATCTGTGCTCATATGACAACAGTATGTCAAAACTAATCTTCCTGAGACTAAATATGGTAATTTCATCATGGCATGAACTAAGTACCATGACTCTGTTATATATCTACTTTTATCATTCTACATTCAAATACCATGACTCTGTTATATATCTACTTTTATCATTCTACATTCCACCTATCATCCATCTATCTATCTATCCAGCTACTTCCCTACCAAACCTACCCACATATGTACACACTTACCTACCTACCAACTCCCTAATATTTACACTACATATATAATTTATTGAAAACCACAGGTGCCTGGGTCTAATGAAGCTCAAATTTTTATGTGTATTTCTCCGCTCGTCACCTTTATAAGAAATAATAATCTATTAATATCAAGATCCAACAGAAGCCAGGAACATTTAAAAAATGGAATCAGGCACCTTAAGAAAGTAAAAGCAGAGTGGGCTGGGAATGCAGCTCGCGAGTTGCTCTGCTCAGTGACCACATGCCTGTAATAGCATTCACTACCCACTGAAAGAGGAGAAGGAGCAGCTTCTTCCATAGACCATGGATAAAATTCATGATCTGCCCTAGGCGTCTGCAATTAACTTCCAATACATTGGTGACTTGGAATGCAGAGTCAACTAATCTTCGCCTGTTCTTTCTTTCTGCTTGGCATTTCTGACAGTCTTCCCAAGAACGTCCCGCTAATGGCGAGTGTGTTCAGCGAGCAAACGGAACACCTTCTGACGCTCAAGCGTGGTTCTCCTCGGGGACCATTAGCCTGGCCTGCAGTTGCCCGATCAAGACTGCAGTCCTAACATATGTTCTACCTTACTGAAATCTATTTTCCCCCTTTGGGGCAGCCCAGACTCCAACCTAAGTGACATGGAAATTTGATGCCGAACTTCCGTTAATCCTAAACTCTAATGGGGTGAAGCACCTGAGCAGCCACGGCTCGCTGCCTCCCTTCACTCAGATGCCTGAATCAACTCCATTCCAGATCAGTCTCAGTCTAGAAAGGAAGAATCCAATCTGCTAATCAAATGTGGTTTGATTCTGGAGGGCACGGTGCTATTTCGTAACTCCTGAGTCGGCCTGCACTTTTATCTTTAAACAATATCCAATAGGCTTTGGCAAAATTCCACTCAGTCCGATTTTCCTAATCTGATGTTTTCTTACCACCAGAACAGTGAGAGCCTTTTCACTGACACTCCATTCCCTATGAGAATATTTCAAGCATTCCACACAGGGTAGTCCAAATCGAATGCAATTAACAGCGTACATGATGTATTTAAAATCATCTCCCAAGATGTGAAGATTTACCACCCAAGCCAAAGTTTGGCTTAGTTTGAATTGATCCCTCTCCTTGTTTTCCTTTCCTCTCACTTCAAAACATCACCTCTTCAAACTGAAAAATGTAACCTTCTATAGTTTCACTGCAAGCAAAAACTATCATAAGCTGTTAATTATCGATCATGTTCCAATTATCTTTGAACCTCTTAAACAAGATAGCACTGCTACCTTGGATAAATAAGAGACCAAAAGTAGATTTGATAAATTCTGGAAGAAAATTATGAGTAGATCCTTTTGTTGTTGTTATTGGATATTTGTTTGTTAAGGAAAATGATTATCATAAGGGGCTCTATGAATCTCCATTTTGAGCTAGAGATATATTACAAGACAATATAAAGTAATGCATAATTACTTTTAATAACTCCTGTATTGATTTCTATATCCATATATTCCTTATTTTAAATATGCCTTTCTAATTCATTGCAATAGAATTGAAAGGAGATTTTTTGTGTATCCTTCAAAGTGATTTTTTTTCAAAGCTATGTATTTAATTTTTTTTTCACAACACAAACTTATCACCTTCAAAGTGTTCTACATTATACGTAATACATTTTTCAAATCTGTGATTCCATTCTTGGAAACATTTTCCAACTCATCTGTTTGGATAGTTGATAGCACTTCCCTCATTTTTGTTCCCTCACCTCTTCTATGTCATCAAATCACTGTCCTTTCATGTCCCTCTAAATTCTCAGAAACAAAAAGTAGTCACAGGGAGTGAGGTCAGGTGAGTTAGGTGCATGGGGCAAGAGAGGCATGTTGTTTTTGCCCAAAACCAGCACACTGAGATGACTGTATGAGCAGGTGCATTGTTGTGGTGGAAAAACCAGTCCCCCGTCTGCCACAAATAAAGCCGTTTTTGGTCACCTTTTATGGTTACGTTTTATGCCACCTTTTCAGAATCTCTAAGTAGAAAGTTTGATTAGCAGTCTGACCTGGTGGAAGGAACTCCAAAGGTACTAGGAGTCGACATTTGCATCCATTTGGGATGTTAAAAGACATCCAGAATGGGGTTTGTCATCATTCAATACTCCACCTTCTTTGAAATGAGAAACCCACTCAGACACTTGAGTTTTTCCCATAGCGCTGCCGTTGGAAGCTGTGTTCAACGTCACAACAGTTTCTGTGGCATTTTTACAAAGCAGGAAACAGAATTTCACACCCGCCTGCTGTTCTCTTAAATCAACCATCACGAAAAAGAGGTCCAAGAGCAGCGCTTCTCCACCTTCCTGACGCCGAGACCCTGTCACACAGGTCCCCGTGTGGTGGTGGCCCCCAACCATAACATTTTCATTGCTACTTCATCACTGTCATTTTGCTACTGTTATGAATTGGGTGCCCCTGTGAAAGGATCGTCCAAACCCAAAGTAGGTCACGGCCCAGTTTGAGAACCCTTGCTCTATAGGGATCCAGAGGAGGGCTGGTGGGTGTTACCCACTGACCTTCAAATTAGCAACACAACACTTTTCACGCAGTGTCTGGATGCTTGTGTGAAAGAAATCGATGAATGTGGTGAATTGTGAGATGATAGACAGGAAATAAATATGATGTCTAGTGATTGTGAAGTGGCTGTCAGTACAGGCTGGGCAGGCGTGCATACTAACAACCACAGCCATGGAACATGTGCTGAGACCGATGAAGGGTGTTGACTAGACCAATATGCTGTGGCTTGTTTTTATCCCTAAAACCAATTCATGGAGTGATAATTCCAATTCTTCCTCGCTTTATAGCCAAGGCTCTTATCAATCAGGAAAGTAAAAGGCATTCAGTAGACTGAGGTAAGTGCTCCTTGTACAAAGAAAAGGAAAGCTAGACAGCAGTGAACTTCTAGAAAATAGTGAGGATCAACAGAGTGACTGTCAAAATTAAAGTAAAATGAAGAAACAAAAGTGGATTTGAGAATTTATAATCACAAACAACCTATATAATTCCAAACAATTTGCACCCAATTGCAATGACCATTCTCTTTGGGGCAATAACCAGTCGTGTTCAGACATGACCGCAGTGGTGTTCAGGTGAATGCTAGGAATTACACAGAGGCAGAACTTCTCCCAGGAAGTAGTGAAAACAGATTTTATCTAAGAGCCACATTTTTACAACTACCTCATTCTACTTTGGCTGAATAAATAACTAGGGGATTACAGACCATATTGTTTTTTTAATATTCAGTACTGTGGCTGGCAAACAGCAGAGTTCTTGGATACTCTTGCACAAGTAAATGATTAGTTATATTTATTTTCCAATCTGCCAAATATCTATTGACCATTGATAAGATTATGGAATTCCCAAACTAAGGAATAATAACATTGAAAATTCTCATAACAGTGCTTTTAAATAAAGATGCAATATAATGGTATAGAACAAAAAGAGATCAGAGAGATGGATTTTCCACAGAGAATGCGAAGTAAGCATAGACTACAAGTGGATTAATTCCTGCTCTGATCACCATGTACTTGCCATTTCTGCGGTCAAACTGGAAGACAGGATTAGTCTGCATTTCTTTCAAGGATATGTTAAGAAAATGGTCAACCTATATGCTGTGAGTTCACACTGAATTAAAACATTAAGGAGAACGCTAGAGTATATGGATTAGATATCATGAACGACTACACTCTGAGTCTCTAGGAAACCCAAGGAGACAAACACAAGTGGGTACTTTTCAAAGAAAGTGGATCAGTCTCACAGAATGATGTTAAATGATGTCACCATTCTCACACATTTAGACGTAACATTAAGATATTTCACCCTTATAACTGCTGATGTCAACATTTGGCAGCAGAGTCTACAAATCTGCTGGCTTTGAAGCCACACTACCTACAAGAGCAGTT
Source organism: Tenrec ecaudatus (assembly GCF_050624435.1). NCBI lineage: Eukaryota > Metazoa > Chordata > Mammalia > Afrosoricida > Tenrecidae > Tenrec > Tenrec ecaudatus. The sequence continues at coordinate 65,900 of NW_027459077.1, read as the reverse complement.
CTCAACCTGAGATGCAACCCCTTTGGAGGTCAAATGACCCTTTCACAGGGGCCGCCTGATTTAAAACAGTAGCAAAATTATAGTTATGAAGTCACAACAAAAATAATTTTAAGGTTAGGGGGTCACCACAACATGAGGAAGTGTATTAAAGGGTCCCCGCATTAGGAAGAATGAGAAGCAATGATGTATGGGTCTCCAAAAGAGCTTACCATCCTCAAAAGCCACAGAGTACTTGAAATAGTTGGACTTTTTAGAACTACTTAGTAGGGTGGCATTGGCTAGTTGCCTTGGGGCAGCTCTGGCCCTGTGACCCTGGGTACAAAAGAATGTAACATTGCCCAGCCTGCACCGTGCGTACCAGAGTGCCTATGAGCTCCCTGAGGCACGCACTGTGGCAGCCTGCCCTTGAGGCCTTCCTCTTTTACTGCCCATCACTGTCCCAGGCATGACGTGCTTCTCCAGGGACTGGTCTCTCAGATGGTCTGTGCAAAGGATGTGAGGCAAGGCCTCGTCATCTTCTGTAAGGAGAACTCTGACTGTACTCACTTCAAGACAGATGTGTTTGTCCTTTCAGTCCCTGGTACTGTCAATACTCTCCCACACCATGGCTCAAGTGCATCACTTTTCTTTGGTCTTCCTTATTCAATGTCGAACGTCACTGCATAGGAGGTGATTGAAGAGACAATGCTTTGGGCCTCTACATAATACCCTTGCTTTGCAACACTCTAAAGAGGTCTTGTGCAGCAGATTGACCTAATATAATACATATCCTTAGATCTTGATTGTGGCTTCCATGATCAAAGCAAGGAAAAGGGCAATATGAAATCCTTCATAACTTCAATCTTTTCTCCATTTATCATGATATTATGTATTAGTGCAGTTTTAAGACTTTGGGTTTTTGTTTTTTTTAATGAATTGAAATCCATACTGAAGTCTGCCATCCTTGATCTTCATCAGCAGGTGCTTCAAGTTCTCCTCGCTTTCAGCAAGCAAGGTGGGGTTGTTGTCTGTCGTTGTCGACGGTATTGTTCTGTGCCATCAGTCCACTGTGACACATAGTGAGCCTGTGCACAGCGGAACAAAACACTGCATGGTTCAGCACCACCCTCCCGATGGTTCCTGCGCCTGAGCCCATTGATGAAGCCATGGTGTCAACCAATCCACTTGGCTGAACCCCTTCCTCTTTTTTGCCACCCTTCCACTTTAGTCTTGTGACTACATGTCCAGAGCATGTAAGAGGAAGTCTTGTCATCCTTGCCTCTAAGGAGCACTCTGGTCTTACTGATTTCAATACAGAGCAGTTTGTCCTTCTCCAGCACCCCAGTTCAAATGCAAATTCAATTCAAATGCACCACTTGTCTGCCAGTTTGTCATGCTGTGGGCTCTTCTGTGTTGTTGTGATGCTGGAAGCTATGTCTTTGGTGTTTCAAATGCCAGCAGGGCCACCCCAAGCACAACTAAGGAGGGACTAGACTCCCACTCTTGAGGAAGAAGCTGCTTAAAACCTTGGACAGAGCTTCAAAGCAGGCTCACATGTTGAAAGCCTGAACAAAGGAAGCAGAACACTGTCAGATAAACTGCATGTGGATGGACCCCTCAGGTGGGAGGGCCCTCAAAATGTGACTGCAGAGGAGCTGCTTTCTTGGATGGGAGTCCACTACGTGGAAGTGAATGGAGGAAAGCCGGCAAGAGCGGAGCATTTGCTGTCTTCATTTGCTCATGGCGCAGGACTCAAGGTAAAGCGAAACAGCTGCAACAGTCTTCTATGATTGGAACTTGGAATATGTGAAGCATAAATGTAAGAAAAGTGGAAGTGCTCAAAAATGAACTGGAATGCATGTACAACAATGCTCTAAGCATTAGTAAATGGAAATGGACTGGTATTGGCAATTTAAAATCAGAAGGTCATTTCATTTTCTACACCAGGAAAAACACAATCAAGAGGAATGGTGTGGTATTCATTGTCAGAAAGGATCTCACTACATCCATCATGAAGTACAATGCTGTTAATTACAGGATTATATCTATCCAGCTTCAAGGAAATCCAATCAATAAGCAATTATTCAAATGTATGGACCAACCACAAAAGCTAGTGATGAAGAAATTGAAGAATTCTACCACAAACTTCATTTGGAAATTGATCGCATGCGATCAGGATGCATTGATAATTAGTGTTGATTGGAATGCAAATGTTGGAGACTGGTGGAAGAACAGTAGTTGGTAAATGAGCTGGAGATTTCATGATAGGATTTTACAAAACTAACAACTTGTTCACAGCAGGTACTTTTTTCCACAACACAAAAGGCAAGTACTGACAGCAGACCTGGTGAGCTGTGGTTGAACCTCAAGACCATCACTCAAGAGGAAAGCAGAAAGTCTTTTTAAAAGACAGGCAAGAAACAAAGGTCAAAGTGGAGGCCAGAAGGTCGGGTGGTCCCCTCGATAGCGATAGCCTCATTTCAAGGAGAACACACTCAATAAATTTCTAAATAAAGCTGAAAGGCACTTGTTAACTGTCTGCACTTGAACCAGCCAGCTTATGCCTGCAGGGACAGGTCAGTGTGAAAATTCTAGTCTCGAGGCTCTTTCTGGGTTATCATAGAAAGGCAGCTAACGGCTCACAGCTCTTTACAGTAGAACATCCTGAAAATGTGTCTCAGGCTATTTTTAACATTTCTCTGTCATAACGTGTTGCACACACCCAGGCTAATTTAGAAGCCTTCGGAATATGAATTCTTAAGCAATTGCATACAGAAAAATGATTTAAAAGGAAAGGATTTCATGGTGGCTCTTTTGAATATCCGAAGATAGGCATTTACAGTTATGACAAATAGATCATTAGAATCACCAGGCTCAACGATGTGAGAAATGTTGTGAGCCTTTGAGGGTGGCCATGAAGTTCCTGTGTGTGCTCCCTCCCTATGAATCACCACTGATAGCACCCAACAACCTGCACTGGCCACAGGGCTGAGCAGATAGCTACGATACAAATTAATTTTAATCACTTTTGGTCCATGGCAGAAGACTGGAAGCATATAGCCAACAATGAATCTTACTTTGCAATAAACAATTTTATCACTTTTGGGATTTCATTAATATATAATGCTAATTCTTTTTCACACACATTCTGTTGTCTTAACAGAAGATAGCTAAGAGCATAATCATATAGGAATATTTCTCCCAAATGAGTACAATACAAGTAGCTAGAGAATTATCTTTCACTTCCTGCCTACTGGGTAAAAAAAACACATTTGAATTAGTGCTCTATTATTATTAATACTACTCATGATTCTAGAAGAAAACACAACTAAGAAAGAATAATGTTTAGGCTTTGGCCATCTAGGAAAGGGCAGGGATTGAAGAGAGAACTCCAGAATTAAATGTTTTCCATAAAATTTGCATTTGCAAAGCACTAAGAAGTGTCAGAAGGATGCAGTAATCCCAGAGTTGTCTTTGGACAATCCTACTTAACTGCGGTGAAGTGTCTGCTGCAATGATTGCAAACTGAGGAAACTGGGAAAGATTTCGACCTGGCAGTGTTTTGTACAAAATGTGTCTAAGCCATCTATTCTCAATTTCATTCCTGAAAGGGCAGCATTTCTACAAAGTTAAGCAGTCACCTATCAACCTAAAACCAGTGGCTGTTCCTCTGATCTGGCTCAGAGTTTTGTGTTTTCAAGCACATCCTCTGACTTTTCACTTTTGCAATACGTAAAGAGATGATCACCACATGTTTCATCTGGCAAACTTTAAACCAAAGACTGGAGACCCATCAGAAAACAAAGAAGACCCTTTAATAAAATACATGTTGGTAAAAACCCAATAAGGAGATTTAAAGCAGATTCAGTGAGATTATTATAATCCAGTTTGCAAAAATATTAAGGCTATATTTGCAATGCTGTTACAATTCCTGAAACCAGGATTTAGATAAAAAATAAAATAAAACTGAAAGGCAGATTTTGAATGTTCTCAAAATGTGCTTCTTTATGAGCCATTTTATTGTCAGTGTCTAATTCACTGAATTTCCAGTTTCTCTAATATGACACAAATTTATAAGCGATGAAACAAGACAATAAAACTATAGTTATTAATTTTTAAATTATACATTCATCAAACATGTATTAAACACTACTGATGACTGCTAGCTAATATTTAGGGCACTACTAAGAGTGGCAGGAATAATCTCTAGACACATGTCCTTGTGTGTTATTACTGAAACAACTACTCTCAAAACCAAACTCAATGTCACAGAGCCATTTTTAATTTATAATGACCTTATACAATGGGGTAGAATTGCCTCCTTGGGTTTCCCAGGCTGTTGCCCTCGTCTTTCTCCAGAAGAGCAGCTAGGAGTTTCAAACTGATAGCTTTGTGGTTAGCAGCCAAACATGTAGCCACTATACCAGAGGGTTCTCTTCATCTTTAATTAAGTTTGCAGATTAAAGATTAATCATGGCCTAACAAAAGTTGAGAAAGCACGTTGTGCTGAAAAAAAAATCATAGCATTGTGAATGAGGGGGAGTGCAGAGTGGGGACCCAGGGCCCATCTGGGGGAGATTGGATGTCTCCTAGCAGAAGGGCTGTGGGGACGTGACGAGCCAGTCAGAGTGTAGTATAGCAAAGGTGAAACATACAATTTTCCTTTAATTCTTAAATGCTTCCCCTCCCCCCACTATCATGATCCCAATTTTACCTTACCTGGATCGGAGAATGTATACTGTCACAGATAGGAACTGAAAATACAGGGAATCCAGGACAGATGACCCCCTTAGGATCAGTGGTAAGAGTGGCAATATTGGCAGGATAAAGGGAAGATGAGGGAGAAGTGGGGAAGAGATGACAAGGTCTACCTATAACCTCCTCCCTAGAGGACGGACAGCGGAGAACTAGGTGAGGGAGATGTGGGATGGTGTAAGATAAGATAAACTATTAATTATTTATAAATTATCAAGGGTTCAGGGGGAGGGGAAGCAGGGAGGACGGGGAAAAATGAGGAGCTGATACCAAGGGCTCAACTAGAAAGCAGATGTTTTGAGAATGATGATGGCAACATATGTACGAATGTGTTGGACACAAATGATGTATGTACGGATTGTGAAAAGAGTTGTATGAGCCCCTAATAAAATGATTTTAAAAAATTAAAAACAGCTATCCCTTGGAAAACTAATGTATGTAATGAGAGTTTCTAACATCCAATAAAAGTATCACTGTTACTCTCTAAAAGTGTTATAATATTAAAAGTTGCTATAAATTATGTATTCTGCATAATCGAAATATGTATCTAGGCAGTGACTAAATGCTGGCAGCCCATGGGTTATGAAGGAGACCATCTCTTAATGGTGTCTTTAAAATTCCCAGGTCAGTCGGAGCAGGCGCACCGGTCTGTATTTAGCTGTCCAAGGGAAAGTTATAAGCTTCCTTCATGATTAAAGAGCTGCCAGTGCAACAAGTGAAGGCGATGAGATAAAGCATTTCAGTGCAATTGGGGCTGGTTTACTCGTTTCAAAATGAGGGCATTTACGTAGTTAAAGGGCAAGGAGTTGTTTTACAGGCTGGATGATCATAATCGAGGGTCTTCCTGTATATCAATAAACTAACTGCTCATGGTGAAGATGATGATGGCAACAACAGTGAGGATTACAATGAAGACAATTAGGGAGATTTACCTCGGGATCTTCCAGCATCTCAACATACATGACACCCAAAGCAATATACATGAAGAAAGCAGGAGGTGAGTAAGAAGCCAGGAAAGAAAAGCTGCTGACAGTTATGGCTGGGTAGTTCACATACCAGCAGCATCATTCAAGGTGAACAGTTTTCAGTGGAGCTTCCAGACTAAGACCAATTAAGAACAAAGTGAAGGCTATTCACTTCAGAGTTATTAGGAACGTAAAATGTCATGAACAGTCATGGAACACTGGCAACTATGCGGAAAAACGATGAACAGCAAGAGATCATGGTGAGCTATAGTGCAGGAAGGTAAGCCCCTCAAGTCAGAAGGCAATCCGTACACAGCTGATGGAGAGCTGCCACCTCAACTTAGAGCTGCACATGAGGAGGGGGAGGTAAACACGAGTGAGGACTACGGGGCACGTCGCTGTGCTCTTGGGAAAGCCGCACGCGGACCAATGGCCATCATCTGAACAGAACGAGAGAAGACGGAATCATTTAGAATCAGGGCAGGTGAGCACAAGGGCTGTAATCTTTCAGCATCCTTGTTGAATCTGCGTGCTGGGAGATAACAGGAGAAAGTGGATTGCATACAGAGGAATGAAGTATTTGGATTGGAGGAAAGCTTGCTAGCAACCTATGATCGGCGGTTGACACAACCTTGCTTGCTGCAAGTGAGGAGGATGGGAGCACTTGCTGATGAAGATTAAGGACTGCAGTCTTTTGTGTGGATGACAAATTAATGTAAAGAAAAAACAAACCATCACAATTGGACCAATAGACATTATCCTGATAAATGTAGAGATGGTGATTTTGTTAAGAATTTCATCTTGCTTGGATCCACAGCAATTTTTATGGAAGCAGCAGTCAAAACAAGTAAAACATTGTACTGCACTGGGCGAATCTCCTGTCCCTAGTCCCCTTAAAATGGTGGACATGCAAGGCCATCGCGTTCAGGGCTAAGGTGTTCCTAACTGAAGCTGTGGCAATTTCAACAGATTCTTATGCAGGTGAGAGTTATCTACCCAGTAATAAATAATACAGAAGAATAGATACATTTGAATACAGTGCTGGTGAGGACTATTGAAAAGTGCGATGGACTGCCAAGAGAACCAACACATCAATCTTAAAAGTATGCCCTCTAGATGCAAGCATGATCAGACTTCATTGTACATACTTTGAACACGTGATCAGGATAAACCAATTTGTGGAGAAGGACATCTATTTGGTGAAGTCTGAGGGCACTGACAAAGATGAGAAGCCCGATGGAGTGACAAAGTGGCAGCAACAAAGGGTCCCAACCTAACAAGCACTGTGAGTCTGGTGCACAGTGTCGCTGTGAGCAGGAAGCAATTCGATTGTACCGAGCAACAACTAAAAGCAATCTCTGGATGGCTTTAGACTATGAACAAATTTTCCAAATAATTTTCATGTATTTTAAAATATGTTATTAAATACCATAGGTCAATGAAGCATTAATATACACATATTTTTGAAAACTGTGCTCAGAGCATGTGAATAAGTTTAAATAGCCAGCCCTTTTGTTATTACTGATTCCTATTTCATTTTCTTCTAATTTTCAGTTTTTATCAAACACTAAGCTCAAAAATATTTTTTAATAAATCACTTTATTGGATGCTCATACAACTCTTATCCGAATCCATCCATCCATCCATCCATCCATTGTGTCAAGCACATTTGTACATGTGTTGCTATCATCATTCTCAAAACATTTTCTTTCTACTTGAGCCCTTGGTATCAGCTTCTTGTTTTTTTCGCCTCCCTCCCCCCACTCTCCCTTCCATACCCTTCATAATATATATTTTTTCATGTCTTACACTGTCCCATGTCTCCCTTCACTCACTTTTTCAGTTGTCCATGCCCTAGGGAGGGGGTTATATTTAGATCAGCTATCTAGACACCACTTCCATTTCTAAGAAATTTTAAATCTCCACTTTACACAAGGGATAGCATGAATCACTCTCCTGCCACAAGCCATCTACTTTATAAATGTGTTTGCTCCCACATACCTGTGTTTAATCTTTTAATGGATCCCCATGGTAAACTTTTATTCTCTTAATATGCTATCTTCCTTAAACTTTGCAGACCAAACTATATATTATGTATTTTAAAAGAACGTCGCATTAAGAGTGCCATAAGTTATCACTGTCTGTGCAGAAATAAGTGACATTTACTCAATGATTTTGTAATACTTATCCAAAGCATTTCTATATTGAATATTCTACTTAGCTACTGAATATCTTCCCTAGTAGACTGTGAGTTGAGCGTCTTGAGAAGAGTGAATCTGTCTTACTCGTTGGCATACCTTCCCAATCTAAAATATTGCCTCCAAAAATAAAAGAAACTAAACCAAATAAAACAATGATCAAAATATTTAGGTATTTTATCACTGATTTCAAAGATCGAGACATAATATAATCTGATTTGGAAGTAACTGAGTAATTGTTTACCTATACACAAGCAAGCACAACTGGGCTGTGATAAGTGTGTAAAGAGAACAATTCCCTCTGTAACATATCGAAATAAGAACGTTACTCTCCATACAGTATTTCATACATCCCATGCATATTCAGTCAAAGTCAAAATAGAGTTTTAATGTAATATGCCAAACTGATTACAAAATTGCTAATAAGAGAAAAACTGTCAGGTTTCAAAGAAGAGCAACAGGAAATGCTTACCAATGATGCCATCCTATACAGTAATGTAAAGAGAACCACACAGTATGGGAGCCAAACAACAACAAAAACAAAGCCCAAAAGAATACCAACAGACCAATGACAATCCCCTGTAAATAGTAAGATATTATATAAAATTACCAAATAAAAGTGCTTAAAATTAATTAAAATAACTGGTTATGAGTGTGTTAATGCTAAAGGAAATTAGATCTACATTTTATCCCGTATAATAAAAGAGAAGAAAGAGTTGACGAATTGTATTGCAAACTAAAGTAACAACTGAAGTACAAAGATATTCTAAATTCTTAGGGGAGCCTTCTATGGACAGTAGACCTAGAGAGCCACAAAAGGAATAGTTTGACAATTTTGAACATTCTTTGAATGTAAACTACCCAACAAAGTTAAAATAAAGAAATCAACATAGTACTGTGAAAACATCCAATAAAATGTAGCCTGGAAAAAGGATTAACATCCCAGATACCCACAACAATGAAAATAAAGTAGGATAAAAGAAAAAACCCTTTGTTGATTTTCTATTATGCTTTAATCCTTCATTAATCAGAAAACACTTCACAGAATAAAAATCAAAATTCACAAATACATTTGGAAGGATGCATAATCACATTTGCTAAACGTTAAAAACTTAAAAGTATTTATACTACCTATTGTATTCGCTTTGAGTTGTGAGGGAATTGGAATTTTTAGGTGCGTGGTTGATGAACCTTTACACTGGTAGAATCTCTTGGAATGTATCAAAGTGTTTATACATTTTGTATCAAATATTCCACTTACAATAACAAATTAATAAGTCATTTTTATAATAAAAGATTGTTCAAAATATTCACTGCAGTCATGATTATAGTACTGAAAAATTAGAATCAAACTCTCCAGACATATTTTTACAAATGAGAGTAGAGAACGAATGCTTTCATATGTAAATATTAAACCCTGTGAAAATACAAAGAATGAATGAGCATATAGTATTAGTACTTTCACATCTGAGGAGGGTTAAATGAGTATGGAGCAAGAGCAAAAGAAGGTTTTCATACTATATTTATGTTTTGTTTTAGTCTTGACAATTAGAAAGCGTTCAGTGGTTACTTATATATTTTAATATAGCCATAAATAAGAATACCTAGAGCAGTTTACTGAAAAGAGTTGCATAGAAGTCGATCCTTTCAACAATCAATGACTGATTAATTCAACAACACACACAAATACAACATTGCACTATGGATTGGAGTAGCAAGCAGTAGTATAAGGATGAGATAATGCACTATCCTCAGGATAAGGCTACACTCATCTAACTCACTCTAACCCACTGCAACCCAGTCAATGCAGACCCACAGCGAGTCTATAGGGCAGCGTAGAACGGTCCCTTTGAGTTTCAAAGACTGTAACTTTTTTTTAATTACTTTTATTGGGGGCTCTTACATCTCTGATCACAATCCATACAATCATCTATTGTGTCGAGCCCATTTGCACAGATGCTGCCATCCTCATTTTCAAAGCATTTTCTTTCTACTTGAGCCCTTCATATCAGCTCCTCATTTTTCTCCCTCCCCCCCTACCCACCACCCTCCTGAACTCTTGATGAGTTATATATTATTATTTTCATATCTTAAATCTTCCTCTGTTGCCCCTCACCCAGTTTTCTGTTGTTTGTCCCCATGGGAGGGGGTTTATGTTGATCCTTGTGATCGATTTCTCCTTTCTCCCCTCACCTTCCCCTTATCCTCCTGGTATCTCTATTCTCATTGTTGGCCCAGAGGGGTTTATGGATTCCCTGTGTTGCAGGCTCTTATATGTAGCACTGTGCATGTTTTGGTCTAATCCGATTTGTAAGGTAGAATTGAGGTCATGATAGTGTGGGGGAAGGAAGCATTAAAGAATTAGAGGAAAGTTGTGTGTTTCAATGGTGCTCTACTGCACTGGCTCATCTCTTCCTTGTGACCCTTCTGTGAGAGGATGTCCAATTGTCTACCTACAGGCTTTGGGTCTCTACTTCTCCCCCCAACCCCCCACTCCCATTCACATTGAGTATAATTTTGTTCTGGGTCTTAGATGCCTAATACCTGATCCTTTTGACACATCATGATCGCACAGGCTGGTGTGTTTCTTCCATGTGGGCTTTGTGGCTTCTCAACTATATGACCACTTGTTTATCTTCAAGCTTTTAAGACCCCAGATGGTATATCATTTGATACCCGGGCACCATCAGCTTTCTTCACCACATTTGCTTATGCACTCATTTTGTCTTCAGTGATTTTGTTGGGAAGGTGAGCATCACAGAATGCCAGATTATTAGAAAAAAAATGTTCCTGTATTGAGGGAGTACTTGAGTCGAGGCCCGATGTCCATCTACAACCTTAATTCTTAACATATAGATATATGTACATAGATCTATTCCCCTCTCATTATATATTTACATATGTACATGCCTGTATTTAGACATCTATAAATGTTCTTTGCGCCTCCTGGTTCTTTCCTCTATTTCCTTTTACGTTCCTCTTGTCCCACCATCATGTTCATGTTAGGCCTTCATTTGGGTTTAGTAATCCTTGCTGCTACATTGCCCTTGGTTAGGGCCCACTAGGCATCTGAAGTCTTTCTCTCCATTGATTTTAGTTCACTTCTTGTTCTCTTATCCCTGGGTTGGTATCTCATCCCCTTCCTTTCTCCCACCTCCCTTTCTCCAGTATCCCTCCAGAATCATCAGTCCATTCTTATCTTCTCCGAATTGTTTATCCCACCTATCTTATTTAGATAGAAGACATGCAGAGACATTAATAAGCACAAAAACCAGGCAAAGCCAAAAGAGACAACAAAGGAAGTCAAAATCAACAAAACAATAAAATAACCAAAACCAAAAAGAAAGCCACTGATAAAAGTGGAAAAGCCTCTAAATAGTTCAAGGTCTCTTTGCTAGCCTTTAAGAGTGCTTTCTAGTCAAGTGTGATGGGGTCTCACATTCTGTCTCCAAAGTCTATTTTTTGTATTCACTGGAGATTTCACCACTTTGTTCCCCTTGCTACTCTGTTGCATGCCTTCGGTGTTTCCCTCCAGGGTGATGGGGTCAGACTGGCACATGCACTGTGTCTGCAGTGTTGTCCCCCTTAGCGCTATGGCTCAGTGAGGGACGTTGTGCCTCATAGTGGGGCCAGCCCTATGGTCCTCTCTGTGCATTGTCTGATCTGTGCAGAAATATCGTCCTTGGGGCTTGCTGGGCCATGATGAGTCCCCCTCCCTCTCCATCCCTTTTCCTTTCTCCTGTGTGCTCTAATCAGATGTGCCCCTCTCCCCAGGCTGTAGGAGAGAGACCAGTCTTCAACCCCATGTGCCAAGATGTGACTACAACATACCGGCATGTACCAGGGAACCGATAGACAGGTGTGCGGGGTCAGCCCCAAACCCAACTATGTGGACACCCCCACCCCTTCGCTAGAAGAATGCACTTCAGAGGACAGCACTGAGACTGTAACTCTTGACAGGAATTGAAAGCCTCATCTTTCAATCCTGTGTAGAAGTTGGTGATTTCAAACTGCTGACCTTTCAGATTTCAGACCAACAGGTAAGCACTATGTCATCAGTGCTCCTCTACCAAGCATGTTGCCAGTTCACACGAAGTATATAGAACAATACAGAATTACCCCCTAGGATTTCCAATTGGCAAATCTGTCTCTCTCTCTCTCTCTCTCTCTCTCTCTCTCTCTCTCTCTCTCTCTCTCTCTCTCTCTCTCACACACACACACACACACACACAAACACACACTGGACTTGCTAAAAAAATACCTATTCTTGCTGGGGAGGGTAGACAAGGCTTTTTTTTTAAGTAGAACCATTTTTTAAATGAATACTTATATCTTCAATTGACTAAGCAAACGGGGATTTAAGAATTTTCAAATACTGGGCAAAATTCCTATGATTTGGGGTCAGAACAACTGCTGCTCAATTGTTTGAGGTTATCCCCCATCCCTAACTTAAGAGCTGCCCAATTTTTGCTGAGCTGAGTGACTTTTAACCTTGATTTCTCAGCTATACAATTTTGATAGTGACCAGTTCATGAAGTGCTTTTACTGAGAAGTATGAATGAGATCCTTCGAGAATTTCATGAATATTTGCTATCTTCTACTCAGTCTCTTTGAACATGCTTAATGGAGCAGGATGTAGTCAGACTCCAAAGGTTGACAATAGATTAAATAACATAATTAGAGAATTTACTAGCATATACTAAAATATGTATGTCCTGCAAGTCCAAGTAAATGCAAAACATTTCCCCAATTAAATCTGAGTTTGGATTTCTTGTGGTTAGTGCCTCAGAGTTAATTCCAACTCGTAGTGACAAGCACAACAGAAAGAAACACTGCGCACTCTTACAACCTTTCCTGTGTGGGATCATTGCAACCATTTTGGCAATGAAACCCCACACCAAACTCACTGCCATCGAGTTGATGGCGACTCAGAGCAACCCTATAGGACAAGATGGAACCGTGCCTGGAGGTTTCTGAGACTCAAACACAGTGGTGCTCCACCTTCCTAATGCTGTGATCCTGTCACACAGTTCCTCATGGGGGAGTGACCCCCCAACCACAGAATTCTTTTCTTTTCTTTAAAAAAAAAAAAAACAACATTTTATTAGGGGCTCATACAACTCTTTTTAAAATTTTTCTCAGTTTTATTTATTGATCTTTCTTTTTTTCTTTTTTTACATTTTATTAGGGACTCATACAACTCTTATCACAATCCATACGTATACATACATCAATTGTATAAAGCACATTCATACATTCCCTGCCCCAATCATTCTCAAAGCATTTGCTCTCCACTTAAGCCCTTTGCATCAGGTCCTCTCATAGAATTATTTTCATTGCCACTTCATCACTGTCATTTTGCTACTGTTTTGAATCAGGAGACCTCTGTGAAAGGGCCGTTCCACCCCCACAGGAGTTGCGACCCACAGGTTGAGAACCACTGCTTTAATTCTTCTTGGGAGTATTAAGTCCTAGCTTTCACTCCAGGAGCAGATGGTGATTTTTGGCTGCTGGCTTTACCATTAGCAGGCTGATGAGTGATTACTATGCCACCAGGGCTCCTCGGAGGAGACATTTTGTTCCTGCCAAAGCACTAGCTACTTTGGATTGAAGGTCAGTAATTCTCCCAGATAATCTCAGCGGTGGGCAACTGTGAAATGTTCTAGCAGCTCCTCTGATGCCAGACAGGAACTTGGGTTCATTTTCACAGTTGGAGTTCCCACCTGTAGAAGAGTAAGTACCCAAGTGGTGCAAATAGGAAGCGTTCAGCTACTAACCCAAAGGTTGGTGGATCAAATTTATCCGGAACTTTCTGAGAAGAAGGCCTGGCTATCTGCTTTCCAATGGTACCAGCCTTGAAATATTGATGGAGTAATTTCACTCTGCACATGAGTACCTTTTTCTTTTTCACTCACTCTCAACTGTGGACTAGCCCCTCCTGATGACACGTTCAAAGTACTTGACGTAAGTCTCACCAGCCTTACCTTGAAGAAGCATTTGGTCTGTACTGTTTCAAAGACAGTCTGGTCACTTTTTCTGGCAACCCAGGTAAATACAATATTCTTTGTCAATACCATATTCAAATGACTCATTATTCTCCAGTCTGTGTCCATCTTTCTCATGCACATGAAGAGATTGAAAATATCATGACTTTGATAAGGCACACTTTAATCCTGCAAGTGACATCTTTGCTCTTTAACATATTAAATAATCCTTTTACAGATTTAATTGATGTCTCGATTGCTTCTTTGCATGAGTGTAATTGTGGTATCAAATAAAACAAAATGATTCACAATTTCAATTCTCCCCACCACCGCCTTCCATTTATCATGATGTCCCTATTAGTTCAGTTGTATTTATTTTTCATTAGGCAGAATTGTGAGGATTTATTTTTTCCTTAGGGAGAAGTACAATCCATGCTGAATGCTGTAGCCTTTTATCTTAATCAGTAAATGCTTCAGGTCCTCTTGACTGCTGGCAAGCAAGGTGTGCCATCTGCATATGGAAAGTTGTTTATGAGCCTTTTTACAATCATGATGGTGCGTTCTTCTTGCAGTCTGGCTTCTGGGATCATTTTTCTCAGCATCCCCTTGATTGCCCAGTGACTGCTTCTGGGTCTTTCTATAGGCTCTGCATGAGAGCTATTAAGTATTCTTCGTAGAGTAATCCATAGGTTGTTTTGGGATACACAATCAAATGCCTGTGCATTGTCAACAAAACGCATCCATCTGATATCTACAATCATATAGTTCATCTCACATCCTCTTCTCAATCCAGCTTGAATTTCTGTCTTTTCTCTATGTATTGTTATAACTATTTTAAACTTATTATCAGCAAAAATTTACTTTCATGTGATATTATGATTTTGTTTTAATAATTTACACAACATATTAGGCCACTTTTCTTTGGAATGAGCAAATACATGAATTTCTTCCAGTTGGTTGATGGGGTAGCTGTTTCCTATAATACTTGACATGGATGAGGGAGTGTTTCCAGCTTATGGCTAGTTATTGAAATATCTCAATTGCTATTCTGTCCGTTCCTGAATCTTTTTTTTTCTTCAATATTTTCAGTGAAGCTTGGGCTTCTTCCTGTTATACTATAGGTTCTTGATTAAGATGCTACCTCTAAAATGGTTGAATGTGACCAAATTTTTGGGTACAGTAACTATGATTCTTTCATTCTTATTTTAATACTTCCTGCATTATTAAGCATATTTTCCATAGAATCCTTTGGTATTTTCGCTCAAGGCTTGAGTTTTTTCCTTATTTATTTCATTTTGAAAAATGCTGCATGTTGTTCTGTGTAGGATTTCTAACTGAATGTTCATGCATATTCATCATAATGCTTCACTTGTCTTCTTGAGCGAGCCTATAAAACTTTCAAGTCAGCTTTTACTTTGTCTTTAATTTTTCCATTTGCTTTAGTTGCTCTATGATCAATAAATAGCAAGGTTCAGAGTCCCTTCTGACATCTACTTTGATGTCTTCTATCTTTCCTGTCTTTTTAATGACCTTTTGCTCCCTTCATCTATGATGCTCATGATGTCATCCCAGAATCATCTAGTCTTTTATCATTAATGATCAGGCAATGCTGCAAGGCTATTATTGAGATATTCTCTAAATTCAGGTGGGATATACTCACCTGAATACTCTTATATTTTTATCCTACTAGACTTGTTCTCATCTTTTTCAGTTTCAATTTGAACTTGCACAATAGCAATTGATGGTCTGTTCCATAGTTTGCCTTGTTCTAATTCTGGATAAGGATACGGAGCTTCCCTATCTGCCTTTCCACACATTGAGGAGATTTGATTCTTGGGTGTTACATCCATGTGGCTTTGTTTACAACTACATATGTTAAAATGAAGGTATCTCATGATCATTTTAAAAATTCATAATTATTGCTCTAATAACATTTGCATATTCCCTGGTGAATTTTAATAAATGAGAATAAAATGGTTTGTTTCAAGTGTTTAAGACTTCCAAAATTAAAATGGAAAGCAATGTTCTGACTCAGTCAACAAGGAATATAAATTAGGGGATATATTTCTAATAATATTCTAACAGACAGACAAAGGTTATAAATATTTTAAATATTACATTTAAAATTAACATGTTAATGTGAATGAGTGAAAAATATTCACATATTTTCCATTTTCTTTTGCTCTCTGTCTTTAAAATATCACTACTTGTTTTCTCATAAGCATTCTAAAACTTTCAGAATACGAGAAGGTACCCACTAAAGGGAAAAAATAAATGGAATTTATTTTTCAAAACTATAAATTTAAAATTTTTAAATAAAACAACCTTTATCACCTTCAAAGTACTCTCCATTACCCTTAACACATTTGTCATATTTGTGATTCTATTCTTGGAAACATTAAAAGTCATCTGTTCGGATGGCTGACAGTACCTCCCTCATTATTTTCTTCACCTTCTGTGTCATCAAATTGCTGTCCTTTCATGTCCCTCTGGATTCACGGACATAAAAAGAAGGTGCACAGAGTGAGGTCAGGTGAGTTAAGATGCATGGGGCCAGAGGGGCATGCTGTTTTTTCACCCCAAATTGGCACACTGAGATGGCTACCTGAGCAGGTGCATTGTTGTGGTGGCAGAACCAGAGTCCCATCTGCCACAAATAAGGTCTTTTTTGTGGCACAGTTACTCTATCATTTCAGAACCTCTAAATAGAAAGCTTGATTAATAATCTGACCTGGTGGAAGGAACTCCAAGTGGATTATGAGTCAACATTTTTGTCTTTTTGAGATGTCGACGGATGTCTAGAATGAGTTTTATCATCAATCGGCATTTTACCTTTCTTGAAATAAGAAAAGCATTCATACACTTGAGTTTCTGAAGCATATTTTCCAGGCAGGAAATAAAATTTCACAACTGCATCCTGGTCTCTTAAATTGGCCAAAAGAAAAACTGATTTCCAGTGATATTACTTCTACAAAAAAAAAAAAAATTTCACTGAGACCAGAAAGAACTTTCCCAGGTGACGCCACTGGGTGCGCTAAGAGCAAGTTACTCACCTACCAAGAAAAATGCATAGTGTGAAAGTTATGCCCAGTGGGGCTTTTTTCTCCATTTGGGGGGCGGGGGTTCCCCCTCTTTATAGAAATGTCTTTTTAAAGTCCTTCAGTTTTCTAAAGTAAACTTCCCTTTTATTAAAATAAATGGCATTGCTGTTGAAGTGTAGACTCTTGTCCTTTTTAACAGTATGGGTTCGACCGTCCTACAAGTTGGATGTACACACGTGCCCTGTTAATTGCTAGCAGCGTTACGTGGTCAGGTTCAACGACTTCTCTGATCCTCAGCTTCCTTATTTATAAAACAGTAACAGGATCATTCGACATATAAAAAACAAACTTTTGAAAGGCAAGGATGTTACTTTGAGGACTAAGGTGCCATGGTCTTTTCAATTACCTCACACGCATGTGACCATGATAAGTTGGACACTGAATAAGGAAGACTGAAGAAGAGTCAACACATTTGAATCATGGTGCTGGCAAGAAAATATTGAGAATACAATGCATGTGAAGTGAATAAACCAATCTGTCTCAGAAGATGGGCAGCCATAATGCTGCTTGAACTTCATCTCATTTACTATGGGCATGATGGAGACCCGCCCCTAGAAAGGAATAGCACACTTGGTAAAGCAGAGGAGCAGAGACAAAGACGTCTTGACGCTGTGGTGCAACAATAGGATTGGACATAAGAACAGAGGGGGAGCGCGGCACGGGACTGGCATGTTGTGTCCTGTTTTACATGGGGTAACTGTACGTCAGAACAGACATAAGGGCACCGACAGCAGCAACAACCAATCCTACATATTTCATAAGGCTTTATCAATTATTCATTAAATGAATAACTGTACACAGATTTGTGTCTGGTGCCTTTTAAGTTTCAGGTAATTGTTAGTTCATGATATAAGTTTTCTTCTAGCTACTTTAACTTTCTGTGGTAATCTATTGCACTACTTGCTTGTCTTGATTTTCTCTGGGTGAAATATTGGAGTAAGTGTATGCTCATTGACTTTCTGGATTTTTTGGAACTTCTATGTCGACTTAATCTTTCCACTGTATCTAAAACATACTTTAAAGTCTTTACATCATACTTTCAAGCAAAAAATACCTCTTAATCATTATTTTCACACATCGGTATCTAAGGAGATCCTCTCAATCTCTATTATTTCTAAATGTTTGCCCAATAAGTTGATGTTGTAATATGGAATAATTCTTAATTACCTGGTTGTAAGCAAAAAATGCTTCTAATTAAACAACTGTTTTGAATAAATACAACTGTATTAGACATTTTATTGCTGCTAAATGATCCTTAGTCTTAGCATTCTGTGAGCAGCTATTTTTGAACCTGAAGTTCCACCCAAAATGAGGCACTGACATCAAGTAACAGAAAATATTGATACTGGTTCTTGGCTTCTTTAACAAGGAAACAGCAAAGGCCAGATATAAATTTCTTTTAAAAGAACCACTGAAAGTCCTTTACCTTTTTTTAAATGAGGTTTTCCTTATATATATTATTATTTATTTAATGAGTGCTGTTTTCTGAAACCTGATTCCAAGCTTTGATTTTGCCTCTATCAAAGTAATTATCTGGGATCGATATTTAGACTCATTGGTTTTGATTAAATACAAAGCTCTAGGGAACTATATGCTTTTTAACATGCAGAAGAAAGTTGCTATGTGATGGGATGTGCACACTGTGAAAGCAGTTTAATGCCCCGTTATGAGACAGTGCCTAATGCACGAGACATCTCTAGGTGGTTTTCACAGTATCATAGGAGAATTAACATAACGAATAATGACAAACACTTAAGTTAAGAGAACCACTGTGTCCTAATCTGTAGCTTGTAAAATCAAATTAGTAAATTAAAATTTGCATGTGAAGCAGTACAAACAATTCAGAACTGAGCTGTTTTACTAGTTCGTCTCCAAACTGAATAAATCACTTGGGTTTATTTTCAAATTATTTAATTTAAATAATTTTATTTAATTATGCAAAGCATAATTTACTTTAATAGTATAACAAATTATGAAAAATATCAATGAAAATGCTACTATAAGATTGTTATGACTCTTTTCTTGAGATGTTTAATCTGCATTTTTAATCAAAATTTGGAACTACCTGTTTCTGAAAGCAATAGCTTTTCATAATGCACCACATTTTAAAAAGATATACTAATCTATGTAAGAGAAAAAAACTGCTAACACTGAAAAGTGTAGTCTATCAAACATTAAATATGGTGCAATGGCCATTTTGTAGAGTTAATTAGTGAAATGGTGAAGCAATTATTAATCTCCAGAGTGGTCAATCGAATTTTCAGTAGAAATTGATCAAGCTTCTTCTGACTCAGAAACACCCTATGGCTAACTATTGATCAAGATTATATGATTATAATTCATATCCCACCCCCAGAGCACATGAAACAAATTATTTCAAAAGATTACTCAAAACATACACGCGATTGAGTTTAATAGAGAAAGTCTCACTAGTGTGAGTCTTGATTGGGTAGTTGCATAGGAAAACACACCTACCTGGCTAGGCTGAAGGCATCGTCGATCAAACCTGCTCGGTTACTGACTGAGAGAACCTATGAGGCCAACCAGAAAAATATTGTCCTGGTTAGAAATTTAGAATTAAAATCCAGGGTTCACATCTGAAAACGGATCTTAAAGAGAAAATCCAGAATTTACCTCATGGTTCCTTATTAACTGTTCGATTAATAATCTCCAATTCCTTAGGTCATAGTTGACCCTAAAGTATCTGGTTTGATTGATGTTCCCCAACAACCAGCTTCCTTTGCCCAGAGAAGTGATCCTGTGGTGCTCTACAAACAGCATGTTTTTCAGGATGAAATAGATTTAGATGTTAATGATATATAAAGCATATTTTCTTAATACCAAGTGTAAAGTTACTAATAATTATTATTGCTCAATTAAAAGCTAATCTTTCACGTAATCATTTGCATCTAGGATATACTAGTAAATGTTTAGTAGGTTATAACTAGCCTCTATTCCTGATAAAATCCCTATCCCCTACACATAGTAGTTTTTTCAACATACATGTGACCTAACATTTACTTGTGTCTGTGTGACATAGACTATATATGCATATAGTATGATTAGAATGAAGGGAAAAGTTTTGAGAACTACATTCTCTTAACGCGTTCAGTAAGAAAGTTATTAAAACAATCGAGCTCATTTATTTCAGAGTCATGGGTGTTCCTTGCCTCTTCCTTGTGCTTTCTTGGAAATACTATAAATAACAGATGATGCAGCATCATCAATAACGCCGGAAAAAGAAACTGCATTTACTTAAGACTCTAATATTTCTACACATAATTAAAAACAAAGATAATAAATTCTGCTTATTGGAATCACCTTGGAAAATAGTAACTTGATTATATTAGCCAGGTAATTCAATTAAAGAAAGCGAGCTGGTAAAAACAATCTTATAACTTCTTACACATTTAACTCCTTCAAATATGGTACATATGGAGAATGCTATTCATTTTCAATTGTTTCCTTATTTATTTACAAACCATAGGTCACAATTCCAATGATTTTGTACTTCATTGTGGATGCTTTCAGACCTTGTGTGTCCTAGAACCTGCATACTCTTTAAATAAAATATTTTTAATCTTTGTGCATAAATGTAAGGAAATATATGTAAGTGTACACGTATACATGTATAAAACCACTGCCATGGAGTCAGTTCTAACTCACAGTGACCCTATCGGGAAGAACGGAACTGCTGCTCCTGGTTATGAGGTCAGCTAGCCTCATCTTTCTCTGAAGGAACAGCTGGCTAGTTTGAACCAGCTTGCAGTCCAAATGCTTAGCTTGCTATGCCACCGTTTACTATAGCATGTGTTCATGTTCTCTATCTACAAAGCCTCCAGGATTCAGCAGAGCTTATGCTAAAACAGTGTCTCATGCCCAAGGGAAAAATAAATCATTTCCATGATAGCTCACACCAGAAAATGTATCACAGAGACCATGTGCAGCCCATTGGAGTCAGCTTCAGTCCATTGTCAATGTTTTTACATCTCAGACTCCAAATCAGGTTTTCCTATTATTTCCCCAAGGACGCATTCAAACATATAGTTTTTGAATGGAATCTCTTTACATAGAGTCCATCAGAAAATAATTCTACTACCACAAAAGGTATCGTGGACAAAAGTGGTCATTAATTGCTCAAAACTGGAATGAAGTGGAAGATTTAGTCCAAACATGCCAGCAAGATGAAGAGGCACCTATTACAGTCCACTAAAATATAATCCCAAACTATTGAAAAAAATCTAATATTTAATGTTTCAAAGCACTGTACTTTGGCCACATTTATATGTAGTACCCGTGCAAACGAGGCTCAGACAGTTGTAATTCAATTGTCCAACACAGCTGAAAATAGTCCATCTCAGGTCTTCCACCATCTAGGCTTCTTTCTAGTCTGGTCTATGCTCCTGACACAACGTGGTATAGTGCTTTTACTATCATAAAATACACATTTTCACATTCCTTCTCTCTTTTTAATTTGAAAGGAGAAATATGACAGTTAAAATAAACTAGAATAGGGGCAAGAAAGTCATGCCCGACTATACATCTATATACATAAATGTTTAAACTTCGATAGCATATTCCTTTTTTAAAACCACTTTACCTATAACCTGATGGACAAACAATGGCCTATAAGGTCCCTTTCAATGCTACAATTCAATGGAAAAGAAATGGTATACATTCTCTTAGGCTGACAATTGATCTCTAGTTTAATAGTGGTATGCAGAAGGAAAAGTCTATCAAGTTCTATTTTAGAGTATGAATGATTTTCTCTACCTATGAGACTTTATAATCTCCTTTTCTTCAAAACTTCAATGTTTATCCACACAATTGCTATAAAGAAGCTTTAGAATATCATCCCCATTTTATGGATGCAATGATGACAAGAGATATAGTTAACAAGAAAATGTGGCAAGTATAAAAAATAAAATTGAAACATTAAGGATACTGTTTCTGTTGATCAACTTTGACTTTATTTTCATGCATCTGTAAGTTCACAATGATCTATTCCTTATAAAATATTAAAATCATGTCTGAATTCACAGAATAAATTGGATCTCCCCACTCCTTAAGTAGTCACTTTATAGGTGATAATATTTAAAATTCAAGCCTCATATCTGATCATATAATTTAGGGTTTTACAGGTTTCAAATTGTCATGATTTATAATTATTAAATATAATTTAAAAGTTATTTCATGCTCATCTTTTATATAAATCTCATGTGATATATTTGGCTCTTGTTTTTAAATCAATTTTATTCAAAAATTTAAATCTATACTCAAATTAAAATAATATGTATGTATAAATGATAAAAGCAATTCTTACCCCTTTTATGTAGTCTGGTCAGTAAAAAAGAAGGAAAGGAAATAAAAGGCAACCATCTCCTGCTTTTAAGTTTGCCATAATTAAACTGATAACTAAAACCTGAAGGTTATTACTGTTCGTGAATAATTTTATGTCTCTGGTATAAGTGAAATCTGTAGAGAAATAATCCCTGGCAAGATATAGTAATACATTCTTAAATACCTTTTCAGTTCTAGTTAATTATATCCCTAAAATATTCTTCAAATTAACTAATGGCAAGCAATGAATTTTAAAGTGTTCTTTTTCCATGGCCTCGTGATGTACAGTGCATGATGAGAACCATAAAAAATTATGGAAGCTATATTTTGAGGGTCGGTAATAATAATTAAAATTTCTATTTGGAATGTTCCCAAAATGACACAAGTCTGAGGCCATATCAAAACACAGAGCAGTTAATACTTTAAAATATTTTAGTTCTTATCATTCATTTACCACCACCACACACCCAACACACACCCAACACACACACCCAACACACACACCCAACACACACACCTAACACACACACCCCAGGACCAAAAGAAGAAGGTGATATATTCTTTACAAACTTGGCTGGCTGCAGATGAGAAGAAATGTCAACCAGGATAAC
The DNA here is from genome assembly GCF_050624435.1 of Tenrec ecaudatus. Classification (NCBI taxonomy): domain Eukaryota; kingdom Metazoa; phylum Chordata; class Mammalia; order Afrosoricida; family Tenrecidae; genus Tenrec; species Tenrec ecaudatus. The sequence goes on along the minus strand of NW_027459077.1, from coordinate 42,967 downwards.
AAAACTGGAAATACACAATAAACTCTGTGATAACTTAGGTGGACTTCCTCCCTAAACTTGTAAGAGAATTAAATGAGATAATGTTCTGTAGCTCTTTAAGAGTCACTGGCATACACCCAATGACAAAGTGTTACATAACTAAGAGATCGCCCAGACAGCCTAACAAAACTTTACAATTTTATCCACGGTAAATAAGGGTGTGCTCATGAGAGAAGTATTAAAAATAACAGAAGAAAATCACAGCCCTAGACCTAGCTCTTTACCTAATTTGCCAACGGACTTGATCCAAGTTACCATCAAATTGTAATAAACTCATTTAGAAGATGGGGATTAAAATCATATTGCTTCTAAGGGCTTCTGAGTCTCAAGTAAGCCAATGCTGAAGGCAAAGGTGAGAGCACTTCAGCACTAGTTTAGTGTTTACTGACCTTTCAGAGCCAGTGTCTACTCTATTCTGACTGTGTTCTTTCCTAAAATGTAACTGAATGTATTGCCTGCCACTCTTGGGTAAGCAAATATCCAGTAAATATGCAAGCTATTACATTTATAATGCCTAGATTGTTGGTATTTTCTCATTGAAAATGAAAGAGAGAAAAAATTTTGGCTGTTTCTAATAACTTAAAAATTGACTTAATACTTTAGGTAGCGTTTTATGTCATCTTTAGAAATAATTATATATTTATCCAAAGGGCTTCAAAAATTTAACTCTCAAGAAAATATGATGATGATAATCAAATTTAAACTTTATAATTAACTATGGCCTTGTGTGAATATATGTGAAATAAAATCTTTACTGACCATGAAAAATTACAAAACATTGATCTGGTTGTTGTCATTAAAATTTGGCATTTTTTTACATGTGTTTATAACAATTGACCAATGCGTTTTTCTCCCTGGCTTAATGCAGATACTTTTCATGTACATTAGTTGTTTGTTTTGAATAAAATAGGAGATAACATATAAAAGAAGTTGAGGTTAACCAATCTTTTCTTTTTATCTAATTATAGTGTGGTGTCAGGTTTTTACTAGGCCTCATCGAAGTTCAGGACTTCAAGAGAAGACGGTGCATAGGTAAAATGACACTGAAAAAGGCAAACTAGAAAGATGACTTTTATTTTTAGCTTCACTGGGAATCGGTCACCCCAATTTGTGCATTTATAAAGCATTTATAAGGCCTTCAAGTGACATGTGGAAAACTTACTTGCTATTGAGTAAACACTTGACGGTATTGAGCAACCTTAAGTATTAAGTGTTACCATGTTCGTGTCAAATAGAGAACACTGCTGGGATTGAAACAAAAGGACACCTTACACTCTGATATGTGTGCAGTGCCTGACTGTGGGGTGGGGATGTGCCACTCACAATACCCCCTTCATAAATAGCATCCCCTAGAGTTTTAAAGCGTATACCTGTGCAGTTGTTCATAGCAGTTCTTCATATTAACATTGGTGATATTTAAGGCAAACATGTTGAAAGAATGGACTGTCATTATCCTGATTAATAACTCAAGATGAAGCAATCTCTCAAGTACAACCTGTATTGGTCAAGGGAAGGCTTATGGTCTTCCCAAAAAGGAGAAAGTAAAGGATAAAGAGGAAATACCTTCTCCAGCAGGTTTCCAGTAAGAACAGACTCCCTATAGCCCTCACCTTCTAAGCTGAGTGTTTAGGCTGATTCAAATATATAATCAGTAAGTACTTCTACATTTCTTTAACTTTCTCATTTCCACTCTACATTTCAAAGGGATATGTCGTAGTTTATTTCTGAAGATTATTATGTCTCATGTTTCTAAGAAATGTATGGAGGGATGGCATAATTCAAATCGTTGGACAATTACAACTCCCTAGTTTCATTCACCATGTAATAACATATTATGTATTCAAGTAAAGGTGCTTCATGGGGATAAAAGAGAATTATAAAGGAAAATAAGATAGTAAGTGTGAATTCAGAATCACGAAATAAACGCTAACTCAAAGCAATTAAAAGAACAAATTGTAATGAGTTATTTTAAAGGAGAAGAAACCAATAAATGTTACAGTCAGCATTTCAACGTACCACCACATTACATGTGAATGTCTTATATGCAATAAACGTGAATGGAATTGTAACTCTTTATAATATGCAGTTTCATATTAAAATTACATTAACACGAAATTATGAGTAACCTTCACCCCTGGGAATTACAAGTGTTTATGTTTCTGATAGTCAGATTACATTCTGGATTCAGTACATTTTGCCTATATGTAGCCATGCACCTATTTTGAGTACTTAACTGTGCCATGTATGAAATGAAACAAACATTTGTTTATTTACTTAAAACAAAAGATATATGCTCAAAATGATGTTTATAGCATAAAGAATTAAAATACACTAACAGCATTGGTGAAAGCAGCAAGGGGAAAAAGGTAGAAAAATGTGACCTTCTTAGTGCCACTGAAGTGTTAATAGAAGATGATCATCGCCTTTTCTCCAACTCGCTGGGAAGCAGAGCAAAAGGAACCCTCATGTGGACCCTGCTGTCCATGAAGGACTTAGAAGGGACTCAAGTACTCTTCTGTGAGTGATTGCAAATAGGCCCCTCTCCTGTTTGGCGCCATTTACACAGACAATAAGGAGCCCTGGTGGTGCTGGGGTCAAAGAGCAACAGCTGCTAACTAAGCGTCCCTGGTTCAGTCTCACAGCTCCTCTGGGGGTGAAAGAGGACACCGGTGTCCTGTGTGTGCAGGTACAGCCTGGGACACCCTAAGGGGCAGTGCTCCCGTGTCCGAGGACTGCTGGGAGTTGGAATCTATTTGATAGCACTGGGTCTGTGGGTAGAAAGACAATGAACTGGCTCTTCTCCCTGCACCTTGAGGTTTGACCCCCAAAGGGTGCACTTTGAGGACAACTCTAATCCTCTCCCTTCAAATCCAATAATTATAATTATCTAATCCCATGAAGGATATTGCTTCTCTGGTCTCTAAAAGAGATAGTCTGAAAATGCAAAGAAAGACAGTGGAATGGGATTAAAACTGTTGCCTCAGTTTCAGTTTGTGAGACACTGCTCTAATGGGAGTTCTGCTTACATTTTAATTAAATGTGTGATTATGAAATTATACAGTTTAAAACAGCTACGATGAGATCTACAAAAGCATTTAAATGTTTTCTCTTCACCATGAAAGGAACGAATAAACAAGAACTATATAGGCAGGGTGAAAGTGGATGAGTCAGAAATTATACCGAAGAGATCCTCTTATGCTTTCTTATCTTGTAGAGGTGATTATCATTCTTCCATCTTCTCTTTCTAGTTTGTCTTTATGCACATTTTTATAACCCCAGAAACCAGAGGTTAAGTTGCTGAACAATTATCTGAAACCAATTGTCCACAGGGGAGAATATATATCTTACCTGATTTGTTAGACACCCAAATAATTGCTTCTGAAGACACATGGCTTCTATTTCCTACCACAATGGTTAATGGAATCTGCCACAGGTAGCTGCAAAATAGAAGAGTAGCTTTAAAAATACAAATTGGTGTTCATTTGAAAAACATGCATCTTCAGAGGGATTTTTATTAATGCTTTTTAGGGAAGCTACCAAAAACAACAATAAAAAAAGCACTCAGACATCAAAGTAGATTCTAATTCATTGTTTCTATCTCACCAAGAAGACTGTGCACTCAGAAGTTTTCTGTCAATGTAGAAGAGATCTCCTAATAATATACTTTGCCAAAAAAACCCAAAATGTGTGCATTAGGAGTTAAAAGTGGCTAAATACTACAGTATATATTGATTTGAATCTTAAAATAATTCATTTCTATTGTTTTAATATTAAACACTAGTGATTTTATGTATTCACATTTCACCAATTTCTCCTTATTTATTTTATAACTGTTCAGAGAGATATTTTATTATATTTCCATAAGGTTAATATGGCACACATAAGGTGATTCAGGCAAAGAGAATAAAACAAGACTGACAAGATCCCCCTAAAATCCATATAAACACAATGCACCCGACAGGGCACACCTAATGTCCTGCTGATTTAAATGAAATTTCCAAATGGATTGGCCAAGCACCACCGATACTTAATGTTCAAATGTGGGTCAGAGTTATAAAAGAGAAACATTTGATAAGGTTTGCCTTTTATAGTAATAAAAATCAAGGCCTATATGTTTACATAAAGTATCTATTTAATCTGAAAGGCTAACCAGTTAATGATAGATGATTTTACATTGCGTTCAAGCATTATATTTTATTTTCTTGAAATATAACCTGATTCCTTCAACTAATCATTGTGCTATTGCTAAACAGCTGGAAGTTCAAAGCTAAGAACTGTCCCACGGGAGGAAAGTGGGGCAATCAGCAACTGTACACGTTTACAGGGTCAGTAACCCTATGCAGGGTCATGACGAGTCAGAATGGACTTGCTGACGTGGGCCTGTCTTGTTGTTTTAGTTTGCTTTTATCATTGTGTCATTGGCAAGACTTCACAACAAGCGAGCAATGAGTATTAAAGTCATATATTTTGTTTGTGATATAAGAAGCTATACTGTGTCAGCTTCATAACTGGAGAGCGACTGAAGAACTGAGAACCAGTGGAGACGCCGAGTGACTGATCATAAAATGGGCGTCTTTCTGGAGATTTGGGAAGAGCAGTGCTGAATCGGTCCCTCGACACATAATTGTTTTACGTGTCACAGAGTTCATTTCTCACACTCACAATTAATACATGGGAATTCATCAAGAGTAATATGTCAGATGGAAAAGAGGAAAATTCATTATGTCATAACAACTGCTATCCCCAAAGTCAAAAGTCAAAAGGCCATCCTTGACATTCTGAATTTTAAATGATAAGCTGAACTTCATCAGAGAAACATTTCTGAGTGCCAACCATGTGAAGGTACCCTGTTACACTGTAATTGACTCCACATAATCCATCATGAAAGAACCAATTTATTGTTGCCTAACCTGGTTCTTTGGATAGAAGTTAGTGAACAAAACAATTTATGTTCCTTAAGAGAGGCCTCGACGCATGCAATGAAAAATATGTGATAAATATATGACAATGGACACACCGTGGGAACATCACAGCCAGATTATTTTATTATTTTTTAAACAGCATCCCTCACCAAAGATAATTAATCTATTTTGGTTAATTGGAAAAATAAGTTAAGAGGCAATAGTACCTGGATCTAATCTAAATGCTGGATCTAATTTTCAATTTAAAACACAAGTTTATTTTTTGTGTGTACTTACAAACAATAGATATTGGAGACATTCAATTAATTACTCTCTGTAATTAGACCGAAAGGAACTGGGTGGAGTATAAGTAAAATGAAAGACCAAATCAATTTCTCTGTAAGACATAGACTAACTTTATGAACAAGACTTTATAGGTGTATATCTTCCACATTGAATTGACGATCTAAATTGTGAAGCCAAACAGATATTAATTAAAAAGCAAACAATATATACGACTAAAAACATCTAAAGACCCTCTAAATAAGTCTAAGACTCTAGTAGTATGTAATATTTTAAAAAGTGATTAGAAAAAATTAATGTGTGTAGTTAGATTATGTTCTTGTTGTTTCTGTTTAACTGATCATATGGATATCATATTTTAAGTAACAATAGAAAATTTTCAAAAAATATATCCCTTTCTTCAGTAGTTCTTAAGAATTCTGATTGTACTAACATGGAAAAGAATTGGTACGTTTTAAAAAGTGGAATGAGAAAAATCACACCCAGGAGTTGCTACTAACATTCACGAAGCATTGATGCACACAGGGAAACCCTCCGGAGACTGCTGCAGGCGGGGCCCATAAGGAAAGGGTGAGTGTGCGGACACACAGAATGCCCTGTCGCCCAAGACTCCCAGGAGGTGCCCCATGCTTCAGGTGGTATTAGTTAACAGTGAAATGTATTAAATTTATAATGAAATGAAGGAAAAACAAACTACGAAAATTCACAACTTCCTGTGTACCAAAGTCCTACCAAGGATTTTATGCACTTAAACACATTACTAAATATATGCAATTGTTAGAAATAGCAAAGATTCATTCTTCCTCTACTTAACAGCTAGGATGTACATTTATTACATATGGAAAAATAATTACATTACACATTTAAAATGTTCCAGGTAAGAGGTAATGATAATTGTCCCACAGAACAGTCATGGCAAAGCGAAAGTCATGATCAGTAAAGCTGGGTGCTTTGGGACCTACGGCTGGCCTGTAGAGTGGGGGGCCTTTGGCCACTTAACTGGGTTTGCTGATGCACAGAGCTGGAGCTAAGTGCTTTGGGCTGAACCTTACACAGGAGTGCCATGCTTGCTGGGTCTTTGTTATCACCTGGAAGAGAACTTGGTGACTTCTCCTGACAGGACAACCATGTCCTATGTATTTTTCACCTTGATTGTATGTAACCTGTAAACTTCCTTAAATAAAACCCTTTAATCTCAAATATTGTCTGTGAGTTCCCAGTTGCCCCTCCAATGAACGATCCAAGTCAGTAGCTGAAAAGTCGAGAGCCGTGGGAAACATTTATTTTAGCACGTCAGCAATGTCTCTTCTAGAGACCTCGGAAGGCTTGTACAAGGAGCACACAGACTTGATTTTCAAGCTTTAACTGAACATTAATATAAATTAAGCAATAATCTAAGTGGGGAATAGTAAATTCTCATCTAGAGATGGATTCTGTCCTACTAGGAAAATTATTTTAAATAATAGAATGTCATGTATATATTTTTTTTGCTCTGTTTGCCATTAAATGGATTCTGACGCATGGTCCTCCAACAGGTCGGGGTACAACTGCCTTAGGGTTGTCCCGGTCTGCTGTCTTAATGGGAGCACACTGCTCCCCCTTTCTGCCAGGGAGTGGCTGGCAGCTTCGACATGCCATCTTTGCTGGCGGCTGAGCACTTTAACACTACGCCACCAAGGGGATTTTAATTTTCCTCAACATTTTTATATACCAATTTCTCAGATTCAGAACCATCCAGGTGGTTTTATAATGCCAGCAGAAGCTAAGCGCTCTGTGCTAAAACTGCTTACTCATGCTGAGAGACTTTCCCCCGTGAAGAGCCAGGCTCCTGGCTGACACCTCTGATGCAGGTTATGGGCTGGCAGAGAATTTTTGTTCAATATTTGTTCTGTCATCTGGGTGTCCTTTCTGTTTTTCTGCATCGGGGAGGCCTGTGTCAGACTGTTCATTCTCAAAGGCATGGCCCCAATCTGGCTTCGCCACAGTCAAGTCGTTTTTGTGTACTTCGTGGTCCATGCCGAAGCGTGTTTCGCCTGGGGCCAGACGGTGGGTGATCAGGGCAGCCTTTGACAGCTGTGGAGACCCAGAGAAGGGGACGAAGCAGTGACAGGCAGATCCCGACAGGGTGAAGGGAGGAGTGTTATTCTGCGTGTTCGAGCAGTTTAATTGCAAAAGGCAACTCCTCATACCTGGTGAAGGCCTCTCTCTACTTGAGCCTTTAACCTCCATGTGCCCCCATCTTGACGAGAGTAGAGCAAACTGCAAAGTCAGCAGTTTGAAGCCTCCAGCTCTTCCGCTGGAGAAAGAAGGGGGTCCTACTCCCAGCCCCAGCTACAGTCTCAGAAACTCCCAGGCTAGTTCAACCCTGTGTTTAGGGGGGCTAGGAGTCGCCATCAACCTGATGGCGCAGAATTGGGTTTTCATCTGTATGGCAGCAGACCTGCAAGTCTGTCCCCGGCAGCATGGCTGGGTGAGAACCCAGGGCCAATCTTTCCATTCTAACTGCTGTGGAGCCCAGCTCCTTCCTACACCTATAGTATCGTATCGTATACTATAGTATCGTATCGTATTGTATAGTATAGCTGCTGTACCAGTATTTATCTCAATACAACAGTGAAGACTTCATGTTTTCTTAAATGGAGTTCCAATATCAGCCACCAGAAAATGTTCATGAATCTCCCTAACACTTTTATTCACATCAAGCTAACTTGGAGATGCTATCCATTCATGTAAGTTTAAAATATTCCCCACCAATCCTACATAATAATGGATGATGAAGTCCAGCATCCTAATTTCCCAAGGTGATAGGACACAGCATGAGTAAACTAATATGAGCACTTCTATTTACTTATTACTTTTGATCTCTATACTTGCCCTCCCTTCACCCCTCCAATCCCTTACCAGGGCATTCTATATATAAATTTAAAAACTGCCTGATTTGAAGTGTACTTTCTTACATTGACTCAGTCTTTACTGAAACAAAGTAGTAAAAATAAACTAGAAAAATTGGATAGAATGTTTATATTCTGAATTTTAAGTAATTAAATGGGTTCCCCAATGTTAAATTTATAGCAAATCAAAATTCAGGTGTGTTTTCTATAGTTTTAAACACCACATTTGAGGGAAAGAGAATATATTTTCATATTGCCACTTCTACTTAAGATCACCTTAAGGTATTTATTTAGTTTTTGAGTTTTGTTAACTAGGATAATATTTATTATCTAAATACTTTTGATTTGGTTTTCTAGATTGATCCCATTCAATTCACAACACACCTTAACTTTCTTAAAGATGATTAAAAAATATTATAACAAAAAGTAAAATATCATATCTCACATTTAAAATGATTAGAATAATTTAAAATAGTCTTCAATGAAATACCATAAGTGTGCTCATCAATCAGGGGTTAAAATATGTAAGGTATCGGCAGTAAAAGGAATCAAAAATACCATATGGAAATAAAGAAATAAAAAGAGTCTTAACTTATATTTCAGAATTATGTTGTCAAAATTATCTTAAAATATTAAAATTAAAAGGTGAATGGCAAAAAGAAAAGTTCCTATATTCATGTTAAATTAAAAGAGAGTCAGTGGTACCTGCTGTTTCGATGTTCAAAGGTTTTGGTCTTAGCACTTATATCATAAATGAAGCGTTGCTGGGTAATGGTTACCCTCTTTTCGGCTGTTGCATTTCCCAAGATGGTGATAACAGGATAGCCCTTCTGGAGCGTCCACTGATCCATGACTTCTTGTATATTTACATATTTTCCATTCCTCTTCAAAGCCTTTAGAACCCAAATTGGATAAATGAGCTTTATAAGCATGAATTATACATATAATTATATTAAATCATTTTCACTTTTACCTTTAATATTTACCTAAATATGAAACATTTCAAGATCAGTGAAGCTAATATAATGTGTTACTAAAATTAATTTTCTCACCTTAAGTTAGGCTTCATGCATATATATATGGAAGTTTCATTAGCATTAATTTTTTTTACATAATGGAGAATAAAATACATTTTACTGGTAAAGTAAATACATGCAGCATCATTAAATATCCCCAGTGTGTCTAGTTGGTATATTTAAATATTTGTCATGCACACAAGAAAACATATTTCCTTAAAAACTTGCAGTATTTCTCACTTTAGCATGACTCACTTCCCAAATATATTAAAATTGTATTCCATAATTATTATCTTTTTAAAGTATGAAAGGCATCAATAACATTAAGTACATTTAAATCCCATTGTATTTTTAGTACATTTTATATAGCTCATTACTATACATTTATAAATAATATGCGACAAAGGAAATAAAAGCTCAAAATGAAAACATACTGTCAGCGTCAATAAAAGTTACCAATGGTTTGGGTTCTTTTTCTTCCTATACTTTACCTCTGAGAAGGCATTCCAGAGATCATTTCTGGCTGCGTTGCCATACTTATGAATGGTTAAATAATCCTACAAAGAAAATAAGATTTGAATTACAATTTAACTGCTAAGCAATTACCAGTTAATATAATCATTTCTCAAATCAAATAAACAATTCTATTTGCTGTGCTTATATTGATACAAAGAGAAATACTCATAAAGGTTTATAAGAATTAAATTTTAAACTATTCAAAAAAACTTAAGCATAGCATATTTTCTAATTAAGTATCAAATAACTTTAATCTTTAAAAATTATTTTTGAGAGTTGAATCATTTATAGATTTGGGGGGGGGGTCAAAAAACATCCCTTCATTTATCATGTCAACCTTGGCTTTTTGAATTAAATTACCTCCCCAGTGTAATATTTTGGGAAACCTTGCCCATCAGGATTTTAGACTGGAATCTAAAAAAATATTTCATGGGATAAGAACAACTCTGACAATAACAAATCTTTACTGCGGTGGATGTCTTTCGAGTTCAGATTCCATGGAAGAGTATAAAATGAAAGCAATGTGTGGTTTTGTGTGACCCTTATCAGAAGGCCTAACTAAGAAAGATTTGGTCAAGTGGGACTGGCTGATTTTTGTCTACGTAGCCAGTGTAAATGAGTCCCAATGGCCTTCTGTTAGTCAAACAGGTAAGAGGTATCACTTTGCCCAAAGAGGACTGTTGTCACAGGCTTTCTAGTGCGAAGGTGCCTATTATCACAGAGATAAACATTGCTTTTCATTGACTTGATGAAAAAGTATTATTAAAAAGAAATTTTATCCTGGTCTAATATGTTTTTAATTTAGGAATTCCCAACTATTAGTTAAACCTACACACTCTCTTTCTAATTTAAGCCTTCCTCCTCTCTGGGAGGCATGGATGCATCGCGGTGAATGCGTCCTCAGTTATGACGACTGGGCACTTCGTTTTCCGATGTCGAAGTGGGAGAAGGAGAAGAACATAGATGATGTTAAGCAAAGTGTCTCATTTGAGATCCTTTCAGCCCTAGAACTTGGAGGTAACAGGCAAATGCTTAATTTACATGCCAGTTCTGAAACTGGGGGGAAAATGCTGACTCCATTGAGAACTTTATGTAAAGTGGGATGCTTTGGAGATAATTAAAGTTGTAGAAGCAGATTTTCTGAAATACAAATTGTAGCACCTGTGACAGATTGAGCTTTTGTGGGCAACTCACATGTTCAGATGGCACCTCCCACTTAATCAGACGCCTGGAGAAGCAACATCCACACTGACTTAGCAATGACAGATTTCTCATCAAGATGCTCTGGACAACTTTACTGCGAATTTAGATCTCCAAAGAACTAATCTGAACCTGGAGTTTAGCTTTGGGTAGGAGAGCTATATGAAGCACTCTCTATTTGAACCCTGGGACTAGGATTTAAATCATTTTCTGATTAGGTGTTAAAATTATTAGAAATTTTGCTTTTAATTTGTTTGTGTGTGTATCTTGGGGGAATCTCTTGAATACACTGAAAAACAATGGACATTGAAACTTATAAATGTATGTGAAACATCTATTTAAATGAGAACTATTATTGTTGAGTTCTGTTTATGCAGAGGTATTGGGATAATAAAAGAGAGGCAGCAAAGGGACACCGACGGATCTGGAAAGGACCGATGCAGGAATACAGGTTTCCCCTTGGGGTGGATCAGAATATCTACAGTCAGTCTACCATGAGATCGGTTGGATCTTAGCTTGATTTTGATCATTAGCTCAATGTCTTTTTTACTCTCCCAATTCTGTATAAGGCTCCAATTTGTTTCTAACAAGCTGAAATGGCAATCAGTCAGGATTAAGAAGGGGGTCTTCATATGCCAGGCTGGATATTCAGGATAGAAATGGTATGTTTTTGTTGGAATCCCATCAGCTTCAATATTCATGGCATTGGAATTCTTCAGATTTCAACTGTCTTTCCTCCCCAAACACATATTCTTTAGTTATCCCAGCCTTTCTCTTATACAACAACGATATACATATGGAAATATATTCTTAGTCTTTGGAGAATTACAAAGAAAATGTGAGGATCGTGCCTATTAAAAACCATATCATCTATTTATTCTTTTATTTCCATGAATTGTATAATGCACTTAGTATAGACCAGGAAGGTTTCGTGGGAATGGAGGAACAGTGATGGGCAAAAGGTCGTTGAGAAAAAAATGTAAATAACAAGATGCAATTTGAGTAGGTCCCTGTGACTGAAGCTGTGAAAGTCTTGGACCAAAAATTACAGAGCCAAAGCAATTCCAATGGTTGGTGCATGTTTACATCGAACGACTTTAAGTTCTATTCTAACCTACCAGTAAATGAATATGACAATGATTGGATAAGAAATTTATTAATAAATATAGACACATATATGAAAATCCAACATTAGATATGACATTACAATATAAATGTATAAAGTATAATGCTTTGACATCCACTGTAAGAACAGTGATGGGCTGTCTATACTAGATATTTCAGAAATGAAAGAAGTTGAAAATAATGAAGATGATTAGTTGAATATACTTATGAGACCTATCTAGCAATATAAACTGATTACAAGTTAAAAAGGGATTAACCGAAAGCATATTCTGATATATCTACCTATGGGAAAGCCAACATGCATAGTAGTTAAAAGTGAAGTGAACTACTTTAAAATGTAGTTAAAAGGAAGGTTCAATATTATATAACCCAAACCTCTCTGCCATCAAGTCAATGCTGACTCATAGTGACCCTCCGAGGGTTTCTGAACTGTAACTGTTTGCGGGAGTAGATAGCCCTGTCTTCCTCCCATGTACCTGCTGGTGGGTTTGAACTGCCAGCCATGTGGATCACAGTCCCACACGTAACTACTACACCACCAATAGTGATTGAGGTGATATTAGCTACAATAATCTTCTTAATAAGCTCAGGCTACTGAATAGGAAACTGAATTACGTAACCAACCAAAGGGTAGCATCACTAATAATTAAGGAATGTTTCACATAAAAAACTATAATGTCATTTGCCTCTCTTAACACTGAATTGCTTTATATTCCTTCACTTAATTCACATAACATTGGGATAGGTAATATAATCATTTAAGATATCAGGAAATTTGAAATCACAGACCCTGGTCCATATCCAAACCCCATACATATGTCTACAGCCCAATATCCACTAGATTCCCCAAAGATAATTAAGGGTCATATTCAAAGAAAGCTAAACTCACTCTCCTCCCCCAAACTGTCTCTTCTTGAGGGCTTTTCCCCAATGATGAATATGAACCAAAGAGTCATCTTTCACGCCTTCCTGTCCTTCCCGTCACATTACTGCTCTGATATCCTGAATCTTCCTCTAAGGTGCCACGCTACACATTACAGCTTCTCACCTGGACACAGCGCCTGCCACTGCTTCTTCTCTCTTTCAACCCTACCACACACCACTGTGCTAGCCAGCCAATACGGTGTGCTCAGAAAACACTACACCTTGAGCTCCCTCATGGACTAGCCCCGCTGTACTTCCTCAAGCCTCTTAGCACTTGTTGCCCAGTCTCAGATTAGCTACTTTATTTGAAGATGCCTAATACAATATTTTCTCTATTTCCTAGTTCTCCACTCAAACTTTACCTTTCTCCTTTACTGTGCAAATTCACTTTAATAGTCAAGTCTCAATTTTAATGCATTTTCCCTGAGAATCTTTGCCCACTTCTGCCTCCTTTCTAATTCTGAGCCAAGTACCTTGTACCCTATCAGAAGACATATTACTCTGTGTTTCAATTGCCTGCTCATTAATTTAACTGCCCACATAATCTAAAAACTCCCTAAGTAAATCCCACCCAAACCATTGGCATCCAGCTGTTTCCACTGCATGGTCGTCCTGTAGGAGGGAGTCACACTTCCAGTAGCATTTCCTAGAATTTTGCTTCTTTTGTTTTACAGAGATCTGCCATGTTTGGTTAAAACTACTTTGCTTTTGGTTAGCACAGAACACTTCCCCACTGCAGGACTAGCGCCTCTCGCCATAAGGTCAAAAACAAAATGGTACTGGTATCCAAATGATTATGATGTATACCACAAAGTAGAATTGCCCCCTTTGGGTGTCTAAAGTTATAAATCTTTACAGGAGCAGAAATCATATAGAGCAGCTGGTACTTTTGAACTATTGACCTTGCACTTAGCAGTTCAATAAGTGATCTAATATACCACCAGGGCTCTATTGTGTAAGGTAAGGACCTGGTTGTTTTGGCTTATCACTGTTTAACCAAACTGTGTTCCCAATATAGTACGCAATAAATGCTCAATCTGCGTGTGTTTTCTGAGGTTCCTTAGTCAATATGCTTTTCTATTACTAATTTGCAATGAAGTAAAAGATTTATTACACTGATAAAAGCAAGAAAACCAAACCCAGTGCCACTGAGTTCATTCTGACTCATAGCAACTCTGTATAGGCTTTCCCAACCACATCTGGACAGGCATGCACAGGCTCATCTTTCTTCTGTGGCTGTTGGGTTTGAACAACTGACCTTGAGATTAGCAACTCACACACCAACAGTGCTCCTTACTATTCACACCAGATTCGCTCAAATACTCAAACTCATTTTTCTCAGTGTTTATTTGTTATATATAATTTACATTAATACATATGCAGTTCCATATCAAAAGATTTTGAATGATTGAATATAATACCATTTTTGGTTTTCCACTTCTGGCTAACAAGTAGTACAGTTCATAACGTTTCATATATAAAAGCCAGTGGGACTAAGAAAGGCCAGAGGGAAAGTAAAATGTTGAGCTGAGGAAGTAAAGGCCTATTATCTTTCAAGGTTTACATGCAAATAGTTATGGAATGCTTACTCTCTTATTAATGAGTCTTTCCGCGTGTTAGGGCAGCAGATTAGCTGCATGAGTAGTCTATCCCTCAGGTTACAGAGGGACCATTCAATAAAAACCAAAGATGCATGACGTACTTTAGATGTGTTTAGCTGAAAGTAAAACGAAAATTTACCCTATGATGACTTTTCTTTATTTTTTTCCCCAGGATGACTTTCAAAGTGATAAAAACGGGTCCCATCCTCTAAGAAAAGGAAGATTACAGTAGAGGTGCAGCCCCTCCCTCCGGAGCACTTCACTGAGCCCCCTTAGTGGAATCTTTCCTCCAGTTTGGGCTCTTAGCAGCTGAGGCCCAAGCACAAGATTCAGATATCACAGTCGGCAGAGACAGAATTGTTCCTTCCATCAGATGTTAAAGACTCAAGAGACCTTTGCTTCAGATCCTGCAGCCAATACCTCAAATTTCTCCTTTATCAGAATTTTATGATGTCATGAATTATACATATTAGGATTATTTAGTATATAATTTAACCAACCTAGCTAAAACATGCTTCTGATGCACTAAGCAGTACCATTTGGATCTTGCAAAAGGCAGAATCCAGTCCTTAGCAGGATATGGCTGCCTAGAGTAGGTGAAGGTGAGACGTTGAACAAAGTCAGAATTCAGTTCATGAGTAAAAGGGAAGACTCGCTCATGAGCACACCACGAACAATGCTTTCTACAGTGAGACCAGGCCCCATGTTGCACGCAGTGACTCTGCTATGAGGATGTCATCTACTTGCACGACTAGTTTGAGAAATGATAAATAAATTCAGGCATTGATTTTTTTTTCCTGACTGTATGGCAGGAAGGTTGAAACAGGTTTAAAACATTATTTCTTTCTATCACGATAAAATGTGCCTTGAACAATTGATACCAAAATATGTCAGTGTTTGGCTTTCTGACATTTAAACAGCACTTTTCGATGGGGGCAATAATTCAATACGGACTTTTATAAGAGAGCAAGGAGAGGGACACAATACTACAGGCACACTTGCCACTCTCTCTGGTAAGAGAGGATGGGCGTGCCCCCTGTCCTCAGACAACCCCATGCTCCCTTCGAGGTCTGTGAATGCCCGTGGAGTAGAGCAAAGAAGGGAAGGAAGATCATTGAAATGTATGTCCTGTCTTGGTGACAGGAGCTGGGTGGGGGCCATGTCAGCAACTGGATCTGAGAGTTCTGTAGCTCGACTCTGGCTGCCTCTCTGTATTTCACAGAACCCTTTAGTTACTACTCTATTTCCAAAGCCCAGCTATTTAGACTTTCTTTTGACCCAATGCGCTACCTTTGAACCCTGCACTAAATTTGTTCTGGATAATACAGCTGGAATTTGCTTCTGTGGCTTGCAACTCCAAACCCTAACTGATAGAATACTAAAAGGTGCCGTAAGCTGAACAAACAAAACAAAGATATGGCTAAATTTCCCTAATAACCCACCAGCTTTTGTGTGTGTTATAAAATGGACTCACTGTCAACGAGTGGATGACTCCTCACAGTAACCCAGTAGCACGGGGGACCTGCCCCTGTGAGTCTCTGAGACTGTAACTCTGTGAGTCACAGCCAACACAGAACCCCTCCACCACCAGGGCTCCGCATAATAAGTATCGGGGAAAGTTTTCAAAAGAGGCAGACCAGAAGGTTAAAGTCCACACACACAAACCTGTACACACACAGAAACTGAAAGGGATGCAGCCTGTGCAGAAGCTCTTAGACGGAGGTGCACATAAAGCGACAGCGACGACAGTGCATAATTATAATAAGCTACTTTCTTGTCTTTACAAAAGCTTCCACAGCCGGGGTCCATAAGCAGAGGAAGGACCACGAGCTCCGGACTCCAATCTGTGCCAGTGTGTGCACTGTGAGAGTGTGGTAACCTGAAGGGGTCCATGAACACCACCACCACAGATTACAAACTGCCAGGTCACAGCAATGTCACCGAGAGTGGGATAAAATCTATTGGAATGCTGGCCTGTGCCAGCATTCAGAGGATGTCTCTACAATCCCTGACCTTGAACGAAAGCAGCAAGGAGACTCACACAGTGACAGATGACAAAGTAAAATACCACAAAGCTGGAGTATAGACCAGATGCTATTTTAGGTAATATGAGAAGACTAGTTAGAGATTATGAGATTATGTAAAATGAGCATCAAAGCAGTGACAAAGCATAAAACAAAATAAAAGCAGTAAAGTTCACATTTTCATTATCAGAGAGAAGAACAGAGGAGGAAACAGAGGCACAGGTATTAATTGTCCCTATTTACCATTCAACTGTGGTCAAGCTTCCCAGAAGAACATTTGATCTCTTGGAACCCTTACTCACTTGTCAAGATCTGGAGGTTTCCAGCCACCATAAAACAGCAAGGTGCCATTTAAGAACAAAGCTATTTAAATATGCAGAACAATCACAGAAAAGTACTTTATTGTTGATATGTCATTCTGATTCTGTGGGTTTTTTTTAATGTGTGTTTATGCCAAAAGTTATCTCCCTAAGTAGTTTGATTGGCTATAGGAGGATCCAGATATTTCTCCAGGAGCAAAATGCAATTTTGCACGTTTAAAAATTTCATCATTCTACTTAATGAGTATTTTAAAACTCATACTTTCATGATAAGCTACTCAGTATGGCAGACGATTTTCACTCAAAATAAACTGTAAGTCCATGAAGATTTTTAGTCGTCTATTCATTTGATTTTTAATTAAAGACAGCGAAACATTCTTATACCAGGTTTGTTTTTATATGTATTTTATGTATTAATTATAGATCAGACTCCAACATGCAGGCACACCAGCAGAAAGGCAGTTATTTCTATTTTGGGATGTGTACTGTGTTCCAGAACAACCTGACAGGGTCCTACACCTGTAAGTGAAATAGTGTGAAAGTAATAGTCTGTTGGGGTGCTCTGGAGTACTAAAATAGCCCTACTTCTCACTTTCACTGCGAGAGTGAAATATTACTCAGACATAAAATGTATCTATTGGTAAAACTGAAGTTTGGGAACTGCCTTTGCTGAATGCCCTGGTAAAGGACTTAGACCACTACAAGCTTACCAAACAGACATATTTGGTCTTGGCTGGCAAAATGCACTATTTCCTAGGAAACAAGAGGGCACTGACGTTAAGTCACGTCTATGACCATCACCGCCCCCACCCTACTCTTGCTCAGCACCCAGTGCAGGAGACTACAGGAAACGAAAATGCATTTTAATTGAGAGATATTGGATGTGCACAGCAAGGAAATCCTTGGTAAGATAAATATATATGGTGGCACAAATATAACAATTGTGAGTTTATCTCAGGACTAAGCAGTGTGGTGTTTGTTTGTTTGTCAGTTTCACAAAGACTCACTACGAGTCAAATTCAACTCAATGACAACACACTCAGAAGAACTGGGTAAGGAATTTGGCCCTTACCAGTCATCTGATAATATTAATGTATACCTTACAAGCATGTGCTCAGAAAACAGTATAAATCTTTAGAAAAATATACATGATGCAAAAAAGATCAGGATACATTAGAAACTTTATGAGCAAGCTCAAAAAAATACTATCTGGGTTGAACCTCTCTCTGTTCAACTTTACTTCCAAGAGAAGTCAAAATGTTCCAGAGGGCCAATGAAAGGAAATTATACGAATTAACCTAAAGGAGAAAAATGCTTGGATAAAAAAAAAATCACATCAATGTCAATGAGGGGAAGGGCAGAGTTGAGACCCAAAGCCCGTCTGTAGACAATTGGACTTCCCCTCACAGAAGGGTCACGAGGAAGAGATGAGCCAGTCAGTGTGCACATACTTTTTCTCTAGTTCTTTAATGCTTCCTCCGTGACCCCCACTCCCCACTATTATGACCCCAATTCTACCTTACAAATCTGGCTAGACCAGAGCATGTACACTGGTACAGATAGGAGCTTGCAACACAGGGAAATCAGGACAGCTAACCCCCTCAGGACCAATAATGAGAGTAGTGATTCCAGGAAGGCAAGGGGAAGGTGGGGGAGAAAGGGGGAACCGATCACAATGGTCAACATATAACCCTCTCCCAGGGGGACAGACAACAAACAGAAAAGCAGGTGAAAGGAGATTGGTGTAAGACCTGAAAAAAAATGACAAATTATCAAAGGTTCATGAGGTAGGGCGCGTGGGAGAGGGAGGGAGGAAAATGAGCTGTTACCAAGGGCTCAAGTAGAAAGATAATGTTTTGAAAATGATGAAGGTAACTTATGTACTAATGTGCTTGACACAATGGATGCATGTGTGGATTGTGATAAGAGTTGTAAGAGCCCCCAGTAAAACTATTAAAATAACAACAAATTAAACACAAAAAGCACGGAGGAAAAAGTTGAAGTCGAAACTTTATACCTGAAAAAAACTAATTCCCCTCTGAGTTTAAGAGATTTCCTGAAGTTGTAAGGCCTAGCACATGTAGTTATGCAGCCATTTACTGAGATGCCAGGTTTGCTAGCAGCTAGCCCAGAAAATGGGCATACGACATTCATTCTCGCCATACCTCTATGTACAGACACTGACCTCAAGAGGAGAGGTTTGGAAAGACGTACAGGTAACACTTAAAAATACGCACTATCTCCACTTCTCTCCAATACCTACACATTCCATGACATCAGGACCTACGACTGCCTAGCAATGTAATCGAGACCAGAAGGTTCCGCCCCACATGTTCTAGATTGGTAAGGTTTCCTTGAACATTTTTACATTTATGGGCTTAAGGACACTTCTATAAGGACATTAAATTTCTTATATTCTCAGAGGCAATTTCTTTTCTTCAGTGCTAAAATCATACACACTATACTAGTTTATTATTTGTGTTCGTATTGTTAATGTGTGTGAGATACTTTCTGTCTTCTTTTTCCTTAGATTTCATAGTTCATCTTAATCAATTCTTGGCAAATAGCCACCTCAACTTTTCAGTTCTGTTCTTCAATTATACTAGCTTGGCAAAAAAACAATTCCAGATGAATTCAAGTATTTTTCTTCTCTAAACCCGCACTCGTGCAGCTGAACGTCACTGGAGAAAATCCTGTAATTAAGCAGATTCAGTCTATGATACGTTCATAATCACCCAGCTCAAAGAGGCAGTCAGTAGTTAGTAGGTGTGCCTCTTTATTCTCAGACCTACATGCTCACATTTCACCTCTCATCCTCAGCTTTCCACTACAGACCCTTGCTCAAACAACACTGAAAAAAAGCACAATTAGAAAGGAGCTCCCTCATCTCCCCACTACCAGATTTTCAAGTTTATTGAAAGCATCTTTCTACTATAAAAATTAGTCCCTTCACCACCGCAAGGACCGAGATGCCAGTTTTCTCTTCTTGAGCACTACCAAATTCCTTTTCTTGTTAGTACAACGGGCTCCCATATTGAAGTAGTCAATAAAACAA
Source organism: Tenrec ecaudatus (assembly GCF_050624435.1). Classification (NCBI taxonomy): domain Eukaryota; kingdom Metazoa; phylum Chordata; class Mammalia; order Afrosoricida; family Tenrecidae; genus Tenrec; species Tenrec ecaudatus. The sequence goes on along the minus strand of NW_027459077.1, from coordinate 23,052 downwards.
AAGCTTTCTGTGAGTCCTTATATCCTTTATAGCAAATTACTTCACTTTTCTAATATCCTTCTTTTGCAATTTTTAAAAAGTATGCGCTTATACCCATTCCACTCAACCTAATAAAATTGCAGTCTTCCAAAAGAATACGTTTCCATTTTTCCCCTACTCCACATGTATCTTACATTTAACCTTGCTGCTCGCTTTCTTGTTGTTGAAACGTGTTTCTCTCCAGGCACTGGCGACACTGCACACTTGGTACTCTGCCTGCCTTGGCAGCTGCTCCATTTGGATCTGAGGTGGCCCTCCCTCTTCTCGGAACCCCCAACCGGTACAGTCCTTCCCGGTTGGTCCCAGGCCCTCAGACAGGAAACCGCAGAGGCGTCCTTGACTCTGTTCTCTCCCTCTGCTCCCACACCTCACTCTTCGTCCAATGTACGCCAAGTCCCCGCTAATTGTACCTTCAAAATACATTTTGAATATGTCCCTGCCTCTGCATACCTAATTATGCCATATCCAACCTTTCATCCTCTTTTACCAGATACTTAAATTCCCTTCTAATTTTATTAGCCAGTTACCGTAATGGTAGGCTGATTCTTTCAAGGCCACTGCAATATTTGCAGAAAGATAGAGAACATCCCAGTTTAAAACCCTTTAAGAACACCCCACTATACTTAGGATAAAATCCAATTTTCTCCACAAAGTCTATTTGGATACCCCATGACGGGCTCCTACCCGTACCTCTCCGACCTTGTCTTTTGTCCTTCCAACTTTTCTCAAGCACCTTAGCTTGCTTCCTTTGACATGCTCAATTTTTCTTACCTTTTGCACAAGCTCTTTCCTCTTCCTGATGATCTCCCCTCAGCCCTTTTATATCCCTCAGAACTTTGTGTATCATCCATTTTCTGAAGAAAGATCTTCTAAATACCCGATAAAGTTACCTCCTCTCACTCCCTCGTAGCATTTAACACAGTTAGCACCATATATTTGTCTTTGAATCCTTTATCATATTTTATGATTCATGGAAATGTATACTATACCTGCTCTATACAGCATGCACTAAATACTCACTACTTACCGTAAGTACATAACAAGAATGTATAGAATAAATGATATTTAATGGGTCATAAATATGGGCTGTAGAAATAACTAAGTATAGCTTTTAGTATAGGAAGAAAAACTATAATTTTGTTCTGTTAGCACAAAGTATTAACAGGCAATTTTTATATTTAAATGGTTAGTGTTCTTAAATGTTTTTAAAAATCACAGGTGGAGGCCTTGAGCCAACAAACAGATGGTGGCTATTGGAGATTGCTTACAAATGGAATCATATTGAGGAAAGCAAGTGATGCCACCATTTTTTGTCTTTAAAATATTTATTATGATTTACATGAAAGTTTCCAGAGCAAATTCATTTCTAATCCAGCAATGCATGCATGGGGAGTTCCCTGGCCCGGGGTTACAATTCTCACAAGGTGTCAGCACTTCACACATTCCTGCCTTGGTTTTCCTGTTTTCATTAGCCATGGTTTGCCCCCTTTCTGTTAGTTTACTGGAAACAATTCTGCTTGATTTTGCTTTTAGATAAATACTATCTGTTCAGGTGTATATACTTGATTTTTCTGAGGGGCATGTTAGTTTCACCCATGTGTTATTGTTCACACACCAGCTGAAAGGTGGTCTCAGGCTTGGCTTCAGGTCTGAGTTAAAAGAATGTCTGAAGGCCATAGCTTGCAGGACCCACACTCTCTTTGTTCAGCCAAGGTGAAGTTGTGTCTTTCTCAAGACAGACTTAGAAGGTAGAGGAGAGCTAAAGCACGATTACCATTGACCGAAAAGAGGTCTTTCAACACATTCGATCTTACTGTAAGTTTTCAAACACGTGACCAGGAGCAGTATTTACAGATTTCTTTTAAGTCACCAACTTACAAAATGTCATCTTTCATATGATTTTAGATATTTGATATCCCAGGGGAGAAGGATATTTTCAATATAAATGTTAATGTTCAGTATCTGTAGTGCATATGCATTTGTACAAAGTTTTGAAAAGGAGAGTAAAAGCTGCAATTTTAAGTGTATAAAACACAAGGCTAAAATCTTCATAAAAGTATAAATAAAATGAATGTGTTGTTTCTATTAGGTGCCATCAAATCAGTGCCAACCAATAGCGACCCGATTCACATACAATGAAACACTGCCCTGTCCTGGACCGTGCTCACCATTTCGCCTTGGTTTGTACCCAATGTTGCAGCCACTGAGTCAGTGCATCTCCTTGAGGACCTTCCTCTTTCCACCGGCCCTCTACTTTACCAAACATGATGTCAGTTTGTTTGTAAAAAGTATGTAAGGATCTAGGATGAACGCTTGAAGTCCTCATCTCTAAGGAGTACTTTGGGCGTACTTCTTGCAAAACAGACTTTTTAGTCCTTTTGGGAGCCTGTGGAACTTTCAAAAATGTTCTCACCATAATTCAGATGCATCAATTCTTTTTTGGTCTTACTTAAGCAATGTCCAAATTAAAAAAAGGAGAGAAAAGGGTGCATCTTTAATAGTAAAGGCTTTTTGGTTGATTACAAATAATTGTATCCTTACACAGAAACGCATTGCTACTGTATGGATTCCAATACCTAGCGACCGTCGGTGGGCACTGATGCCCTGTCCCGGTCAGTCTCATGGCTGCACTCCCTACAGGGGCAGACGGCCTTTCTTTCTCCTGAGAAGAAACTACGAGGTTTGAACTTTGGACTCTTCAGTTAGCACCGAAATGCTTAAGGCATGGCTCCATCCATATAGCTGCAGAGGTCACAGGAAAGCTTGCAGTTCAGAAGCACATGGTAAGGATTCCGTGTGTAAGCCTTCCAATAAACAAATTCAGTGACAAAAAGTAATCCCTTTTTATTTAGAGATATAAATAGCCATGGCTATTTAAGTTTTAAAAGTATTTGTTACACATGAAACTATTTTCACATCAAGCAATCTTTCAATAAAAATCAAATGTTTTTCTCTTTTACATGTTCATTAATCTTGCCTTTGTAATTTAACTTGTTAATAAATGCTAATTTGGTAAAGTCCAAATGGCTAGAACCAGTTGTGATGAATCGGTTTTGTAAGACTATCATAAGTATCATCACAAACAATGATTACCAAGCGGTAACTCTTTTCCCTATCACATATATAAAACTGTGCCGTATTTTAAATGAAACAGAGAGACATTTGAGCAGAAACGGTCCATGGCCATTCATTTTAGATTAAGTGTGACTGAGTCACCATCTGGACGGAAACACAAACCATCTCCACAGAAAGGACCTTAACTTTGACACACTGTGTCTGCTCTTCTATTACTATCTGAGTTTTCATTTTCGTGAAAACCCACATGCAGGGAGCAGTCTTTCACAACTGTAAGCCTGCAGGTCTCAAACAAAAGTCCTGCATACACATGCTAACAGACAGCAGCATCTCCCTGGAACACAAGTTACTGAGCATGCTTTGCTGCTAATACTCCCTGTAGCATCGTGCCTGTCATTACTTCAGGCCATCAGAATTTTATGAGCACAAACCAATAATAATGATATTTCCTTTTTGCTTTTTATCCACACCTCATTGCCTTACATTGATTTGCATAAGCAATTTTCACCTTGATAATTGGACCCAAACACTGTGTTGTAGGTTACCTTATGGAAAAGAGCAGTTAAATACTAATCAAGAGAAATCTTTCTCTATTCAACCATATTTTAGATGATATTAAATTACTCTCTCTGGTTCAGCAGGAAGGTGACCCACTTTCTGACATAGATTTTAGGGCTTGGGTTTATATCAAGCTTACAATGATCTTTCTTCACAATTTTAATTCCCTCATGTGGACTCATAACAACATGAAGAATGGTACAACCAGGCCCAAATCATTAAAACATTATTGTCTTGTTTGAAAGGAAAAAGCAATAGTATTACATACTAATTATTTTTGTAATAGCTACTGGGCCAATCAATGTTATCTAAGGATCCTATAATTATAGCTTTACTATTTTATTACTGGGCGAAAAACAAGAGAAAATGTAATTAGGGAGATTAAAACAAATATAAATGAAGTTAAAAGGACTCGTGTAATTTTAAAAGTCCAAAGAATCAGCACCTGAATTGGTTACTTTAAAAGTAATCCTGCGAGTTCTTCTAGAACTAGGATCTGAACTAAACGGACTCAAATTAGGAAGAAAGAATGGCACAAAGGCAGTAGATCCCAGTTCGTTTGTCCTGCTTTGTTGATCGTCCCCCATCCCACCCCCACGTTAACCTCATACACTGCTTCCTCTGCGTAATGATGAAGGCGTGTGCATGGAAACCGCACAGACTCTGGCAAATTAGAGATGTAACTATTACCAAAGGATGTTGTTTGATAATATTTGTAATGGATTTGAAGGTTTGAGTTGCAAGAGACATTGCAGAGGGACATGTCCAATCACCAAGAATTTATAGAGAGGCGAAAGAGGAGCACACTTACATTACATTTATAGTTCCAGTTACCCCGGGGAAAGAAAGGAAAACAGCACTGAGCACGGAAACTTGTCCACGCGCGGAAAGGGTAGTAATGAGGTTACGGCACGAGTTTGGGGTGTTGTGATCGGTAGAGAACGAATACAGACCTCCCAAAGTGATGCTTCGAGTTTCTCTTCACAGACTGGTCTAGGAAGCTGTTTGATATATGCATAACACAGTCAAAAATGAGGCCTCAAAGGTAGCATTATATGATGCATAACTTGTTCCCGACGTGCAAGGAGACTTTCTAGTTATTGCTAATTCTTTACTGCGTTTTCACTAACTCTATTTAAGTCTCCATTGGGAACACAGCCTGCAGTAATTTTTTTTAACAACAATTCTCACTGGACAGACACTTACAGTAAGGAAGACATACAGGTTGGGACGCCATACTGGCTCACTTTCCAGATGGGCTTTTTGTCCCGTGCATATTTGATTTTAAATTAAATGTAATTTAGAAAAACTGCTGCTTAATTCCTTCTCCATATATTTATCATATCCTAGTAGGAGGGGGGTGAAGGGAGTAGACTGAAGAGCCAACAGTTTCGATCGCGTAAACCAGAAGTATAAAATATTAAGTTAATTAAAAACAGAAAACTTTTATAATAGTCAATTCCCCTGTCTTTTTTCGTCAGCGCTTATTTTAGAAGTGTCATAATTAGATAGTTGGAAATTTCAGACATATCATACCAGTACTGATTCACCCTGACACCACCAAGCCAGTCCAGTCCCTCCCCAGAGGGGCCTGGAGATTACAAACCCGGTGGAAACGGGAACATGTTTCTGCAGTAAGTAATACAATGATTAGGGAAGGAACAAAAATAATGGAGCTATCACTAAAGTAACAAAAGAAAATAAAAAAGCTCTGTATCGTAATACAAAAAGCTACATATATAGTACAAATAATAATAAAATCACTAAAGTAAAACAACAACAAAATGGATCGATTACGTTTGTTCAATTGTCTGTCATCAGCTCACCTGTCCCCTTGCTACCTTCTATACCCTGTTGAGCACTGTGCAGGCTGGAGGCCTGGGTGCCACATTTCTCAGAATCCCTTGCTAATTGGCTCCAAGGCAAATGTCTGTCAGGTGAGAAGCAGGCACAAGCTATCGGGAAGGCACTAAGAAAGAAACACTTCCCTTAGTCAAGTGCAGAAGAAGGTACTGCTGGTGGCTTCCAGGTGTACGGCTGGCAACTAAGCAAATGAGTGTTATTTTATAGTGTTTCCTGAATGTTTTGATTTTATGAAGTCTTCCCCATTTTTACTCTTTTATCCCTCCCAACTGTTTTATAAAACCCATATTCTCTATGCTAAATCCCTTTGTGCTTGAAATATTAGAATGATATTGCTATGCTTTGCTACTGCATTATATACCAGCTATGGTTTCCTGAAGCAAACCTTCAAAGATGGGTACTTAAGAAGGTGTCCTGTCAGGTTAAAAAGGAATATCATTGAGATAGAATATCCAGTAAAATTCACCAAGCACTGTTTAGTTTTTCGAAAACATAATTTAAGACAGATAAAGTCTTAACTATGAAAATGTAAATTATCCATAGCAAATCATGAAATGATTTTAGGTAACTAAAATCAAACAAATATATATGTCAAATATTGACAAAAAGAAATAAGTCACTATCAAAACTCTCCATAACAATAAATGCTGGTCTGATGGACTAAAATTAAGGTATTATATGCCCTAGAAGTCAAATGGAGTTAATATTCAGAACCTAAATCAAGCTTCAAGAAGAGCAGTGGCATATTTTTGCCCATCTATTCACATTTCTCCACATCAAATTATGAACACTAGTTTCACATGAAAGTCAAGTTGTCTAACTAGCAAATCAAATTAAATAAAATTTGGATTCAGAGATGATGAAACATGGAAAGGCTCTTAGAGATTATCTAGTTCAACTTTTGAATTGTAAACTTTGGAACCAGAGGATAAGGGAGATTTAGTGTTTTGCAGAAATCCCACCAATATTTTTTAAATAAATAAGACTATCATTTTTGCTCTGTATTCATTTCATTGTGTCATGCTTTCTGAAATATGTTTGCTATTATTTTGGGAAATGCAATCTTAAGAACAATATAGAGAGTGCACATTTGGAAAAATATAAGCAACCTACTTTAAATATATGTATGTTGTTTATAAGTGGTATATTAACTCAACAACAAAAGGATTCAATGTTTCTTCTCTCAAAATTTTACTGTCAAATATTACACGAAACTTCCAGAAAAGAAAAATTTAGGTATATAGAAAATTAACAGAAAATATCATTGTAATGTTTTTCATGTGTGGACCATGAAGACAAAGCTGCAAATACAAAAAATAAAACAACAGAGAATAAATAGAAGAGATAGACAGATAGACCGGCAGGCAGACAGATGGCAGAACAAGCTTGAGCATGCTCGAGTGAGACCAGAAGAGTAGGGAGGTGGAACGAAAAAAAAAAAAGGAAAAAACATACAATTTTAAATTTTATATTGCCTATAACTGTTAACATAATCTAGTGTCTATTTGCAAATGAAAAAATTCTATTTGTCAACAGAAAATAGTCATAGTTATTATGAAAAGAATTCATCGTTTGTCCAGCCGAGGTAAACCCTGACAGCCAGGCTTGGCTGTCTCAACAACATGCAAACCAATACTCCCCTGAGCCCCTTTGGAAAGGAAGCATATTAATATCAACTCTGACCCGTCAGCATCATGACATGAAGTGTCTGTTCAGGAGGTCATCTTCAAAATGTATCCCATACATCTTCATGCTAAGGAGATGATAATTTATCACCACGACATAGAGATCTACTGTACACTAATCCAAACTGCTGGTGATACACTAAATCAGTTTGAGTGATGAGTATAAATAAAGCTGAAAGTGAAGTACTGAAGGATACAAATCTATCTGACCAATGAGATGTCACAATGCAAATAAAATGCAATGTGGACAAACATAGAGCCCCTTACTTGAAAATTAAAGCCAAATCAAGTTTCAGAGGATAAGTAACACATTAAAACAAGTTTTATATCCAAGTTTAATGTAATGAGAATAAGATGAATAGTTTTTTTCAGATATACTTGATCTGAAGTCTATTAAATATACTTCAATATAAAAGGATATATTTAAAATGTACACATTTTGCATACTAAGGAAAATATGACAAAATAAAGCAAAAAATGTTGCAAAATAATAATCCTTTCCAAATAAAATAACTATGATTATTCAATCTGCTGAGCAAATCTATACAGACAGATGAGAAAAAGAACAAAAACTGTACTCAGAAAATGATTTCACATCAACTAGCTACCAAGAAATCAAATTCAATTTGTATTGCTCTTATACAAGTTTAGGTTTTTTCAAGAACTGTCATGCTACAACATCAATGGGGAAAACAAAGAAATGGCGGTAGAGAAGGACATTCCTCTGATATTCTTGGAGGGCGCTCCTCGAGAGGAGGGAGAAATCCAACTATGTGATCAGAACAGACCCTTTCTCCCCAACAAAATAGGTTCCATGGATTCAGCTCTTCTGAAGGTTTCCCTAATGGAAGGAGCTGAGTAAAGTAACTTCCAACCACTGCTGGAACAAATCTGTGAAAATATTTTCTAAGGGAAATTATTCTTCAGGAAATTTATAGTTTTGCTTTGTTGTGCTACGTATAACTAGCCTTGTCAAAACATAGTTAACTCTTGCTTTGTATTTTACCTTTACAAATTGTGGGGGGTAAACATAGAATTATACTACTAAAATATGACCTGATCTCAGATGTAGTTTATTAAAATTTTAAAATGAAAGCTTACTAAGAACAGATAAGATTGATAGCTCTCTCTGTCTTAGCATAATTGTATTTCAGGTGAACATCAATTTACTTTAAAGGACACTTCTAAGTAGCAGAATGCATCATAAATAATTCATCAATCACAGCTGCTAGGAACATGATTTGCTCTAGCAGATTTCAATGGAGTAAAAGTTTTATTTTTCTGTATTTGTATTTACTTTAAAAGCCATTAAGAAGCCTCTTTTTCTAAGAAATTTACTCCTAAATCTCATACTTCCTACTGCAAATACATTTTGATAAAATTGTTTATATTCCTTTAATTTGTACAGCACTGTATTTTCTAATTAAAAAGAAAAATTTAAATGATCATCAGATAAATAACAATCTCTATCTATCTATCTATCTATCTATATATATATATATATTTTCCTAAGGTTATTATCACTTCTTACCTTACATAAACTTATCAGTGGAGAAAAAAGAGAGAAGTAGGCATTCTAAATATTTTATATCAATTATTTGGGCTCTTACAATTTTAATTTAAAATGAAAATTAAACATATTCTCAATCACACAATACTTCAAGCTTATTCTGGTGCTATTGAGAACATGGTATTTATAAGTTTCATTTCTCATATTGAAAGATGATGCTAACCTTATACATCTTAAACTTTTCCATACCATTTAGTAATCTTATATCAGTAATTTCTTAAACTGTAAAACATCTACATAGCATAAAATAAGAAAAATTTTAAGAGAAAACAAAGCAATTTACTTACTTGCAAACCCCTTTGAAACACTGAATGGCCCATAAAATTAGCCAGCATTTGAATTAAAGCAGCACCCTGTAGAAAACATATTTAAAAAATAAAAGAATTTGAACCTAGTGATATGATTCCAAAATTTTCTGACACCAATAAAACACAGTGTATTCTTGTAATTTATTTTAAAATATGCCTTAAACAAAAGCAAGAACACGTATACCACTTGGAAGAACTTTATTTGTTTTGTAGATCTGAAAGTTTTATGGATGCAATACTGATCGTTGCAGAATAGAAAATTCTTGGAAAGAATATCTCAGAACAATAATAAGCTATAATTTGGGTGAAATAAAAATCATACTGAGCCATCTACAAAGTAAATAAAAATTAGTTCCACTATAAGTTTATAAACTAATAAGGAAGATATGACATTAATAAGCATAATAAAGTATAAATGTAGAGTGACATAGCTACTGAATGCACCCCTGGCTCCATGCGGAATAGAATTGTTGTGGGACTGGAGACTTTGGAATACTGGCTAACAGTTCAAACTCTGCACCAGACTGCTGGCCTCAAACAGTGTGTCTGCCAATTACTGTCCAGGTATCCCTGGGACAACGATCTCAGTGCTCCTCTCATCTCACATTCCTTGTGTGCATATTTCATATGGCTGCTCCCAAGATTAAATTAATTAACAAATGCAAATTGTTTGAACAGAATCTTAAAAATACTAAGCACCATGTGTTAGGAACCCCGATAACTCCATGGTTAAGAGTTCAGCTAGTGATCAAAAGGTCAGTAGTTCAAACCTACTGGCTGCTCCATAGAGCACAGCCCTGCGCTCTGCTCACATCAGTATTGCCCATGGCTGTCAATTCAAACCAATTCAGAGCAACTCTGCAGGCTGGGGCAGAGCTGCCGCACAGGGTTTCCAATGTTAAGAATTTCACGGAAGTAGATTGATGCCTCTTTGCTGCATTAAGCAGCTGGTGAGTTCACACTGCTGATTTTTCAGTTAACATTCAAGCAGCCTAAGAAACCCAATGGGACAAGTCTGCGTTGTTCTCAGAGTCGCTATGAGTAAGAATCCACTGCATGACACGTATAAACAACGTATATGGGTGTTAGTTATTAATATTATATCACCTCACTACATAAGTTTTGTGCTAGATCTTTGAGAAGCAATGTTTACTCAAATACAGATAAAACAATGTAAGTATAACTAATGTGGTTAATATGAATACTTAGCAAGTCAGGGAAAATACTACGGGTGTCTGCCTACTCACATTAAGTATCATTACTATAACAGAACAAAATCTGGACAAAAAGGTAGGCACGTAGTCAACGTGATGTTGCAAGTAATGATGGATGGCTAAAGCCAGATGAACAGAAACCAACAACAGAAACAAAAGTAGAAAGGGAAAATAGTAAATTAGCTACAGCATTCAAATTGCTTTGAGCTAACAATCTTTGTAAATCAAAGAAATACTTGTCCACCAATGTCCATTGCAGTGTTATCCACAATAACCAAAAGATAGAAACAAGGAAAACGGATATGTCCATCAACAGAGAAATAGACAAATACCATGTGATACAGACATTCATTGAGTTGTAACTCATAAAGAAAAAGTCCTGATGTGTGCTATGATATGTATGAAACATGAAAAGACTTGCTATATGGATTACATGAATAAAAAGAATATGTATAAACAAGTTATATAAAATATCAAGGAGATGGGTTAATTAGGAGGCCCAATGTTCATCTGCTACTGTAATACTTTATAAATAAATATACGTGTAGAGCTCTAGTACCCTGTCATTGCATATAAATGTAATTATATATATACATGCCTGTATAGCTATCCAAGTTTTCAAAGCTAGTAAGTGATAGAGCTAGGGACCCAGGAAGTCTGATCTAGTCTAAATATCTACATAGGAAAACACTAAAGACCCGGCTATTGACAGCTAACATTACCTATATGGAGTCATCTAGTAAATAGCAAAAAAATTATTCACCATAACTTTCACACAAAAAAGCAGAGACTAGATAAGTGGATATTAATTCATGCGTTACTTGTAAAGCTTTCTGCTATCAGAAAGCACAAGATCATTGTTTACAATAATTTCATAAAACAACAAATTATTTCAGTTATTTTGAAATGAAATATATATATATATATAAAATGCTGCTCAGGTCACAGGTAATATATAAGAAAATTAGTTTACATATCTTTTATCCCCCCCTGGCCTTTCCTTCCCTCTGTTAAAGAGTCATTTCGTACTGAATAGGCCTTTGGCTCACACAGAGGTAACAAAGAATGTACAAATGGTTAACAGGGCTAGAATTGAAGACAACATTCTTACTGTAGATTTTGGAAACAGCAAATAAATTCATAGAAAACCTCCTAGTTTCCTCAAAATGTATCTTATACTGAACATTTTTCTACCCCAGCAACGAATGGTTACATTCAGCGATTTAACACACATCATTTGAGAAAGATTGTGAAGCAGGGAGGTACAGAGCCATGCGAGTCCTGATATTACGTTACTTTACCGTATGTTTTACACTTTGATAAGAAGTGGGAGGCATATTATATTACTTTAGTAGATAAAATGATAAATTGATAAAATACATGAAAAGAACCACCCACATACAGGGCTTCAAATTAAGGTACACCTGCGATATCACTGTAGGCTTGTCTACCTCTTTTAGAGACCATTCATTCAAGCATTAGGTTTAAAATTAAGTAATCACTTTGTCAATACTGCTAGCTGTCAGTTTCTTGTACTGTGGTAGATTGCAGGTTGCTGTACTGCTAGAAGATGGGTCAAATACCAGTAGGATCACCTGAGGTGAGAAGTTTTCAACAGTTTCCAGACTAGGAATAGGCTATAAAGAAGAAATCAGCTCTCAACTTCTAAGGGATTCGCTGTGGAATACCTTATAAATAGTAGCAGAGCATTGTGAGATACACCGCAAACCTTATGATTAGTAGGGGGATATTCACAGATATAGCAGAAGATGATGAGCCACTCAAGTTAGAAGTCACTCAAAATATGCCTTGAAGAGCTGCCTTCTCAAAAGTACAGCTGAGCATAATAATGGAGATGGAGTGCAGCCTGCAAGACTAGTAGCTGCTGAAGCGTGACTCACAATGAGGAGCAGAAGCTGCAAATATGTATTAATAACCCTAATATGAGATGTGTGATGTTGTTTGAATCTAGGAAAATTGTGAGTTCTCAGAAATCAAATGGAAAGCAAAAGGATGGATATCCTAGCCATTAGTCACCAGAAATGGTTTAGCATTGACCATTCTGAATCAATCCTACAATTTACCACGTTAAGATGTCAAATTCAAAGGCAATGACATGTATATTGTAAAAAGAGGATTTTTACATCATGACCAAGTGGGATTCATACCAGGGATGATGGGATGGTTCAATATTTGAAAAATAATGCATGTAAAGCACCATGTTAACAAGAAAAAGGATAAGAAGCATGTGATTAAATCAGCTGATTCAGAAAAAGCATTTGATAATATAATATCCAACACCCATTCCTAATAAAAACTTTCAAGAAGACAGAGGGGAAAAGTCTCAATATAGTAAAAGCCATATACAAAAATCCTATAGCCAATACTACACTCAATAGAGAAAAGCTGAAAATATTTCCTCTGAATATGGGAACCTGACAAGGATGTCCTTTATCGCCACTTTTATTCAACACTGTGCTAGACATCCTAGCCTATTAATACCCTAAGACAACAGCGAGAAATAAGGGAGTGCACGTGGCTAAACTAGAAGTGAAACTGTCGCTATTTATAGATAATGTGATTTTATATATTGAGAATCACAAGAGTCCACAATAGGATATTGAAAACAACAGAGCAGTTTAGTGGTATAGCAGGATACAAGATTAACAAGCAGAAATCAATGGGATTCCTATATTCCAGTGGGGGCAACACCAAGAAAGATTTCAGGGCAACAATATCATTCACAGTAGCCGCACAGAACCTGGTTACCTAGCAATAAATCTAATAAAAAAATAAAAGATCTGTATGAAGAAAACTACAGATTACTCCAAAGGACTAAAGGGGATCTACAAAAATGGAAGGATACCCATATTCATGGATTGGAAGACTCAATATTGTGAAAATATCAGTATTACCTAAAGCAATCTACAGATTCAGTGCAATCCCGATCCAAATCCCAGCATCATTCTTCAAAGAAATGGAAAAAAATTATTACCAACTTCATTTGGAGAGGAAAACAGCCCAGGATAAGCTAAGAAGTCCAAAAAAAAAAAAAAAAGAAATTAGGTGGTCTTGAATTCCCTGACCTCAAAACCAGTACCAGCTGTCAAAGCAGTCTGGTACTGGTATAATGACAGAAACACCCACCAAAGATCAGGACAGAAAACACAGAAGTAAAAACATTTGCATACAGGCAACTGATTTTTGACAATGGTCCAAAAGGCTTTAATTGGGAAGCTGATACCCTCTTGAATAAACAGTGCTGAAACATTGGCTATGCACCTGCAGAGAATGAAACAAGGCCCATATCTCACCACATGCACAAGGATAAGCTCAAGGTTGATAAAAGACCTGAATGTAAATCCCAAAGCTATCAGGGTCATTCAGGAGACAATTGGGGGCAATTGTAAAGTGCCCTAGGGCAGGGAATATATGGGCTATCAGAGATAACAAACCAATCACAATCCATGGAAGACAAAATAGATGAGTGGGACCTATTAACAATTAAACACTTATGTACATCAAAAGACTTCCTTAAGAGAAGGGGGAAGGGAGACTCCAGATAGGGCAAGATATGACAAAATAACAATCTATAAATTATCAAGGGCTCATGAGGGAGGGGAGAGCAGGGAGGGAGGGGGAAAAAAGATGACCTGATGCAAAGGGCTTAAGTGGAGAGCAAATGCTTTGAGAATGATTGGGGCAGGGAATGTATGGATGTGCTTTATACAATTGATGTATGTATATGTATGGATTGTGATAAGAGTTCTATGAGCCCCTAATAAAATGTAAAAAAAAAAAACTTCCTTAAAAGAGTAAAGAGAGAGCCCACATACTGGGAAAAGATATTTAGTAATGACGCAACAAACAAATGACTAATTACTAAAATCTACAGTATGTAAAAATCTACAACAATAAAAAAACAACAACTAATGATCCCCTGTGAAGGTGAGCAAGAACCAAGGATGACATTCAAAAGGCTAATAAACACCTGAGGAATGCTCTCTGGTCACTAGCCATCAGATAGCCCAATAAAGTAAGTAAAAACAAACAAACAAATAAAACAAAGCCAAAACAATCATAAGATACCACCTAACACCCAAAACTACTGACCAATTAAAAAAAAAAAAGAACAAAAAGACTGAGAACAACAAATGCTGGAGAGGGTGTGGTGAGATTGGAACTCTGATCCACTGCTGGTGGGCTTGTAGATAAGTACAGCCACTGTCAAGGTGATATGATGACACCTAACACAGATGATTAACAGACAACACATAGCAATAGCAAATACATTCTAGTAATATGTCATTGTGGTAAGGTGTAGACAATGTAACTCATCATAAAAGTGTCTGAATTGTTTCTTTGAAGTAACTTACCATATTCATACCTGCTATTACTTCTGCATCATAATTATGTGATATGATAAACCATAATGAATAAAAACCAATTGTGAAAAAACCAAACAAGTGAAAAATGATATGATCCAGCAATACCATTACTGGGCATATACCCAACGCAAACAAGAAGCAGATTACAACAGACGTTTGGGCCCCCGTTTCCATGGCAGCATAGTTCACTATAGCAAGAATCTGGAAACAGCTAAATTCCTACCAGTAGATGATTGGATAAAGAAACACGGGTATATACAAACAATGGAACCATACACATCCCAAAAAAACAGCTGTGAATCCATGACACACCTTCAGATGTGGAAGGAGCTGGAAGTCAGTCTGCTGAGTGAAATTAGTCTGCACGCATGGACGAGCCCTTTATGAGACCGCGGCTGGAGGAAAAAGCATCAAAGTTCACACTTGTGGGACTCTCATCTATTGGCTGAGGGCCATACAGTCTGGTAGAGAGGCTGACCGGTGCCAACGAACCGTACACCCTCTGTTCTAGATTTCCTAAGGTCACCAGGCTTGAGGCTGCCTCACCTCAGCTGGGATCAACGGGTCAAGAGGGTAGAGGTGTCTAATAAGAAGCTGACATGTTCATCTTTGATGAGGTCCCCCTCCCCCCCAGGGCCGGGTAGACAGCCCTATCAGAGAGAGCAGACATACACATGGGAAAACAATGTAAGGGAACAAACAACGCAAGGGAAAGGGAGCAAACATAACCCGGGAACACAAGCCATACCTGTCGGTAGGGAAAGCGAGAGGCCTGACTTCCCGGTGTGGGAAAGAATGAGTGGAAATGCTTTGGGGGACAGTCGGCAGGGTGGGGGGGGGGGGAGGGGGGAAGTGCCTTTGCCAGTATGCACTGGATGGACCACATTGACCAGGGTTCTGAATGCATCTCGGGACCCTGGCCAAGGCCTGAGGTGCACGGGACACTGAATCCTGGATCTTTCAAGTAGATAAAACCATGATAAATGAAGAAAAGATGGAAGTGGTCAAGGATTTCATCTTCCTTAGATCAATGTTCATGGAACTGCTGTCAAGAAGTGAAGAGACATACTGCACAGGACAAACTTGCGGCAGAAACCTCTTCAAATGGGGATGAGTAAGAACATCACTTTGAAAATCAAGGGCACCTGACTCCAGTCCTGGTATTTCCAGTGGCCTCATAGGCAGGGGAAGTTCGGCGCTGAGTAAGGAAAGCCAAAGCACGGGGGCACTTGAGAGAGGCTGTGGAAGGTAGCCCGCAGTACCAGAAAAAGGAGGAGGGATCGCTTAGAAGAAGTGCATTGAAAATGTTCCAAAGAAGTGAGGTTGGCAAGACATTTCTAATGGACTTTGATCTTGCTATCAAGAGCTAAGTCCTGGAAGAGGTCACCGTATGCATGGTAGAAAGGCAAAACCAAACAGACGGAAAGACCCTTGCCAACCAGGATGCAGACTGCCTGCAACCATGGGCTCCAACCTCCGAATGGTGGCTGGGCGACGTCCAGGCTGGGGGTAAGTACGATAGACTCTATTCCATGGCGCCTAACACGGACAATAACAGTAATAACCGCCTACCTGATGCTTTACAAATAGCACCCAAAACAGAAACTGCTGCCATCAACATGCTTCACCGGGGAAAAGGTTAAAATCTATCTACAGTAGAACCCGGTACTCGACTGCATCAGTGAGCGACATAATTGGATTTTGATGCGAAATGTAGAGAGCATTTTGCATCAGAGCGCAAACAAAACATCAGAACCTGACCCGACGCACGTGATTTTTGTAAAGGAAGTAGTTCGTGGTTCGGTCACGTGCGTTAGCTGGCATTGTCAGTCTAGGCCTTGTTTAAACCTTTTGCGGCTGCGTTCCAAGCGTTTTTGCTATTCTTTTCTTAGTTTTCGTGGCTTTCTGTACTGTTTTTAGATAATAAAAAAAACATGGGTTCAAAAAAAAGAGTATTTTGAAAAGAATTATCATGATAAGGAACTGGTTAACCTTGTTATTGATATTGTTGATGATAATTTAGTAAACCCTTTTAGAAAACAGATAAGGAAATGCCAACCACAGACCATATTAAACAGAATATGTTTTTCTTTTTTTAAGAAAGCCAGCCAGGTCCTAGTAAAAAAAAAGGCAAAGAAGGGAAAACACCTCAAAAGCAGCTCCCAGTTGATTTGCCCAAACAGTGACTCTCTCTCCACATCCGTGTCCACAGATCCAGATCCTCATCAATCTCAAGGTGTGGGTCAGACTGTAGTTGTTAGAAACTTTTAAATGTTGTGTTTCTTGTTTAAATTATATAATTTAACTCTGAACGCATTCACTTTGAAATTTCTGTGTAATGTTTGATATAAAAAGGTAAGGTTAAGGTAAACACTTGGTGGTCAAGAACAGATTAATCCATGCTCAGTTGTCTCTTGTGGGAAAAACTGAATCAGAGCTCGACTGCATCGCATCGTGATGCTCCTCCTATAACTGATTAGCGTCAAGGTCCGGGGTTCTACTGTACAGAGATAGGTACGACTGGGAAGAAAGGAGTTATTTTCCTTTTTTTAATCCAAGGCCTTGGGTTTCACCAAAATAATATCAACACCCTTCAAATCATTGAAGGTTGTCAGTTGCCAGGAACCATCCTGTTTGTCTTTTTAACTTTGTTACAAATGCTTGATGGTTCATCTGCTTGAATTAGTCTGTGTAAACTAACTCCAATAAATGTAAATATGTGCCTCTATAAATATTTTGCCCATTAAAAGTCACTGATAAAAAGATAGTTTTGAAAGTAAAATATCCACTAATATCCTATAGTTGAATATGTAATATCTACTGTTATATATGGAACCCTGGTGGCATAGAGGTTTTGTGTTTGGCTGTTAACTGCATAGTTAACAGTTCAAAACCACTAATTACTGCTCAGGGTCAAAATGAGGCTTTCTGCTCCAATAAAGTGTTACAGCTTCAGAAGCCACATGAGCAGTTCCACCCTGTCCTACACAGTTGCTGTGAGTCTGAACCAACTCAATGGGAGTGAGCCTATATAGAGATTTGATTGTATACGTATAATAGATTATCTTCTAAGTGAGATAAATTCAAGGCTTGATTTGCAATCATTGGCTTTCAGAGTACAAGGTTGGCAGTTCAAACCCAGCAGCCATTCCCCAGGAGACAGATGAGGTTACCTGCTCCTGTAAAAATTCATAGCCTGGGAAACTCAATAGAGGGTGCCCCTGTTGCAATTAACTTAATAACATGGATTTATTTTTTCTGGGCAGAATATCAAATGATACAGGAAGCATAAAAAGAAGATAAAAGGTACACAGACTCAACATAAGAGAAATAATGGTTTGGTTTCAATCATTTAGAGGTAGAGTATGACCAAGAACTGATTGTACTGAAGGCAGAAGCACTGAAGACACGGGTGAAACCCAGGCTCCTGGGAGCTGAAAAGACACCGATCAAAATATGTTTGCAAATCACCTAACTCTGGAAGTCCTTACTGCATATACTCGTGTAGAAGCCGAGCTTCTCAGCACATTTTTAATGCCGTTTTTGTGGTAAAATTAGGTACCTTGCTGGATATTCAGGTCAGCTTATACTTGCGTATATACGGTTCCAGTCTGTGCCAAGAATCTGGTAGTGAGCTAACTAGCCAAAGTACAGGAAGAAATATGTATCTGCCATAAGAGTAAACAATTCTAAAGAATGTAAAATTGAATGTAGAATGTAGAAATTAACAAAAAATATAATTAATATCACTTTCAAGAAAATGGTTGCCAAAGATCATTTGAAAATAGAGGTTTACATTGACAGGGGGCTACCAGAAATTCAAGCCAGCTTCAGAAGACGATGGGGAACCAGGCCTATTGTTGCTGATAATATATGGATCTTGGGCTGGAAACAGAAGACCAGAAAGATGTTTACATGTAGCAAAGATGGCTAGGTGGATCATAGAAAACTACAGATGACATTGTGAAGAAGGAGCCTGAAAACATTTATTGGTGCTCATGCAGAACCAGTACAAGGACCAAAAGGCAGCATTCATAAAGAACAAGGGAGTATGGGTTGATTTCAACAGGAGCGGCATATGTTGGGTGCGCAACCTTTTACTGGATTTATTCAATCTGTATGTTGCGCAAATAATCTGAGAAGATGGACTAGATGGAAGAAAATTTCAGCATCAGGATTAGAGAAAGGCAGATTAACCACCCACGGTATGCACACAGTCTAGCTTCAGGAAGTGATGGGGACTTGAGTCACTTGCTAATGAATATTAACCACTGCGACCTTCAGTAGTACAGACTGCAACTGAATGCAAAAGAAACAAGAACCCTTACAGTAGTACCAATAAACCACATCACAATAAACGAAAAGACGATCAGTGTTATCAATGATCTTATTTTCCTGGGATACCAAATCAAAGCTCATAGAAAGGGAAGCCAAGAAATTAAATAATAAACCAAATGAGGCAAATCTGATTCAAAGTTTGCATTAAAATGAGAAAGAGCCAAGATGTCAGTTAGAGGACTAAGACAAACCTCCCTTAAGCCACGGTGTTTCAGTCGGCTCGTGTGCCTGTGGAAGGTGGACAATGAATAGAGAAAGCAGAAGAACAATGGCTGGATTGGGGTTATGATGATGAAAAATGTTGACGGTATCATGAAATTCCAGAAGAAAAGACTCTCTTAGATCAAGTACAGCCAGATGCTCTTTAGAATTGAGAGCGGCAAGCGAAATCTGCTACACTTTGGACCTGTTGTCAGGAGACAGAAGTGTCTGGAAAAGGACACGATGCTGGTAAAGGGGAGGGACAGTTGTAAAGGATGGATTGACCTGTGGCTGCAAGAGGGAGCTCAAACAGAACAGCGGGGAGGCTGGCGCAGGGCTCCTGAGTCTTTCATTCTGTTGTTCCGGAGTTGCTGTGACCAGGAAGGGACTCAATAGAAGCTAACAACAACCAGTGACTTGAACAAATATAAATAAGCCTTCAAGAAGGCATCTATATCCATGCAAAATTCTCGGCCTGTGGCGCTCTGGATTGTGAACAGTTACCCCCAGCCACACATATTGCCCTGGACTCGGTCTATTCACCGCAACACAAGCTTAAATACAATGGTAGCCTGGTCCTCCGAGGAAGGCATCCCCTCTATAAGTCGTCTCCTACCAGTTGCGATTTTGACAAGAGAACTGTAAGAACTGCCTACATCCTCAGCCTGCCCGGGACAGACTGCTGTAGCCGATCACGAGAAGCAAGAAAGTATTTCTATTCCTTGTGATGCAGATTGTTTCCCGTACAACGAGAATTTTAAAGCCATGCCACACTCAGCTCCCAGGATATCCACTGAAGATGTGTCTGGGAAAAGTTTCTTTTACCACCAAAATTCTTCAAAATTTTATTCACAAATCAATAAATGATGAGCCGGACAAGTCAGAAATTTTATGAGTCTTCTGATATATTTTTCCTCCCACAAGTTTGACCATTTTTTCCCTTTCTTTTGTGCCCTCCTCCTTATTTCTGCACACTTGTGTAAGCTCATGAAATGTAAGCATTTATGATTCAATCTTGGGACCAGGTTAGAATTCCCTTTAGGACCTATCATTTCTGCTCCTTGAATTTCCTTGACAAGCTTCCCTCCTATACATTTCCAATCTAATCGGCCCACCCCAAGGCTGTAAACTGTCAGCTTTGCGGCACATCTCACCAGGCCATCTGGGGAGCGGGACTTAAAATATCCAGCAGTCAACTCAAACTTCCCTTCAGAGCAGAATCCCCGTCTTCAGATGATTTAAGTGTTTCCCTCCAGGTAATGACGACTTGGTCTCTTGACAGGCTATAAAAACGATCAATTTCCCATCATCTAATGATGAAGAAAATCCTTTCTAATCATAAGGAATGTGCTCCTTTTCTGTCTGGGTTGTTGGAGCCCTGTTCTAACAGGAAATAGAGACTAGAAATATCAATATTTTAAAAGTTACATACTATCACCACTCCGTTAATTGTGGCTTAATTAACTTCTAGACCACATGTCTACATTGCGCACTTGGGCATTTTAACGTCTCCAGAGTAGCATGCACTCTTCTATATTTAATGTAACCTTTTCTTTCCAACGCAAAAATGTAAACATCCCTATTTCATAGAGTTTTATACCCCGATAGGCTCGCCAACTGTCTCAGGAGGCCAGCACGTGATCAGCACCCGCTATGAGGAGCTACTGGGAGCGTTTATTAACCACCACAGTCTTTGTCACGATTCCATAAAGCGTGTGTTCACCAAGGAAGTAGTGTTTACACACTGTACTTTATATTCAGAAGCCAAGTTCCTGCCCCAACATTAGAAAGTGAACCTTTAGGAAGCCTAAGAAGCTCAGGGGGATAATGTACTTGTTTCTGTAAGATTCTTGAAAGCTTCCAATTAATTCGTGCACATTCACCACTGTGTTAGCTAAACACAGGTTCAGGGAAATAGTGGGGGGCGGGAAATGACTTTTATGGGTTCTTTTTTTTCCAGGTTTCAAAAAGAATAATATACAACACTTTGCTTATGAAATATTGATCATGTAGTAATTTTTATACCTTGAGTATTCCTTTTCAGATGTCTTCATAAAATTAATTTTATTCCACATTATACAAAATTGCATGCATGTCAGTCTTGCAGGCATTCAATAATTCCAGGGAAGGCGCTGTGTCCTCGTGCCCCCATTGCCCCCATCCCCAGCGCCTACTCAGTAAGGCTGCGCTCCCTTAGGGTATTAATTAGGGGAGAGAGAAAGAACCAGTACCTATGGACATCGCCACTACTCTGAGCTCTTGCAAACTGGATACTCAGCTGGGCTACAGAGTTTATTTCTTCACTGGTATACTTCGGTGTTAAGAGAGAGCTTCTCATTTATTCTTTTAGTGATGCTTATTAAGCAAGGTAGTATGCCTATTATCCTGTAGAATATAAATGAAGATGTCACAAGTCTCTGTCCTCATGGTTCTCAGGAGCCTATGTCAAAAAAAGAGAAGCTGCAAAACAGTATGAGGACCAGGTAATATGGCAGGAACCAGATCAAATACAGGGATACACATGGTATACAACTAAAAAGGAGGTGGATCAAGGAAAAAAATAACAATAATAATAAAAAGAAATGGGTAGCTGGGGCACAGGGTACTAACCTACCCAAGGGGAGGGTATTGCTTATATCTCCACAGGGAAAGAAGGACCACACTTCAACCCAAGCTGCAAGATGTGAATGCAACATGCCAGCATGGAGTAGGGAACCAGTGGAGAGGACTGGGGGGCCGGCCCCAATCCCAACTACTAAGTGGACACCTGCCCCTCCCCCAGAAGAATTTATTTCAAAAGACAGCATTGAATATGCAGCTCCTTGAGACGGACATATCTGGTCAGAGCACACAGAAGCAGATGAAAGGGGAGGAAGAGAGAGTGGAGCACATCCTGAGCCACCAGGCCTTGAGGACGATGACCCCAATTAGAGCAGAATGTTCACAGAGAGGACCACATGGCCAGCCCCACTATGAGACATGACGCCCCTCACTGACCCATGGCCCTACAGGGCACAACACCGGAGACACAGTGTGTGAATTGCACCCGAACTGATCCCTCCATACCGAGGCAAAACACTAAGGAGGTGTAACAGAACATCAAGGTAATGGAGTGGCGAGATCCCCAGTGAATGGTGGACTTTGGGGCCAGGGCGCGGTGCCCCAACAGACTGGACTGGAAAACACTCGTAAAGGCCAACAAATGATCCTTGAACTAACTACAAGCTTTTTTTTGTTGTGTTTTGTTTGTCATTGTTTTGTTGTATATTGTTGCTTGGTTTTGCTCTGTCTTGTTTTTGTGCATGTTATTATCTCTGAAGGTCTGTCTAAGATAGGCTGGATGAACAATCTGGAGGAGAAAACAATGGGACCGACAGTTCCAGGGGACATGGGAGAGGGGAAGGGGCAGGGAAGGAAGTGATGTTAACAAACCCAAGGGCAAGGGAACAACAAGTAATCCAAATTGGTGGTGAGGAGGGTGTGGGAGGCCTGGTAAGGCATGATCAAGGGTAATGTAACAAAGAGGAATTGCTGAAACCCTGATGGGGTCTGAGCATGATAGTGGGACAGGAGGAAAGTCCAGGGAAATAGAGGAAAGAGCTGGGGGTCAAAGGGCATTTAGAGAGGTCTAGTTAAATACATGTGCATATGCAAATATATTTATGTATGAGGATGGGGAAATAGATCTATATGCATATATTCACAGGTTTAGTATTATGGTAGAAGAAGGACATTGGACCTCCACTCAAGTACTCCCTCAATGCAAGAATACTTTCTTCTATTAAATTGGCATACTATGATGCTCACCTTCCC